>NW_012109363.1:170546-173197 GCF_000951045.1 Mandrillus leucophaeus | reverse complement strand
TGGGAGCAGGAAAGAATACATGTGGAACCCACGTAAACCACAAAGATTGCTGAGGTTGAGGAAACTTTAAAAGGGACAATGGGGAAAGGGGAGAATGGCATTAGTTGTGGCCTAAGGTCAATTGCAAAGGGAGGGCAACAGTTCATCCTACTAACCTCCCTCTCCTGGTTCTTACTTAGGAAGAAAGACCCACTGGACTAATGAAATTATGAAACCAGCTGCTGCCCAAATCTGTGTGGAGAAGGTTTGCTCAGCGCAAGGGGTGGACTGTAGCAGCCATGAGAATGTGCCTTGGGGAATTCTAACTATAGGGCACACAAATAACCAATAAAGGCAGTTGCTGTGGCTCTGAGATCCAGCATCCCGTTTTCACAGAGGCTACATTTCCCGTGGGCTGCTTTCAGCTAAAGAATGAATGTGGCAGGTACACTAAGGAAGATACATTCTTGGGAGGCATGGGACTCCTCTGGTGACCAGTGTGGCTTGAGGACTACTGAACTTGCCTTAGACTGCATCATTCTTTAGGATGCTTCCATCTAACCTTCTATTCCTCTGTCCTTCCTTCAAGGTCAGACTTGCATCATGGTCTGACTGTTCTTACAGCTTTCCCTGGGCCCCTCCCCATTTTCTGTCACAGGCATTTCCCGTAAAAAAAATCCTTGCAGGTTTAATGGTGTCTTGGCATCTTCTTCCCAGGGCATCCAGAATAACCCAGTCCCTTTAACTCTTGCTCCAACCTCTGTAAACAGACCTTCCATAAAGCATCTCTTCAAATACCCTGCTGAGTTGCCATCTGTTTCCTGCTGGGACCCTCAGTGATAGAGATTGCTATAGACTATAAATGTTAGAGAATTTCAAGGAAGAAAAAGCAATGTTAGGTGGTGTGATGAGAATAAGCAGCAAGGAAGCCATGGGTCTTGAGATATGGGGTTGATCTGATGTTAGAGGTTGGCATTTCAGGTGTGTGTGTGTGTGTGTGTGCATGTATGCATGCATATGTGTGTACATGCATGTAGGAATGCATGTGTATGTGCAGCATAAGCAAAGGTACTAGGGAAGAAACAAGTACATATGGCAGGGTTTGTCCAAGAGTCCACACCTCTTTTCTCAGGAGCTCCATTTGTGCTATGGGAGGAAAGCACCGAGAAATTCTTATTTCTCTGTGTTCAATGTTTAGAATTTGCAAAGAAGTTTCCCCCTTTCCTTATTCATCACCTCATTGCCTGCATCTTTCTATGTGCAGCCAGGAGCTCATGTTAGACAAGAGCTGGGGCAGTGGCAAGGCCAGATGGAAATACAGAAAAACAGGAAAGAAAGACAGAAAAATGAGTGCCTTGAAATTCTGGTGTCCAGGGCTCAGGATACTGGGGGCAACAGGACTAAAGAGCCCCATTTGTTAGAAGCCAAAGACAGGGAGCAGTTTTCTTCAGAAGTCAGAAGCTCCCAAAACAGAATTCTACAAGATAAAGGAGATAAAGGTTTTCAGACATAGGCTTCTATAATTCAAGTATCTCTAAGATGTTATTGCTAAGCTGTGAAAAACCAGGTTCTATTTATTCCTTCATTCAACATATGCATATGGGGTACCTACCACGTGCCAGGAACTGCTCTAGGCACTGGAGAGGCACTATTAAACAAGACAGATGAAAAAGCCCTGTCCTCATGGAGCTTACATCCTATTGATTACCAAATAAACCAGTAAAACAAATAACATGTCAGAGGGTGGTAAGTGCCATGGGGCAAAGCAAAGCAGGAAAAGGAATAGGTTGTGCATGGGCTGGGGCAGAGACAGCTAGAAAAGGCCTTGCAGACAAGGCAACGTAGAACAGAGACTTTAAGAAGGTAAAGGAGCAAGCCTCAGAGATACCTTGGAGAATGGTCCATGCAGAAGAAAGAGCAAGTTCAAAGTCCTGAAGGTAGGGGTGTGCTTGCTGCTCTTATTAATGTCTGTCTATTTATCATCCTGTACTAGTCCACCTACACACAGAAAAGCATCTATTTGCAAAGCCTTCAAGTTCTAGTGTTTTGCATTCCAGACTACAGTAATGTTATCTAACTGTAGCATCTAAAAGGCACCAGTGGCATGACAAAAAAACATTATATCTCATTATAGTATCAGACTTGAGGTTCATTGTCTCACAATCTGCATCAGTTTCAGCAGCAGATAAAACTCTCCAAATATGACTCCTCAGATGCATCTCCACTTAATCTAGAGACTTTGAATTTAAAAGACAAGCAGTACCTTGGCTTTTGGGATTGGAAAATTTGCATCCTGGTTCACTCACAGGCTATGTGGTCCTGAATAGTTACTTAACCTCTCTAAGCCTCTATTTCTATATCTATAGATGGAGATAATAGCAACATCTACCACATACACCAAGGAGGAAATCAGATGAGACTGTTTATTTATAAGTGTTTATGAGTTATTGGCTTTTTTTTTTTTGGTGGAGTCTTGCTCTGTCACCCAGGCTGGAAGGCAGTGGCACAATCTTGGCTCACTGCAACCTCTGCCTCCCGGTTTCAAGCAACTCTCCTGTCTTAGCCTCTTGAGTAGCTGGGACTACAGGTGCCTACCACCATGCCTGGCTAATTTTTGTATTTTTAGTAGAGACAGGGTTTCACCATATTGGTCAGGCTTGTCTTGAACTCCT
>NW_012109363.1:166518-169121 GCF_000951045.1 Mandrillus leucophaeus | reverse complement strand
GTGGACTTTCACTTATCAAGGCTGATCTAGCTACTGCTGCTTCTGAAGGTCCACATTGTTAGCAAGAGTCCAATTCAACCAGGCACTATTCCTCAAGGAAACCAATTGACTGCACAGTGACAAGTTGACTACACTGGCTCCCGTCCATTCTGGAAGAGCCAGTGAATCCTTCTCCAGGGACAGATACCTTTTCTGGGGATGGGTTTGCCTTTCCCGCCCACAAAACCTCAGCCAGCATTTTTATCTGGGGGCTTTCAGAATGCCTGATTCATAGGCATGGAATCTCACAACAGCACAGCATCTGACCAGAGGATCCATGTCACCTTGAGTGAGGTGTGAGAGTGGGACCATGACTAGGGAACGAATGGTTTTATCACAGACTCCTGCTCATAGGCAGCCATGCTCTTGCAACACTGGGACAGCCCTGCAGAGGCACAGTTGAAGCCCCAGCTGAGAGGAAACATTCTGAAGGAATACGATACCATTATTTATGATGCAGTCCATTTTTTAAACCATTGGCATTTATGGTACTATGTCTTCCATAAGAAGGAAGCAAGGGCCCCAGAACCAAGCTGTAGAGGCAGGAGTGGCTCCACTTACCATCATACCAATGACCCACTGGGGGATGCTCCATGTCCCTGAAACCTTGGGTTCTGCAGGGTTGGAAGTTCTGACTGCTGAAGAGGCACCTTTGCCAGAGGTCACAGGAAGTTCCCATTGAATTACAAGTTACAGCTTGGATTTATTGTGCCCATGGACAGTAGGCAAGGAGAGGGGCAGTGTCCTTGATTAGCAGGAAGAATCAGATCTGGTTTTACACAGTGGGAGCAGGAAAGAATACATGTGGAACCCACGTAAACCACAAAGATTGCTGAGGTTGAGGAAACTTTAAAAGGGACAATGGGGAAAGGGGAGAATGGCATTAGTTGTGGCCTAAGGTCAATTGCAAAGGGAGGGCAACAGTTCATCCTACTAACCTCCCTCTCCTGGTTCTTACTTAGGAAGAAAGACCCACTGGACTAATGAAATTATGAAACCAGCTGCTGCCCAAATCTGTGTGGAGAAGGTTTGCTCAGCGCAAGGGGTGGACTGTAGCAGCCATGAGAATGTGCCTTGGGGAATTCTAACTATAGGGCACACAAATAACCAATAAAGGCAGTTGCTGTGGCTCTGAGATCCAGCATCCCGTTTTCACAGAGGCTACATTTCCCATGGGCTGCTTTCAGCTAAAGAATGAATGTGGCAGGTACACTAAGGAAGATACATTCTTGGGAGGCATGGGACTCCTCTGGTGACCAGTGTGGCTTGAGGACTCCTGAACTTGCCTTAGACTGCATCATTCTTTAGGATGCTTCCATCTAACCTTCTATTCCTCTGTCCTTCCTTCAAGGTCAGACTTGCATCATGGTCTGACTGTTCTTACAGCTTTCCCTGGGCCCCTCCCCATTTTCTGTCACAGGCATTTCCCGTAAAAAAAATCCTTGCAGGTTTAATGGTGTCTTGGCATCTTCTTCCCAGGGCATCCAGAATAACCCAGTCCCTTTAACTCTTGCTCCAACCTCTGTAAACAGACCTTCCATAAAGCATCTCTTCAAATACCCTGCTGAGTTGCCATCTGTTTCCTGCTGGGACCCTCAGTGATAGAGATTGCTATAGACTATAAATGTTAGAGAATTTCAAGGAAGAAAAAGCAATGTTAGGTGGTGTGATGAGAATAAGCAGCAAGGAAGCCATGGGTCTTGAGATATGGGGTTGATCTGATGTTAGAGGTTGGCATTTCAGGTGTGTGTGTGTGTGTGTGTGCATGTATGCATGCATATGTGTGTACATGCATGTAGGAATGCATGTGTATGTGCAGCATAAGCAAAGGTACTAGGGAAGAAACAAGTACATATGGCAGGGTTTGTCCAAGAGTCCACACCTCTTTTCTCAGGAGCTCCATTTGTGCTATGGGAGGAAAGCACCGAGAAATTCTTATTTCTCTGTGTTCAATGTTTAGAATTTGCAAAGAAGTTTCCCCCTTTCCTTATTCATCACCTCATTGCCTGCATCTTTCTATGTGCAGCCAGGAGCTCATGTTAGACAAGAGCTGGGGCAGTGGCAAGGCCAGATGGAAATACAGAAAAACAGGAAAGAAAGACAGAAAAATGAGTGCCTTGAAATTCTGGTGTCCAGGGCTCAGGATACTGGGGGCAACAGGACTAAAGAGCCCCATTTGTTAGAAGCCAAAGACAGGGAGCAGTTTTCTTCAGAAGTCAGAAGCTCCCAAAACAGAATTCTACAAGATAAAGGAGATAAAGGTTTTCAGACATAGGCTTCTATAATTCAAGTATCTCTAAGATGTTATTGCTAAGCTGTGAAAAACCAGGTTCTATTTATTCCTTCATTCAACATACGCATATGGGGTACCTACCACGTGCCAGGAACTGCTCTAGGCACTGGAGATGCACTATTAAACAAGACAGATGAAAAAGCCCTGTCCTCATGGAGCTTACATCCTATTGATTACCAAATAAACCAGTAAAACAAATAACATGTCAGAGGGTGGTAAGTGCCATGGGGCAAAGCAAAGCAGGAAAAGGAATAGGTTGTGCATGGGCTGG
>NW_012109363.1:162483-165333 GCF_000951045.1 Mandrillus leucophaeus | reverse complement strand
CAGCTGTTAGGCCTTTTATGGCCTGGGCTCAGAAGTTACATATAACTTTTGTTACATTTGACTGCCCAAAGCAAGTCACAATGTCATCTGAGATTAAAGGGGTGGAGAAGCGAGCCTCACCTCTCAGTGGGAGGAACTTCAAAGTCACATTCCAAAGGGATATGCAACATGGATGGAAGAAATGGGCCATCTTTAGAGACAGCATACCACAGTCTGTCCTCTAGCCTCAGCAAATCGCTCCCTGTCATGTGCAAAATACATTCACTCTTCCCAAGACCCCCAAAAGTTTCATCTCATTATGGCATCAAGCTTGAAGTATATTATCTCATGATCAGCATCAGGTTCAGATGTAGATAAGACCTCTCAGTGTGGCTCCCCAGGTGCAGCGTCTCTTGATTCAGAGACTTTGACTTTGAATTTAAATGACAAACATTCTGTCTCAGCACCCCTAGAACACAGCAGTGCTTTAGGAACTGGATAGACCTAAGAGCCAGACCTATTTAAAATGGAGAGACCAGGAACAACAAAGTAGTTGCTGGTCCACAGCAATTGTGAAGTCTATCTGGTTACATGTTGATATTGGCTTCCCTTATATGGGTCAGAGAATGTTCCTTGATGAGAGTCTGGTTCTGCTCCCTGAGAGGGATACCTAGGCCCTTGTTTTCTGTAGCTCTTAGATCTTCTCCCTGGACTCTTGCTTCTATCCTCTAAGATGCATTTATTTATTTTTTGTCTCATAGGAAATTATCTGTGTTGGTAGCTAAGTAGCTTTCGCAGCCTGATTCTTGCTCATAGAAAGTGGAGTCTCAGAGGCTTATCTTCTATTTGAATTACCTCTTTAACTTTTAGTCCAACTTGTAGTACTTTCACTGATAAAAGGTTCTTAAAATTTTTGTGTTTCCTATGAATCTTATTGGGGTTCACCCCATGGCCCCAGTAGCTCTATCCATAATTATTTTTGAGACAGACCTTTCTCTTTGGGTGTGTTAATCTATTGTGGGACAATATATATAAGACTGTCAGAAACCCCTTTGTCTAGCAGAGAGGGTCTCCTAATCACTGCCTTTCAGAGGTTTACCAAAGGGTCTTATAAGTACACCCTTGATTTGATCTTTTTGCTGAGGTTATTTCTTATCTGAGAGCCTTTGCCTGACTGAAGATACTGGAAATCAGAATTAGTTTAATTTTTCTAAAACAGTAAATTTTTGGCCTTTTTTATTTCTTCTAGAACAGTCTTGAAAACTAAAGAGCTGGTTCTTTAGCTCATCCCTCTCTGGCAGTACCTTATCATACACAGCTGAAAGCATCTAACGGATGCTTTTAACATTTTGCCTAGAGATCTTCTTAACTAAATCAATACGTTCATTAACTACTGTTTGCCTTTCAAGTTACTGCAGACAACATTATTGGCAATTATTCTGCTGCTACATAACATGAGTTGCCCCTTTTCCAGGTCTAATAACAATTTCTTCACTTCCTTTCTAGCATACTAAAAGATTGTTCACCATTTTTTCCAGCCTTCAGTAACAACCTACTCAGTGACTTCCCAGCTCCTATCTGCTGTATTGTCCCAGAGCCAATGCCACATGTTTTAGGTTTTTGTTACGGTACTCCTCTACTAGATACAAATTGCTTTAGCAGTTATCTACTGCTGTGCAACAAATCACTCCAAATTTTTGTGGTTTCTAACAAGAACCATTTATTTGCTCACTCTTCTGTGGTTCAGTAATTTGGGCAGGCTTAGCTTGGATGGCTTATCTCTGTTCCACATGATGTTGGCTGGGCTCAGTCATATGCTTGCGGTCAGCAGTCAGTTCATCTGGGAGCTGGCTGATCAAGATGGCCTCACTCACATTCATTCCAGTTGGCTGGGGCTAGCAACTGAGGTGCTTCTGTTCTTTTCCATGTGGTCTCTCTAGTAGAAAGCCTGGGCTTTCTACACTGTGGTGGCAGTGTTCCAAGAGAGCAAACCTCTGCGTGCAAGCATTTATAAATCTCTGGCTTGTATCGCATCTGCTGGTGTCCCATTGGCTGAAGAAAGCCGCATGGCTGAGCTCAAAGTTGATGTGAGAGTGGATTAAACAAGGGAATGCAAACTGAGGGGGAGGATCCATTGAGGGGCCATTAATGGGACCATCTACCACACTTGATGTCCTCGTTGATCTGTTCTTGCTGGCTTCCACACATGGTTTGTAATAGGTAATTCTAACACTTCTATTTTGATCTTGTTCTCCTCTTCTTCCAGGATTAAGGGAGGATTACAATTACTTTCCTGCCCCATATAGTGGACCAGATTAGGTATGGCCTGTGGGTTGTGGGTAAAGAGCTTATATTATTTTCAGATTGAGAATTTAGTCGCTGGAGTGAATACCTCTCATTTCTCCGTTCCTTCCATACTATGTGAGCCCAGAGATCTCTGTTGAGATTGTTGTTTGTTCTGGCCTGGGTAAGGAATGAACAATGATGGCATGAGACGGAGCCTTTCATCCTTATCTCCACACTTCACACCTGTATCAAGAGTTAGCAATTAACCTTTACAGTCTTAAGCTATTGAGACGTTGAGTTCTTTGGTTACCACAGCACAACCCAGCCCATCTTGATGGATACACAGCCTCAGTCTCTCCATCCCCTATGGTCAGTTCTAGCTTCTTCCCTTGGTATTTTTTGATATAACTTAAGCTCCAAGAAAGGGAGGAGAATACAGATAATTAAGTGTCTAATAGGAGAGATGAAGGAAGGGGGAAGGAAGAAAGTATTGGGCCATGAGGAGCCCATTGTTTATTTGCCAGGGATTTATGACATGCCTTCTGTATACCTAGGCTTTGTGCACTGCCTGGGGTATGCGAAGAT
>NW_012109363.1:151807-158683 GCF_000951045.1 Mandrillus leucophaeus | reverse complement strand
TTTTTAGTAGAGACGGGATTTCACCATGTTGGCCAACTGGTCTTAAACTCTTGACCTCAGGTGGTCCACCCACCTTGGCCTCCCAAAGTGCTGTGGGATTATAGGTGTGAGCCACTGGGCCTGGCCCCAGGGACAGATCTTTTTGTTCTTGTTCTTGTTCTTTTTCTCTTTCTTCTTCTTTCTCTTATTTGTCCTCCTCCTCTTCCTCCTCTTCATCTTCCTCTTCTCATGGTAGGTCTAAAGTTCCATGACATTCCAGATTACGGAGGAACACAGGTCTCGAGGCAGCCTGGAGTGAGGAAAGGGTCTATCAGTATTATGGGTTGCTATAAAAGGTTATATTTAATCCCATCTTACATGATTCGTTATTATGATTAATTGACTATACAACTAGAGGTATAGAAGTGTACAGATAATCGGACCACTGGCTGGGAATGTAACCCTCCAGCACACCATGGATTTTCTGTGAAGTTCAGATTCAGGCTTCATTAGTTTGACTCACAGTTCCTTTCTCTTGAGAGTTTATGAACTGGTTCATAACCGCATTTAGGTACACCTGTTTGTTAGTTTCTCTCAAAGCTTGGCTATTCTAATCCATCTCCATTTTTGAGCCTGGATCTCCAAGAAGGGACCCCCAAAATCTTGGCCAGTGACAGTGGGAATGGCAAAGAGAGCAAGAAGCTTGCTGCTTTGTGATAGAATCAATACTTCTAGTTCAGAACCTGGATAGATGTGGAGATACCTTGTGACAGTAATGGATGAGAGGTCCCCAAATCAACATGATCAGTGTCCATAAGAGGGGACAGAGCTGGGGTAGTGGAACATTTCCCTCCTTCCTGTGACCTTTTCCTTGGGAACAGAAGATCTCAGGCTAGTTTTCAGGATAACTCAGACTTTCAATTTCCTACTCCCCCAGAAAACAGCTAGGTAGAACACAGACCCACTACTGGGAATCAATTCCAGACACAGGTAGGACATGTGCCTGCCTTTTTCTCTCTTCCAGGGAGATTCTCTGTTATCATTCGGTAGAGGTTTGCAAGTGGCATGTGTCAAGGAAAGCCTTCTAATTTACCTCCCACAGTTGATTTTCTATTTACATGTCCTTTTTTTTGGTTAATTTATTTCAGAGAAATAAAACCAAAGTTTCCTGGTGCCAGCCTCAGAGCTGGATCCCAATCATATGGGTGGCAGAGATGAAGCAGAAGAGGCCTCCCCAGCTCCAGCTAAGATCATGGAGATGGACGGAAGGTCAGAAACACCTATGCTACAGCAGATCTACAAATAAAGAAACTGGTGCCTCTTTTCTGGAACTTAGAGACTTTCAGAGACCAGTTAGCAAGCAGTGGCTGGAAAGTGAGACTCCACTGGGGCATTGTGGGACTGGCAAATCTGTAGATGCACTGGGCCAGGTCCTTCCCCTTGGCCTTTTGATCCTGTTCCTCCTGCAGTCATTAATTCTACAGTGCCATCAGCTATGATGGGTTCAGATATGTCTTTGTCCAACTCCCTTTCAGATGCTGGAGTTGGCTGATTACACTGGGACGCTGCCATAGAGATATGGGGCTGTATCTCATTCTAGAGCTTTGGACAGAGTGCAGAGGCAGACACTCCATGAGCTTCTCGGCCGAAGAAGTGGAGAAGAAAGGAGCAGTGTGTGGTTTTTGTACTGGTACGACCTGTGGCTTGTTGCTTCTTTATCCGCGGCATCCACGGTACAGGTCAGGGTAAAAGGAGGAGGATAATAAAGACAGGGGTAAAGCTGGTGGTCAAGAGACATGCATCAGGGATGCACTTGGAGGCATTGATTGATATGTGATGTATTACCTATCAATTAGTCCCTTACTCTCTCTGTAAGCTCTGATGCTAAAGGCTGGAGTGTGTGTGTTGGCACTCCTGTGTTTGAGGTAATTGGTAGGTTTCATTACCTGTCACGTAGTAGGCACTTAGTAAATGCTTGAGGCTCTGGAAAGAACAATTCTATAACAAAGCAGCAAGTTTTCTGCTCTCTCCACCATCCCCGCTGTCACTGGCCAAGACCTCGGGAGTTCCTTCTTGGGGATCCAGGCTCACAAATGGAGGTTGATTCAATAACTCCCCGAATATAACCACAAGCAGGTGCTTCGTAGATGCTTTGGATTATTGACTCTTTTCAGAGTGTCTGACAGACTGGGAGCTCCCTTCTCCCCTCCAACGAGGGCGATACTAATTCTGGAAAACAGTGAGTGGTAGCCCAGGCTCTGCCCAGACCCACAACATTGGTTTGAACATTTGTTTCTGGTGAAATACTGTATCTTGAAATTCTCTTCCTTAGATCACTCCACTCTCTCCTTAAGTTACTTTGTGCTCCTTTGTTCTGGACTGCAGCTTCAATGCCACATTAATGCAGACGTCTGATCAGGACAGCTCTCTGCAGCTTAAGTCTTGGGAGCTGAGCCTCTCAGGAAACTATTTTCTCCCTGTAGGCAGCTCCAGCAGGAGAAGCGATGGGAGAGGCAGGCTGAGACTCTTGACTCAAAGGAGGGATTAATTATGAATCTCATCCAACGGCTCTATCCCTGTCTCAGGCTGTCACCAATAATTAAGAGCTGACAATACAGCTGTTTTCAATGAGCATTTTCACCTGGGAAATTTAAGGTTCTTTAGAAACATCATCTGAAGATCCATCTTAATACCCTGGAAGCAAAGTGTAATGAACCCCCTGGATGCTTGAATGTAAAATCACTTGAGAAAGCATTAGAGAAGGACAAATGTGTTATAGTGGAAACAGCGTGAGGTTTAGAGGCAGAAGAAGTCTAATTCTGTGTCCTGGTTCTTCCATTCATGGGATGTATCATGTTGAACAAGTAACTGAAACTCCTGGATTCATTTCCTTGGCTGGAGACATGGAGTTAATAAAATACTCACGATTTAGTGAACATCTATTATTAATTCGCTGTAAAATGGGGATTATGTAATAGCCACAACTTAGGGAGCTCCTCCTGTGATATGTTACATTTTGTTATCTGTATTTCACTTTAATCTGCAAAAGATTTGAGCCAAATCTCTCTCTTAAACACACATGCACATGCACACACACACGTGTGTGTGTGTGTGTATCTATTAAATTCAAGAGAATAAAATAAAAAAGTCAGGGTAAAAGTAGGAAGGCAATAAAAACAGGAGTAAGGACTGACACTCAGAGATGTGCACCAGGAATGCACGTGGAGGCATTAATTGACAAGTGTCTTATTCTTGATAACCCCTCTGTCTCCTTCCTTCCCATCTCCCTGTCTCATGCTCCCAACCCCCAGCCCAACCCTCAACCTGGTCACCATCGTTACAAGCAGAAATGCAGACACAGTCAATATTTACGTCAGGTTCGGCATTACAAAATAGATCTTTGAAACATATAACCAAGACCAACATTTCAGAGAAAAGGGTTGCTTGGGATCAAAAGTTAAAGTCCTGAAGGATGCAGGGCACAAGGCTTCTGGAAAGAACAGATGGGGAGCCCTATTGTTCAGCCTGACTAGACAGAGCTCTCTCAGGCTGGGGGCAGGAGAAGTTGATGTGGTCATGAAGATCAGACACTGTGAAATTCCCTGGTAAGGCCAGTGGCCATAGCAGAAGCTACGAGGAGGGTGTGAGTGATGGTAAAAAAGCAACAGAAACAAGAAAGCAACAGGAGAGGCTACCTGGACAGCTGATGAGCAGGGCTATTGATAGATGCAACCATCACCTTCTGTCTTGGTCTGTTCTGGCTGCTATAACAAAATACTTTAGTCTAGATAATTTATAAGCCACAGAAATGTATTTCTCACAGTTCTGGAGGTTGAGAAGTCCATAATCAACGTGCCAGCAGATTGAGTGAGGGCTTATCCTCTGTTTCAAAGAGGTGCCTTCTTGCTGTGTTCTCATATGCCGCAGGCAGAGGGCAAAAAGGGCCAAACAACCTCTCTGGAGGCCTTTTCTAAGAGCATTGATCCCATTCATGACGGTGGAGCTCTCGTGACCTAATCACCTCCTACAGGCCCCACTTCTTAACACTATTTTATTGGGACTACATTTCAGCATAAATTTTGGATGGATACATACATTCAGACCACAGCCCCTTCCCTGTTCCAGCACTGTGTGGGCTCCTGAGAACATCTAAGCAACCCCAGTGAGAAAAGGCAGCGAGGGAAAATACACCCAATGGGCTGGAAAAATCTGGATTGACTAGAAGCCAGTTTGCATGGACAGGCAGAATAGAGGCTTGGAACAGAAAATGAGTTAGGAAAACATAAGACAGTTCCATTTTTGCATTCCTTCTTGCATGGCCTGAGAAAGTCATCCCTGTTCTTTGTAAGGTGTTTCCACCTGGTTTCTGATGTTGATCTGTGCCAGGATTAGCTAAGGCATCTTCTGTCTGAACCACCATGCCTCTTTGGGTCTATGGAAGTCCTGTCAACTGCATTGTGGGTGGGGAACAGGAACATTTGAGACCTTCTCCTCTGTTGCTCTGGGACTGCAGAGAACCCAGGGAGCTCTCTCAGGCCCTCTTTTGCTGTGGTGGCACCATTTTTCATTACAGCTGTCCTAGCGTGCTGGTATGCATGGTAGGGGACCTTGCACGGAGAGGTGCCTCCCAGGCTGCACCAAGGTCTTTGCTACTCTGGCACACATAATCCTATTGAGAAGGAGAATGGGTATCCGAACCCAGAGTTCTGGGTGCGTACCAGCTTGCTTCTCTGCCCACATTCCCATCCTTCAGCTCATGGTCAGAACAGGGTAGTGTGAAGCTTCACCAGTTATTCCATATTTGTTATTTCTAGCATACACTTTCTGCCAGAATCCCTTTAGGGTTGTGGCATTTGATGTTGACGTGCCTGGATATGAGACTTAAAATGTATTTTCTCATCTATTCTCTCTGCCATGAGCCTATTCTGAAGCTCATAAACTGAACCTTGGCTTTTTTTTTTTTTTATTATTATAACAATGCTTCCCAGAGGTAGGAAATGAGGGCTTCTAGTATGGCTTGAGTGGAGAATGAATGAAGCCATTCAAAATATTATTTGGCTACAAATGCGTATCATATGATTGCTAGAGAGAAGACATAAAGTTGAGTCTCAATGATTGCTAGAAAAAGGACATAAAATTGAGTTTAAGCTTCTCATGGCCAATGTGAAAAGGAGAATCATTTCAGGATTAATAATGTTCAAAGATTTCAAAAAAGTAATTGCTTAGGGGTAGCCTGGCTTTTTCTTATTTGAGATGCATAAAAGTTCTACCAGGGTCTTCATAGAAATATACTGTTATGAAGTTGATTAATATGAGGATATCTTGATAATGGTCATAGCATCAAATTTTACATAGCCACTACTTATCTTCTAAGTGTGTCAATGACATAATGATGTAGTGTAAACCACCAAAATAATTAACAAGTTAAGACAACATTACTCAAGGGCCTGACTGTGATAATCTTATTGATCCAAGAGTAAATTTAAGAATAAGTAGAGTACTTTTTCTCAAAATGCAGTCCACAAAACATCTGCACCAGTACCTTCTGGTATGCTTTTAAAAATGTAGATTACTGGTTCCCACCTATGATAAACTGAATTGGATTTTCTCAGGGTAAGAGCCAGGACTTTGTATTTTCAACAAGTGTTCTAGGTGATCCTATGTACAGTAGATGATCTAGAACAGGGATTCGTCACCTTTTATTTTGTGCCATGGACCCTTGACAGTCAGGTGATGCCTATAAACCAGAATAATATTTTTAAATGCAGAGAATCGAATACACATGATTGCAAAGGAAATCAATTATGTTGAAAAACACTGATCAAAATATTAAACAAAAATTTGTGATCAATAATACATGTGCCTCCTCATTAATGCATTGAGTAACAAGATCTAGCAGCAGGTCGAATAAACACAATCGTTTTCAGGAAATGATGAGTATACATGATATTTTGAGATGCCTGCAACACCTGTAATGTGATATGATATGAAAGTCTGCTATTTTAATTGGCGAGAGTCTGAGGCACTGCTAATCCTCCTGTCATTTGTTACCTACATTCATAATTAAAGGAAGTTGGTGAAAAATGGAAGATATATCTTTTTTCTTCTTTAAGCTCATAGGCCTCTCTCAACCCATAAACCACAGGTTAAGAATACTAGTGCGGTGGGATGGGTGGAGTGCGTGAGCTTTGGGACGTCTTGCATAAACAAATGTGATGCATGTGCCCACATGCACATCACATATATGATATCTTTGTAACTCTGCCTAAGATAGAGTGAACACAGGCTATTTAAAGTTCCGGCCTCAGTGGGATGAGCATAGCTCACCACTATTAGTATTTAAAGATAGAGCCATATGCCTTGGTAATCAATGAGACCAGGAATAGGTTCAAGGCATATTATGAAAAATAAAGGAGTCTGTTAGAAACGTATGACTGGCTTTTTAGACCCAGTACTTTTCATGCTTCTCCCATGAGTTCTGATTTTTCCAGAACATGCACACATAGGTGCAAGAGAGCCACATTCTGTAACATGGACCGTTACTGCAATAACCTTGACCTGGAAAGATTTCAAGGCAGGTGTTACCAGTTACTCCCTGACACCACAAAAGGCCCAATAAAACTTATCAATTTTTCCAAAATGTGTTCTGCAAAACATGTGTCTTCAAGAAGATGATCAATAAAAAGGTGTTTTTTTGTGTGGTCAAATAAGTTTGAGAAGTTCTGCATCCTAAATACCTCCTCTTGGTAATTCATAGCATATTAGCAGTGCTAAAAAAGGTACAGACAAGGAGACCTGCTTCATTTTGTGTGGCTCAGTTTTCTACTCTCACTATGCATCAGAATGTCTCAGTGAGCCTTAAAGAAATACTTAAAAGAGACCATGCACGGTGGCTCA
>NW_012109363.1:148154-150322 GCF_000951045.1 Mandrillus leucophaeus | reverse complement strand
AACAGTGAACCCCACTAGAGAGTGATGGCTACTGCCCAGGGGTGCAACTGATTCTCTGTTTTCTTCCGTAATTGGCTAATTGTCCCTGCAGGCAATTTCCATAGAGAAATTCCAGCTATGGCATCTGGCATGGCGGCCTCATTGCAGTAATTGTGTTTCCAGCCTCCCAAGATAAGATCTTTGAAGGCCAGCACTCATCTCAATGCATAAGGCCTATGATTTGTTGAAAAGTCAGTCTCATTACTTTATAGTCACATATCAGATTCAATCCTTACAGATGACAAATATGAGGACAAAAACGAACGCTTCTGAGGGCTGCGGTTTGCAATTTTGAGGCAGAAACGGACTGAAATGGGAAGGTGTTTTTGAACAGTCAGGGCCAGCTCAGAGCAGAGGCCCTGAGGATGCTGGATAGCATTCCTGGCAAAGCTTCAAGACTCTGACATTGTAAAACCACAGCACAGTGACGGGTTAACCCATGAGATGTTAACATCTAACTAATGTCGGTTCATGCACGTTACAGGGAGATCTGGCTTGGAATGTCTGGGATCAGCCTGCTGAAGCTGTTCAGGGCTGCTGGGGAGGTCAGCACAGTGTGGGCATTTCCTGAGGTCAGACTCAATGGGGATGAGGCTGGGGGTGTGTGGGGACTTAACCAAAAAGCGTAAGCCACGTGTAGGTTGTGGTGGGGCACTTTAACTAGATTTAATGGGTATGAATTTTACTCTATAACATGAGATATAAGGTAAGGATTTTTCCTTCTCCAATTTCAATTTAATTTATTCCCAGCCCACATTCTACCAGGCTGATGAAAAATTCTATCTTAGCCAAAATGGGGACCCTTTTCCCCCACTCTATGCCTTCCTTGAGTTTTGGTCATAGCATCTTAAAACTGCAGGATATTTGCTGGGCACTTTCTGGTGTTCAGTCCTCACGGACATGTCCAATTTTGTAGCTCACCTAGTCTCTTGATGCTTAGCTGCCTCTCTGCAAGCTGGCACAGAGGGCCTTTGCTATGACCAAGTTCCTTTTGCACAGGATAGGGTTGAGTCACCTAGATGCATCCCAGAGAGGTGTTCCTAGGGTCTCAGCACCTGCCAGGGGTCAGGCAAGGGAGTAGGAAGTGGATCCTTGGTATTTTCAGGATCCCTTCAACTCTGTCCCCTCTTAGTCTTGTAAATCTTTCCCACCCTCTCCAATGTCTGGCTGTGTCCCTCTGCTGTCCGATCCCAAGCCCCAGGACCATCCTCTTTTCAGAAAACCTATTTCTTTGTATCCAAGATCACATACTTTAAGAAACAAAAGTCTTTTAAGCCTGCCTTGTGGCAAAGGAGCACAGTTTCTAGGACTCAGAGCCCTACTTCTCCCTCTCGGGAGGAAAAAGGGGAAGTGGGTGGTACCTCCTATTCTCTCTAATTTTTCTATGGCTGTTGAGACCAAAATTATTCTTTCTTTCCCACATATGCATTGAGTATAGCTTGGTGGTAAAGAGAGGAATCAAAGCACAAGCAAAACTTGTAGACAAGATGGTCAGAAGTGAAGCAGGCAGATGAATGACTACTTCAAAGAACACAGAGCATCCTACCACGCTCTCCATCCATGGGCACCCTCATGGTCTTTGACCAACTGGGATAGATGTAGAAAAGACCCAGATGGAGCTGGGTGTGTAGGAGTGTTAGGGCCTAGGAGGAAACTTCCACTATGAATGAGATTCGTAAAGGCATGCTGTTCTATTCTGTGGCCTTGGATGAATATTTATCCAGAGCCTCCCATGTGCCAGGCAACGTGTAGGGCACACAAGGGCTTTGAGGGCCGGCAGAAGGAACGAGCGATGTGGTGGAGGTACAGGTATGAGGATGCAACACCACAATCTCCATCATGCAGACAGCTCTTGAGCCAGCTTATGTCTGTGTTGGTGATTGGGGAATCTGCCAGGAGACTCCAGACACTGAAGAAGGCCTCCCTGGTCAATTTCTTACAAAGCCTCCAAAAGTGTTTCCCTGAAAGCCTCTTCAAACATGGTCATCATTGTCTTAAAAATAACTTTTCTGAATCCATGTTTCTTCACTTTGTAGTTTGCTGTGATAAAACTGTCTTTCCCCATACCCTCTCTCCTGGCACAAAGGGAACTTCATGTGGCCCTGAGGTTGGGCCCTTCTCTCCTGCTT
>NW_012109363.1:133558-148104 GCF_000951045.1 Mandrillus leucophaeus | reverse complement strand
GAGATTCTGATTGATCTGGTCTGGGGTGGGGCATCAGGTTTTTTTCTCAGGTTCTTTAGGTTCAGAGCAGTGATGAACTCATCATTTGTAAAGCTTACTTTGCCATAGACCTTGTGTGAGGTTCCCAGGGATGCTGTAACCAAGTACCACAAACTGGGTAGCTGAAAACAACAGAAATGCCTTGTTTGCTGGTTCTGGAGCCCAGAAGTCTAGGATCAAGGTGTTGGCAGGGTGAGGCTCTCTCAAAGGCTCTAGGGGAGTGCCTGCTCCAGGCCTCTCTCCTGGCTTCTGGTGGCTGGCAATTCCTGCCATTCTGAGGCTTGCAGCTGCGTCACTCTGTTCTCTGCCTTTGCTGTTGCAGGGCATTCCCCTGTGTCTCTCTCACCTCTTCTCATAAGGATACCAGTCCTAGTGGGTTAAGCTCTCACCCTACTCCATCCACAATGACCTCCTCTTAACTTTATTACATCTGCAAAGGCCCCCCCGCCTTTTATTTTTTTGAGACAGGGTCTCACTCTGTCGCTCAGGCTAGAGTGCAGTGGTATGATCTTGGCTCAAGCAACCTTCGCCTCCTGGGTTCAAGTGATTCTCCTGCCTCCGCCTCCTGAGTAGCTGGGATTACAAGTGTGCACTACCACATCTGGCTAATTTTTTTTTTTTTGGTGTGTGTGTGTTTTTAATAGAGACGGGGTTTCACCATCTTGACCAGGCTGGTCTTGAACTCCTGGCCTCAAGTGTTCCACCCACCTCAGTCTCCCAAAGTGCTAGGATTACAGGCATGGGCCACCATACCTGGCCAAAAGGCTCTATTTTCTAATAAGTTTACATTCACAGGTACTTGAGAAAGCAAGGGTAGGACTTCACCGTATCTTTCTGGGGGACACAAGTCAACCCCTAGCAAACCTCCTTTGCAAAGAATCCTTGGAACACGCTTTGGGACATGCTGTCCACTAGAATTCTCATTTTCAGCAGAGTAGCTTCCTGGTTAAACCACCCAGATGAATTATTTACACATTCTATTCCCTGGTAACTGAACCATTTGAACTGCAATAAAGAATCATTGAGGCAACAGAATGCTGAAGGTTGTTTTTCTGTAAAGATGATTTTGGTTTTAGAGGGGTTGATCTAAAGCCATTCTTTCTGACCCAAATGAGCTTGCCAGACAGATTGTCTGTTGCGACCACTCCCACTCTGGGCCATAAACAGCTCTCATCAGCAGAGAGGCGGATACTTACCTATCTGTTCTCGGCAGTAGGCAGGCCTGCACGCCAGCGCAGCCAGGAGTGGTAACAAGCCATTCAGGTGCTTGTTCAAAAGAACAAGGCCCAAAATATATCTCTGTCTCACAGCCCTGGAAACCATTGCCTAAGCTATGATGAGCTAACTCCTATCTCCTGAATCTCCAAGTAGTAATTAAATGGAGGTTTTTAATAGTCTGGGAGGCAGAGTGACCCCGTGGAAAGGCAGAACCAGGACTGAAACCCAGGCTGTGACTCTGAGGTCTGTGCTCTTTTCGTCTTTCCTCTGTATTTCTCTGAAAATAATAATGATATTTGCCTTACAAGATTGCTATGAGGATTAAATGAGATGCTGTGGGTCAAAGTGCTTGTAAATTATAAATTCAGAAAAAAACCAGGATAATTACAGAAGATGATGGAACTAGCTTTCATGTCAGGATGATGATGATTATTAAGGAGCGTAAAACTGATCATTGGCATTAGCTCTGGACAGCATTATGAAGTCAAGTTCGTGGCTGACTGCCTGCCCACTTCCCTTTCCACAGCATCTCTCTCCTTAAATCTTACCTGCCCTTGCTAAATGTAGCTCTGTGGTTGACCTCCTGATGTGAGTTTGTGTGGTTCTGGCTGTAGAAAATGGAGCTGCTGATTTGAACAGTCCTGTTATTAGGGTCAGAGAAGGGCTCTGGTTAGAAAACAGGAGGAAGCAGCTCCTTCCTGTAATCAGAAGACCCAGCTTTTGGCAGGGGCTACAGAGAGAGAGAGGCACGTGGAAGATGCCCTGCTTGCCCTTGGAGAGAACTTTCTTAGAAGCCCTGCCCCTGAGAATCATTCTGGATTCTGGGAGGATAGGCTCTCTTGCCTCAGAGAGACTGAGATCTTGCCTCAAGAAGTGGGTTCCTTCTAAACCAAGTTAGAGAGCCTGGAGCCCTGGGGGTATAGTAGGAAATAAAGAAAGCAAGGGCTGGGCACGGTGGCTTACGCCTGTAATCCCAGCCTTTTAGGAGGCCGAGGTGGGCAGATCATGAGGTTAAGAGATTGAAACCATGCTGGCCAACATGGTGAAACCCCGTCTCTACTAAAAATACAAAAATTAGCTGGGCATGGTGGTGCATGCCTGTAGTCCTAGCTACTCGGGAGGCTGAGGCAGGAGAATCGCTTGAACCCTGGAGGCGGAGGTTGCAGTGAGCCAGGATTGTGCCATTGTACTCCAGCTTGGCAACAGAGTGAGACTCCATCTCAAAAAAAGAAAAAAGAAAAAAAAAAAAAAAGCAAGGGTCAGCCATTACAGAAGCATAGGAGCTCTTAGTGGTAGATAGCCACTGGACGGTGTGACAAACAAAGAGAGAAAAGTACTATTGTAAAAAACCCAAAAACATCTAAAAGGCAGCCCTTGACCCAAATGTCTCCTCCACTGGCCTACTCCAGAGTCTGAATTTCCATCACTGGGAGTCCTAATGGGTGCTAGAATTTCCCTGCTAAAATGAAAATATCCCTGGAAGTGGGTGTGTGGGTGGGTCAGGTCTTAACCGTCTCTCAATCAATAGTATTTGGGGATAGATTTATTTATTGGCTCAAGAGCCTTGGGAACCTTACAACTAGGTTGCAAGCCCCACAGTACCTATCCTAGTGTGGTCTCCAGAGCAGGTCCCTGGTAAATGTTTGTGGGGTCATAGGTGGATTAAAGGAGATAAAGACCTACTGTGCTACGAGGAAGAGAAAAGACCTACATGCTATGAGGGGTGGTATCAGTGTAGGGAGTGCTACTTGGGGCCCCTAAGCTTTGGGAAAAGAGAGATTCAAGAAGCTACAAAGAGAGGGCAATGTGGCATATAGGATTTGCAGACAGAATGATTTGGGTTTGTGTTCTAATTCTGCCACTTACTATCTGATCCCATGGAGGTCATGCAACCTCTGTGAGCCTTGGTTTTGTCAACTGTAAAATGGGGATACTGATATCTCATAGGACTGCTGTGAGAATATGTAGATAGGATGGCAGTATAATTTCTTTATCAACTGTGAAAGGATAGACTTACTATTATTATTATATAGGGCAGAACATACTCAGTGCTATTATGAGTAGTATTTACCTTGAGGGGACACATGATACCATTGACTAACTCTTGTGTCTGGGAGGAGTGTAAACATGTCTCACGGGAAGTGGTAGTGTACTGTAGTAGTGCACCGCACAATGGGGAATCTGTTTCACCTTAGAGTCCAAGAAGTGAGTTCCTTCCAAACCAAGTTAAAAATTCCCTCCTCATGTGGATGCTGAAGAGAGAAGGAAGCTGTTAGAAATCCAAACAGAGATCTCTGGTTAAAGAGACAGAGAGCGGCAGCATCAAATGGCCATTCCCATCTCAGTAAAGCAGGCAGCTGGCAAATTTGCAGGGAACACTGGGAAAAGCTAAGCCTGGGGAGGAAAATCAGATGAAGATTGAGTATTAAGGGAAAGTACTGAGGTCAGTACCAAGCTGTTGAGTCACAGCCTCAAGGGCCCTGAGGAAAAAGGGACCCATCTGGCTCTGAGGACAGCTTTGCACAAGCAGAAGAGAATCTTGAGTGGGCAGGGGTCTTCCCCCTAGTGCCATTGCTCAACGTGATTCTAGCCGCATAGGGTGGAGAAGCTGAGACGGATATCAGAATTTCTCTATGGCCCTATAATTTTCTGTAGACCAGTATATGCTATAAATGAAGCTGGTTGTCCCTCGGAGTTTGTGTGAATTCACTTTTGACCAATCTATTTGTCATTTTCATAAAATCCCAAGGAAAAAGCCTGCATATACATACATACATACATACATGTGCGCGTGTGTGTGTGTGTATGTATATATAGTTCTATGTGAACCTTACCGGGTTGGAGGCCACTGACAATCAAACTTAAGATTCTGGTTCCTTTAAAAAGGGCCAGGGCAGGTAAGGAACTTCCCATAAAGAATGTCATCATAAACAACTCAATTCTGTGTTGGGGAGCCACTTATCACATGACAATGGAAACACGAAGGGCTAGAAACACACAACGAGGGACATATTGGCTCTAATCAGGGAACTAAGGCGAGTTCCAGGGAGGAGGTGGAGCTTGTGATGGGTCTTAATAAAAGGCTGTGATATTGACATAGGGACTGAGCTCAGGTCAAGAGCATGGAGTGGATTCCAGGGAAGATGGAGTAGAAGGTGGTTTCAGTTTAGAGACAGGGACTCACATGACAGGGAGGTAGGATCAGGGTGACAACAAAAGGGTAGAAAGAAAAAGTGGGAGGACTTGGGGACATCTGCCTTGTTGATGGTTCTACAGGGCATGAGCAGAGGCTGAGGTCTTACCTCAGAGAGTCACGGGACTTCTCAGCAGGGAAGGATGGACTGATGGAGCCAGGTCTTTGTGGACAGAAATGTCAAGACTTCCTGACTCGGTCAGAGCTCTTGGATAGGATATAGAGATGTCCCTTCCCCCTCGACCAACTTACACATTTCCTCTGCATTCATCTTCACAGGACTTTCCTGTTCTGCTAAACAAAACAAAACAAACAAAGAAACAACAACAACAAAAACAGAGTTTGACCTTTTTCTGGATTTGCCAGAGGGAGCTCTTGAAACTGTCACTGCAGAGTATTTTTATTGCTGCTAAGCAGGTGGAGGAGAGTTTAAGGCATCCAGAACAGTATGTGTGGAAGAACTCAGTGCTGGAGTTTTAAGGAGCTCAGGACTCATCCTTCAGATGTCACTCACTGTGGTGTGACTATTTTACCTCTCTGTGTCCTCACCTGGAAGGAGAGAAGGTTGCACAGGGTGGTCAAAAGAGCCCTTCTAGTTCTGGAGTCTGAGTGTCTGTGTCCTCTCTACCAGGTGATGAGGGTGACCGTGACTGCCCTAAACTGCATGACAAAGGCTGACTGCTGTGCCTTGTGTATACACAGACAGAGTTTTGCTTCAAGAGCTAGTCTAGCGTAAAAACAAACAAGCAGCTTGTTTCTAAAAACCTAGATCACTTGACTTAACGTGGCTCTGGGTCTGCAAGTTAACGTTTTAGGAAGGAAAAGCTCCCCAAACCCCAGGAAAAGTGAGCTGGTGCAAAGATGGAGAAACACCAGGCAGAAAGAGCGAGGAAAGACTTTGTTGGTAGCTTTAGTCTTTGAAAATTAGAGGTCATCCTGCCTTGTCAGTCTGACCTGTGGGTTCCTGCATTCTGGGCGAGTTGAGTCTGAAAAGAGTATGAGTTAGCCCCACTCCTTTGCATTTTCCCAATGAAAATTTCCCTCAAAGAAATTCTAGTAGCGGAAATGATTGCATAATTGCAACTTTGTTCTGTTGTTGCAATGCTTTCCAGCTGCTATTACTATTTATTTCCCCTTCAGTACCTGTTTACTTTCCAGGAGGAAAGGGTGAGCCATAAAAAGGGTGGTTGAAGAAAGGTCATTTCCAAGAGCGAGAGCAATGCAGATTGCAATGAGGTGGCCCCTTGGTGGTCCTGTGAAGGAGGGACAGGGTACTCAGTATTTGCCTGTGCTGGGGGCGATGACTCCACTAATTAGCCCATCTCTCAGCCCCTGGTGAGGACTAGCCATGGCCTTTGCTCCCTACCCTTTTCCCCACAGCCAGGATTGTTAACTGTGATGGCCAAGTCAAATGTTCATTAAAAAAAAAATCCGTCTTCCTGGCATCCCCCAGTGGTTGTGTGACAAGTCAAGGTTACCTTGAAAGGAATGCAGAGGAGGAAAATCTATCCATCTATCAAGATGTGAGTCACCCATGTGATGTCATCTGAATCTCAGCCTGATCCCATTAATTTTGACTATGTAAGCACATAAAATACCAGAAGAAAATAAAACATGCAGCTACGAAAGACACACATGCTGCCACAGACATACACACGGACACCCACGCACCGACATATATGCATTCATTGGCCTAATCTGCCAGGCAGCAGGCAAGAGGTCCTATTATGAGTGGAACAAGTGGAAGTGGAGAGGGGTGGCTTTTTTTGGCAGCGTTAATGAGGGTGACCTTCAGGTAGGGATGCACAGGCTGCATGGAATGGAAGGGAACACGAGACCTTGGCATCCCTCTCACTCGAAGATATGGCAAGGCTTACACAATTAGGCTTAATTATGTCCTGCTCTGCCTTCAGCGAGTGTGTTCCTTGCAGGTGGAGTCTGACTTTCCCTCCCCATGCATTCCCCAGGCTCTTTTCCTGATGCTGGAAACCCAACTGGCCTCTAGCTATGGTTTTCAGAAGCCAGGCACGGAGGCCACCCTGACTGCTGAAGGCCTGCTTCTCTGGCATTACCTGGGTCCTCTCTCTTCCTAGAGAAGGTGAGTTGCTGATCACTGCCCAGTAGGTTTTTATGGGGCATATTTTGATTGTGAGCACAGGTCTGTCAACAGAAGCCAGTGGGGCAGTAGGCACTGTGGTCGTAGCAGCACAGGGCTGAAGCCAGGAGATGCGGCGTGAGTCCCAGTGCTTCTCTGATCTTCAGTTTCTTCCTCTAATAATGGCAATAAAAAAGCTACCCAGCCTACAGAGCAGCCACATGTGCTGCACAGGTTGGGCACTGCGCAACTCAAGCATGTCTTGTGACTGATGGCAGGGAGCCGTGCAGAGCAGTGACCTGGCCTGACTGCTTCCAAGTTGATGGGGTCACACAAGATCAGTGATTATTTACTGTCTGCTTCTCTTTGCTTTTGCTGAATTTCCTAGAATGTGACCTGTCTCCTGCCAGGCTCGGGGTATATGCCCATCAGCTCCCTCTCTAGCGAAATCCTGCATCTCGCTCCTCCTGGTCAACCTTGCCTTCCTGATATCTGAGACCTGTGGTTTCCAAGCGCAACAGAGAGGTGGAGAAATTTCCAGTATTTGTGGCTTTGCTGGAGCAACAGGGCTTATCTGGAAAATGCACACTTTAAGGAAGGGCCTGAAGGAGGCAGCTTACTGCTTGGGGAGGAGAACTGGATTCCAGGATGGAAAGATCAAGCAGGTCATAGGGCAAATAAGGACACTTCACGTATCTGCCCACTCAACGGACAGGTCGAGGGTTACACTCATAATGCGTGCCATTATCTGTGGTTAACCAGGCTGGGACACAGAACAAATGAGATTCTGAACTCTCCTTTTGAGCAGGAGCTTTCACCTCCCCCTCAGTCACCCTTAGGCTTCTCCTTTTTCATCCTTCCCCAGCTATTAACACAAGTGGTGAACATCTGGGTTTGCCTTGGCCTGTGTGGAAGGGGCCAACCAGAGCAGGAAGCCACAGGACCCAGGCCAGGAAGAGTGAAGTGAGCTATTACCCACGAGAGTGAGCCCAGAGGGGACACCTGGCTGCTTAGGAATTGGAAACAGGAGCATTGTAGGAAAAGGAGAAGATTCTGGGGACCTTCAGCCTTGAAGGGCTTCCTCATAGAGGAGAAAGCACGCTTCTCTACTAAGCTGTGCAACAGAATTACCCCAGGGCTTTAGAAAAATATGGATTCCCAGGACCTATCCCCAGAAAATCTGATTCAACACGTCTGTAGCAGAGCACTGGGAATGGATGTTTAAAAAAATAAGCATGTAACTTCAGAATAATTTTAGATTTGCAAAAGCGTTGCCAAGACAATTTGTATTTTAGCCCTTTTTAAGTTGTGGAATATAAAGCACATATAGGTAAGTGTTCAGAACAAAGGATGGCTTGATGATTTATCAATAAGTGAACACCTGTGTCATCACTACACAGCCACAAAATAGGACACTGCCAGGGTCCAGGAGCTCCCCTCAGACCCTCTGTGTTCCTTCCCATCCAAAGTTTACCACTGAAGCAGGCATCCCCAAGTGCTGGGGCTTAATCTTTCATCTCTAAACATTTAATTTCATTTGATCTATCTTTGAACTTTATATAAATGTAGTCATAAAAAGTAGGCATTTTGGGAGGGTCTGACTTCTTTCACTGAATGAGTTTCATTCACATTACTCTGTATAGTCTGTTCTTTTTCACTGTTTCGCCCTTACACAGTGCTAGCAAATGCAGTAGTTACTAGCCACATGTGCTATTAAAATTAAAATTAATTAAAATTAATTAAACAATTCAGTTTCTGTCTTACACGAGCCATATTTCAAGTGCTAGGTGGGCTCATGTGATAAATGGGTGCCATCTTGGACAGTGCAGAACAGAAAATTTCCATCATGATATGAAGTTATTTTGGACAGCTCTGCTCTCGGATGTGCAATTTTACAAATATATCAAAATTTACCCGTTTTACTGTTGACAGCCATTGTGATTCCTTGCAGTTTTGGCTATTGTGACTGACACTGCTGAGAATGTTTTTGTACTGGCCTCTTGGTGCACATGTGCAAGTATTTATGGTGAATGTATGCCTTAGAGTAAATTGTAGGGTCATAGGTGTGCGTATGTTCAGCTTTAGCAGATAATGCCACGTTATTTTCTTAAGTGGTGTACTAATTTGTACTTCCACGAGAATCTCTTTTCAAAAGCATCCCAGGTAATTTTGAAGATTCATCAAGTTTGGGATAACGGCTTGAGTTTTTAAGGGATTTGATTTTATCTTTATATAAAAAGGAGTTTTCTAATGATCTGATTGTTTAGCAGTAGAATGGACCCTCATGAGAAATACCTCATCTGGTGGTGAGTGTCCTGTCTTTAGAGGTATTCAAGTTGATGCTGCACAACTTTCTGAAACAGCAGCTTTAAAAGGAACTCCTGGACTTAGTAGGAAGTCTTCCTAAGTGATGTATTAAATCCTTTCCAACTGTAAGAGTCTCTGATTTCATCCCTTTTCATGGCTACGTTTGGATGGATGCATGCTGGACAGTAAAATTCCTCATAGTTAGGCAGTAGAAGAGAGAAAGGGCTGATGCCAGAGGCCAAGATTAATCACAAATTGAATCGTTAGTCTCTGAATAATTGAGTTAGTTGTCCCAATGATCAATGAATCACCTCATGCTCACTCTCAACCTACTCTTTCTACTTGAGCTCTTGGGATAATGGGAAACATGACTTCTTCAATGTCACCCTCTGCAGACGTTTATAGGTCCTCCTTATTTCTATTTTAATGGCTTTATTGGATATGTGCCTATTATTGTACTGGTCTCAAATCATTTCTGGAAACAGGTGTGACATAAGTAATAATACCGTAAAAATGCCCTCCTCCACCATTGCCGGGCAGTATATCTTCATCTGTCTCCATGCTATCTCTCTCCACCTGTTCTTCCTGCCTCCTCCCTGCTGGAATTCCCTTCTACCCTTGTGGGGTTTGGAAATGCAGGGATTATTCTAGGTCACAAGAGAAATAATCCTCCCGCCAAGGCACTCAAGAGGCTGCCCTTGAGGATAGAATGGCTTCCTTTTAACTCACTTGAAGACTGATTGTTTCTTATAAAAATGCTGTTAGGGGATTTGGGAAAAGGTCTTAAATCTCACTGGGTATATTCGAGTGATGAGATTGCAAAGGGAAAATGAGAAGTGGGCAGATCTAATAACCTGAGCCTATGCTGGACCCGTGCTCAGCAACCAGCTATGCTCCACGACAGAACTTTCAGCAGAGTCCTGCTCTGGGTCTCCAGGGAGTTCACAGATGAACTTGTTGGTAATTTTCAGGTAAAAACCACCCAACCAGATCTCAGACAACCTGTGGGTGTATCTAAAACTGGGCCAACATAGAGATGAGATTGTGGTGCTGCTGGTGGTGGCAGATCTTACTCCAGCTCCAAATTGGAACTCAGGGCTGAGTTAGGCTTTGTCCATATAATCTTATGGATGGAAGGGACCATTGAGGCAGCAGAAATAACTCCAGAGAAATAGCACTGGGGCTTCCAAGGGTGGCCTGGAGCTCATTCTTAATGCCATTGGTTTTATCTTTAGAAGGATATAGAGAGAAGTTTGGAGAAGAAACTTGAGAAGTTGGCAAGATCAGACCTAGTACCCATGTAGTTTTCTCTCTGCGGTTTTAGCCTGTCACCCCACTTTTTTGGTCCTTGGTTTCCTTGAAACTTCAGAAACAAAGACAATCAAAGGGTTATGTCTGAAGAGCGATGTCCGTCCCAGGAGACATGCTAGGCTTAATTAGCTGGTACCCACAGGATGTTCTGAAAATGAGAAATGGCCAGGATTATTATCTATCAAATGTCAAATACAAATGCACTCATGTTCCCATTATGGATGTGTGTGTTGCAAACTTGCTCAACTGAGTGTGACCCGTTGGGTGGTTTTAATTACAAATATCAATAAAATTGGTTGATATTTATGGACACAGACCCTTCAGATCAGGGCGAAGGAAGCTAATTGCGTAAGACAGTGCCGTGATTGAACTCCAAGGGAGGCGTGGACTCCTGCTAGCTGGGTGCGAAGCTGAGACAGCTCCAGTCTCCCTGTGTTAATTAAATGTGATGAAATGAATATTAACTTATAAAAAGAGTTGGCGACTTGGACTGGGTTTACTTGGTGGGTGGGGCTGAGGCTAGGGATGGGGGTTGTGTTTGA
Organism: Mandrillus leucophaeus; assembly: GCF_000951045.1. NCBI lineage: Eukaryota > Metazoa > Chordata > Mammalia > Primates > Cercopithecidae > Mandrillus > Mandrillus leucophaeus. The sequence goes on along the minus strand of NW_012109363.1, from coordinate 137,399 downwards.
TGAGACTCAAGGGCTATTGTCTTAGAGAGAAGCAAACATTAGCACAGAGGTTCCCAACCTTGGCTGCAAATAGAATCACCCGAGGGGCTTCTATAGCTTACCAGGGCCTGCATTGCACTGCCAGCAATTTGCCTGGGGTGGGACTTTCCCGGATTATTCTAATAACCAGCCAGGACTGAGAAGCATTGATGTAGTGAAAACAATTCATGCTTTTGGAGTCAGACAAATGAGACTTTGAACTAGCTGTGTGTCCTTGAGCTTCAGGGATTTTTTTTTTTTTTTTTGTCTGTAAAAATGAGGTTTATCAAAGCTGCATGGTGCATCTGTGATGTTAAAATGAGATCATATGGGTGATGGGGCTTGGTGTCTAGTCAGGGCTCAGAAAAAGTTAGATTCCCTTCCTTCCTTAGGTGCGAGTGCATGCGGGCCCGAGAATTTGGAAGACTGCAAGTGCCTGGTGGTTTAAGCCAAAGTGAATTCTTCCCTGAGCACTGATAGGATTGCCCATGAGGAGAAATCATCTCTTCAGCCTTCTTGTCCTCCATAAGAACAGAAGGACACGTCCCAAGTGGTGAGCTGTGCAAGGCTGCAGACACTGTGAGTGGGCTGCGAGGGGCGGGGCTGAGGGTGGACGTCCTGATTGCTTGATTTCCAGCCACGGCTGGGTTCTCTCCACTGGGGAGAAACTTGCCTTTTCTGTCCCACTATGAGGAGGCTTGTCGCTTGTGCTCGTTTCCTAGGGCACCTGAGCCACAGTTTCTTGGGAGACTCATGTCCCCAGAAGCAGGGAACGGTGGTGTGACATGGAGCTTTTTAAAATTTTTTTTTGTGGAGACGGAGTCTCACTCTGTCGCCCAGGCTGGAGTGCAGTGGTATAATCTCGGCTCACTGCAACCTCTGCCTCCCAGTTTCAAGAGATTCTCCTGTCTCAGCCTCCCGAGTAGCTGGGATTACAGGCACGCACCTGTGTTTTTAGTAGAGATGGAGCTTCACCATGTTGGCCAGGCTGGTCTCAAATTCCTGACCTTAGGTGATGCATCTGCCTTGGCCTCCCAAAGTGCTGGGATTACAGGCGTGAGTCACCATGCCTGGCCAACATGGAGCTTTGAACTCACTTTCTCAAACCTTCTTACTGTAACAGTCAAGGTCTTCCTGGTTTCACCGAACCTCTTTACATGTCCAATCTTCCCTTCTTGAAACCCACACAGTGCAGCCACACTGGGGTACTCCAAACTCTCCAACAGGCCCCCTCCTTCCTTCTCTGAGCATCTACTCATGTTGCTTTTTCCCCCTTCCCTGTAACATCTGTAACTCACCACCTCCAGAAGCCCAAAAACAATGCTTCGCTCCATATGAAGCCTTTTTTGAAATGCCTTCCTTTGGAGCAATGATGATGGTTGTGTGTGTATCTTGCAGGGTACAGGCCACACAGCTGTATTTTGTTATTTGATGATATCTCTGTCTCATCCCCATTGCTGGACCAGATACCACTGAGGCAGGTGTCGTGGAAAGAATTAGGACTTTGGGATCAGGGCACAACTGGGTCTGAATTTCATCCCTGTCACTTATTAGCTTTGCAATCCTAGGAGAATCATTTAGATTCTCTAAGCCTCTGTTTACTCATTAATTAAAATGAAGAAATAATTCCTATTTCTCAGGGCTGATGTGAGGATTAGTTTGATGCATATTTATGAAAGACTCTGGCAAAGAAATGTTTTCATAGATGCCTGTAAAATGATTAAATGAATTGATATATACTATACGGCATGATGTTTGAAAAAAAATTGCTCTCACTTTCCTCATCATTAAAGCTTACATTTTGGGAGTGGTGATGGTGAGGAATATAGGGTCTAGGAAACCAAGCTAAACTTTTAGTGGCTACTACAAAGCCTGCACCATTGTCTTTTCTCAGACGTCCTTAATACAACCCCAAGAGGTGGGGATTATTTTTTCGGAAATATAGGATTCTGATCTTAGCTTTGCCAGTTACTGATGGGCCTTGGCAAAATGGTTTGCCTGCCTGAACCTTAGTTTTCTAATGTATGTAATGGGCAAGCATTCCACTCACACATGACTCCTATCCTCAGGAGAGCGAATGCAAAGTGCATATGATAGCGCCTGGCATGTGGTTGGCACTCTACGTGGGACAGTTCTATGGCCATCCTTATGACAATATTTGTACAATGAACAGTATGTTAGCATCACCCATGGCTTTATGGCTAGCATGAGCAGTATTGTTATTTCAACCCTGGTAATTCTGTGCCGCTTCCAACCCTCTTCCTGCTATATAACCCTGCCCTGGGCAGCCTGTCTTAACCCCAACATCGCAGCGTCACTGAGCAGGACCTTTTCATGGGCATCCATATTGCATCTGTTCAGAATTCTTTGAATTTGCCACCAGGAAAGCTCCACCACCCCTGTATTTTGCAGAATCAGGCCTCACTCCCCTCTGGCAAATCCCCACCCGACTCTATTTCCCTTATCAACCTGCTGATCACCTCTCATTTGTCATCTTTATTAGCTTTTAATCTCCCATCAGTTTAGTGCTGGAGTTTAAGAGTAGGATTAGAGGGGGGAGTTTAATTGGATGATCCTCCATGGCCCCTTGAACATCAGATTCAATAAAAGTTTATGAAAAGATAAAATCGCAAAGGGTTTTATAGCCCCAGACAGAGCAAGAGACTGGTGCGAGAACAAGGTAACTGTTTTTCAACCTCATATAATCCGTGTTTCGACTTGATTAAATGAGGAAGTTAGTTTTCCCTCTCTCTCTGTCTTCCACCCTCTCTTTCCATGGGCAACATTATCCTTTTCCTCCTGGCGTAAGCAAGAAGCCACTTTCTGCCCGGTGCCTCTCTCCTCTTGCTTTGATTTTCCCTGACAGGAAGAGTAATGAAACCTGGGTGCACCAGAAAATAACATTTATTTCACGCAGAAATATGCTGAACCACCACTGAAGGTGGCTGAGGTGATCATTTGATGGGAAAGAGCCTGGTTTTCAGGAGGGGGAATGGTGGTTTGTGAAGATGAAGGGAGGAAAAGTGCTCCTCTCCGTGAACTCCCTCCTATCTCAAACCCATCTTTCCCCAGACTTCTGCTCTCTGCTTAGACCATTTTGCTTCTGGTTCAGGCAACCAGAGTGTAAGGGGTGGGCCAGCATGTGGAGTCATGTGTGAATTCGTTCATTGATTAATTCAACAAATATTTTTTGCATGCATTTTACATGCCAGCCACTGTGCTAGGCAGGGAGGATAGAAAGGTGAATAAGATCTCACTCTGCTCTCAGGAGGGCAGAGTCTATGGGGGAGATGGACAATGTGAGAGGAAATTATTTTTTTTATTTTTACAGCCATCACTTTGGTCTGAGGAAGTGATGACCCTTGGTGGTTTTTTTGTATTGATGTGATTCTGCAGTGAGTTTGGCTGTCCGACTTAGGATGAGGAGGTGATCTGCACAATGAGAGGTGAAGAATTTGGGGCTCTTGGTGGAAAACTTGGTGGGTGTGTGGGGGATGGGAACCAGAAAAGGGAGAAGGTGGGGAGGGGGTATAAATGGAAGCCAGTGAATGAATGTTAATCTTTGAGTTGAAGATTCTGGGAGTGATGCTGTAATAAAATGTTCCAAGCGTGGATAACTGAAAGATGTTTAAGGAATAATCTACAATACTCATCGGTGCTTTGTGTAAATATTTATTTATTTACATGCAGTCATTCATTTAGGACAATAAAGGTAAAAAGCCCAGAATCATTGGTGACTAGGAGAATGCAGCTTCCCAGGAAGTCATAAAAATCCAAAAGTGGGCTTGAGATTTCCACTGGCTGCAAACTGGGGTCCAAGCCA
>NW_012109363.1:128085-128688 GCF_000951045.1 Mandrillus leucophaeus | reverse complement strand
AACCTCTTTACATGTCCAATCTTCCCTTCTTGAAACCCACACAGTGCAGCCACACTGGGGTACTCCAAACTCTCCAACAGGCCCCCTCCTTCCTTCTCTGAGCATCTACTCATGTTGCTTTTTCCCCCTTCCCTGTAACATCTGTAACTCACCACCTCCAGAAGCCCAAAAACAATGCTTCGCTCCATATGAAGCCTTTTTTGAAATGCCTTCCTTTGGAGCAATGATGATGGTTGTGTGTGTATCTTGCAGGGTACAGGCCACACAGCTGTATTTTGTTATTTGATGATATCTCTGTCTCATCCCCATTGCTGGACCAGATACCACTGAGGCAGGTGTCGTGGAAAGAATTAGGACTTTGGGATCAGGGCACAACTGGGTCTGAATTTCATCCCTGTCACTTATTAGCTTTGCAATCCTAGGAGAATCATTTAGATTCTCTAAGCCTCTGTTTACTCATTAATTAAAATGAAGAAATAATTCCTATTTCTCAGGGCTGATGTGAGGATTAGTTTGATGCATATTTATGAAAGACTCTGGCAAAGAAATGTTTTCATAGATGCCTGTAAAATGATTAAATGAATTGATATATACTATACGGCA
>NW_012109363.1:97256-124025 GCF_000951045.1 Mandrillus leucophaeus | reverse complement strand
AGAAAAGGGAGAAGGTGGGGAGGGGGTATAAATGGAAGCCAGTGAATGAATGTTAATCTTTGAGTTGAAGATTCTGGGAGTGATGCTGTAATAAAATGTTCCAAGCGTGGATAACTGAAAGATGTTTAAGGAATAATCTACAATACTCATCGGTGCTTTGTGTGAATATTTATTTATTTACATGCAGTCATTCATTTAGGACAATAAAGGTAAAAAGCCCAGAATCATTGGTGACTAGGAGAATGCAGCTTCCCAGGAAGTCATAAAAATCCAAAAGTGGGCTTGAGATTTCCACTGGCTGCAAACTGGGGTCCAAGCCAATTTTAAAGGGACTCAGGTGACCCCAGGAGACATGTAATTTACATAACTTGTATTGACTACCAGAGGCAATAATGACAGTGGTACTAGGTAAAACTAGAGCCCAAAGGAGGGAGTGATTAGTCTACCTGGGGAAGGGTGGTGCGGATGAACATCAGAGAAGACTGCATAGAGGGGCATGAGCTTGAGTTGGGCCTTGAAGGATGGGCAAGCGTTTGCTCGATGGATGAAATGGAAATAGAGGTGGGGCACAGGGCCTCTCATGAGGAGGAGGTATTGAGGATACAGGAAATGGCAAGATAGCTTGGAGGCCAGGTAGCCAGAGGGGGATGTGAGGGAGGATATGAGAGGCTGTAGATACCAGCATCTGGTAGTGGGTGGTGGTGTGGTCATGATGGTGTGGGTCATGAAAGACCTCTGATGTTAAGTAAAGGAACTTGGATATTGGTAGTTGGTGGAGGACTGCTGAATAATTTTGCTTTCAGTGGAATGGAGTAACATTTCATTTCAGGGCAAGCCCCCTGGTTCAGTGTGGAGGATGATTGAGGGAGAGGGTGACACTGGAGTCGGGGGGACCTATCAAGGGACAATGGCCCAGGGGAGACGCAATGGAGGCCTGAACAGGGGTGCTCACAGCATGGACTGGAGGGAATGGGCTGCAGGACTGCTTTGAACAGAAAATGGAAAAGCTTTGTCACTGGTAGAACATGGGGACAGGGGAGGGAGGGAGAAGTGTATCACTCCAGGCCTGTGGACGGGGTGCCTGGTGCTGACTTGTGTGTTCTCTGGGAGAGGGAATTCAGGGGCATGTTTAGGTATTTGCAGAAATGCCTCAGTTGTGGATGTATTGAGATTTAGGTGTCTTTGGGCGGATGTGCTTGAAGCCATGTGAGTGAATGAGATAGTCCTGGGAGAAGGTATTGGGTAGTAAAAAGAAAGGAGACAGGAGGGTAGGAAAGGAAGGGAAAGGGAAAGGAAATGTGACCCATGGTTTGCCGGCATCTTTGAATGTTCTAGAACCCCATCTGCTTCCACCTACCTGTGGATGGGAATGGTTAAGAGGTCTTAATTGTGGATGGAAATGGAGGATGACTTCACATGTTGGCGGATGTGTGGGGTATGGGGTAGGGTGTGCCCTGCTCCTGATGGGTGGGCAGGGCGGGGTGCCTCTCCCAAGCCGAGCCCTCGGTGCCGCCATGTGGTTCCAAGTGAAAATAATTTGGTTTGGGAGCCAGATGTTTGACTGGATCTTTTAGAGTAGGGGTGGATCCAGGCCTTATGGAGCTTGAAACCTGCATGATCTTTGAAGGAAAAAAAAAAACATTGTGCATATGATATTGGAGTCTGCTGTTGGAAAGGGTAGTGAAGATCTCTGAAGCTTACGTTTCACTAGTTTTATGATAAATTTCCTTTTGTTTGGGAGACTTCCAGAAAGCTTAGGAAAGGCATGTGTGTACTGAGTGTGTGAGTGTGTATGCTTCATAAATGTGGCTGGCTTTTTGAACTCATTGGGAGGATGAGCTAGGATAAGTGAGAACACAGGCCTGGTACTTCCTAAATCTCATCCTACCCAGCATGGAGCTCACAAAAAAAGGAGTCCTAGGAGTGTGCATTGGGCACATGGCCTGAGTGTCAGCTGGAGCATCCAGCCTTTAAGGTCTCAGGGAGGTTGGCGTGAACTCCATGACATGCAGTTCCATGTTTTGGGGAGAGCCCAGTGCTTTCCTCTATAAGCTCCAGAAGGACTTACATCTTCATGAACCCTTTTGCTTCTGAGCTTGTACTGCCACCAAATTAGTTGCAGATCCTCTCAATGTCTCTGTTGCATTCTGCGTTGACTCAGACGTGGAACTCATCCTCCTTCTATGATTTATAAACACACTCCTTCACTCATACCCACAAGGCCTTTATGTATGAGGCAGACTTCACTGAATAAAGGATGGATATATTAAGTAACACAAACAATTAGCATTGCATATGAGCGATTGTGAATGCTTCTTCCTTCTGCCATTGCTCTTGACCTTCCCCTCTTCTTTCCCTCTCTACTTTCTCCTCTTCTATTCGTAACTCTTGTTCCTTGCAGCTTAGTGACCCCTTTGGTTTCCCTGATTGCTATTAGCCAGTGCCCTCCCAGGTCATGTGTGTTAACTGACTGTTGCCATGTAACACATCATGCCAAAATTCTGTGTCTTAAGCAATAGTCATTTATTATTTTGGGTGAGTCTGTACTTCAGTGGGATGGGCCTGCTGATTGTGGCTGGACTCAGCTGATCTTGGCTGGGCTTGTTTCTGCTCAGGTTGTCAACTGGTGGATGGTTGTGGGGGTGCCTGTATTGTGCTGATCCTCTATTAACCTCAATAGGAAAGGCACCAGGCTCCAGAGGATGAAGAAGAGACCCGGAGCCAGCAACAAGATGAGACATGTTTTTTTTTGTTTTTGTTTTTGTTTTTTTTTCAGAGTCTTGCTCTGTCACCCAGGCTGGAGTGCAGTGGCATGATCTCAGCTCACTGCAACTTTTGCCTCCTGGGTTCAAGTGCCTCAGTCTCTCAAGTAGCTGGGATTACAGTCATGCACCACCATGCCCAGCCAATTTTAATATTTTTTGTAAAGATGGGGTTTCACCACGTTGGCCAGGCTGGTCTTGAACTCCTGACCTCAAGGGATCTGCCCGGCTTGGCCTCCCAAACTGCTGGGATTACAGGTGTGAGGAGACTTGGGGTTTCATTAGGGGCTTACATACAGGGAAGAGAACCCAGTGGCGGTGGGCTGGACAAGGTGATTGCATGGCTGAGCAGTGGCAGGTGGGGCAGGAAAGCCACATGGCTCCCTGGTGGTAGACTGCATAGGAAAATGACAAGCTCTTGCAAACAGCATGCAGTTTGTGTAGCATTTTCACTTAACACTCTTCTCCTAATGACCTCTACCTAACAGCCTTCATTTAACCCAAAAATCGGGGCCTCAATCCCCTGTCTGGTCCGTGTTCCACAGGAAGGGCCAGGGGCTTGGTCAATATTCCTCATAGACAAGGAATGCATCTCCAGGTTGGGCAAATGTGGATTCCCTAGCCCGAAACATGTATACAGGGTCATTCTAAGGGTATTCTGAGGTTATTGCTGTCAGGTGTGTTTACCCTGCAGCTGGTCTGGATGGCCTTGAGTGGCAGGACCCAGCCCCTGCCATGGGTCTCCTGTATCTCTCCAGAAGGGTACCAGCCCTGGCCAGGGCTCTCCAGTACCTCTCCAGTTATGTTCTGTGTGGGGCAGGATTGAAGACAGCAGAAACATGCAAGTGTCTTTTTCAGGCCTCTGTTTGCATCAAGTTTACCATCATCCCCTTCACATGGGCAAGTCGCATGGCCCAACCCAGAGTCAGTGTGGGAGGCACTACCCAAGGGCATGGATGCAACAGCCGTGAAACACCAGGGCTGCTACTACAATCCATCTATCACACCGCGTCTTTCAAGAAGTGTTTTTCTAAGCAAAGGCGGTTCCTTCTCTGAGAGGCAATCCTGGTTCCAGCTGTTAAGACAATAATTTGTTTCCCTCTGCTACATCTGGCCCCTGCGTTGCATCTTATTGAGCAATAACATCGCCCAGGGTGTGACATTTTATAAGGGCTTTTCCTTTTCCACATGAAAAGGACATTTTTGTAGATCATTTATTTACTTTCCCAAATCTTATGGGCAGGTCTAACCTTTCTGTTTCTTCAAAGGGTTCTGCTTGATTTCCAAGAGACCCTTGAACGGAGGAGAGAAGTGAACCTGAGTTACTGTGTCATTGCTAAATATCTGATGGCCAAAAAGAGAAACTGAGGCAAGGAGGAAAATCCTGGTGATTCTGAATTCTAACATGCTTAAGCCACACATGTTCCCTGAATTGGCACGAGGTACACTGGTCATCTGTTCTCAATGTGGGGTCTCGGGGTAGTTGCCCATTTGGGGAGCTGGAGGCGTTGGCAGTCAAAGCATCTTCCTCACTACTCACATTCTAGAGGGAAGATTAGAGATGGGATGGGGTGGTTGTGTTCTGTGTCCCTCCCTTTGCCACATCCCCTCTTAACGTGTGTGAGTGTGTGTATGTGTGGGGGTGGTGTGTGTGAATTCACATGTCTGCACACACACATATCAACATACCTCAGGGTCCTCTGCTGAGAGAGATGCAGCTTTGCACTGCTTTGTATTAAACCAGACAATAGGGGAAATGATTAGGGCCTTTCAGAGCAACCACCTGACAATAGTGTGAGGTGAATGTGGGCTGATTGGAGCTCCATTTACCATGTCCTGATAGCAGAGAAGGGCAGGCCAGGGTGGCCCAGCATCTGCGTTTTGCAGAACTGGTTCCCAGGATGAACTCTTTCTTGTCATTTCTCCTCCCCGACTCCCCCCAGGGACCTCTGGGTTGGTTAAATTTAGTGTTCTGGCGTATCCAAATCCATGCGATTTCTTCCAGGACTGTGCATTTAAATGTCACCCAAACTGCACAATTACCAACACATTGGGCTGACAGGGGTTGTTTAAAAGCCGTATGGCTGTGAAGGAAGCAAAGAGGAGGATGTCTCCAGAAGGTGAGAGGAGAAAGAAAGGAAAGGGAGGCCTGGAGAGAGGATGACTGGGCTTCCTTCTTCCAAGTGTCCCCAGAACCAGCCCCAATGAGGTCAACCAAGAAATGTCCTCTTCAAACAAACCCTGAGAAAATAAAAATGAAATCGGAGGTGGGAGCCGCTGCTTGTCACAAACCCCTTCCCCATCTTCCATCGCCTTTCCACTCGGCATCTCCATAGGGTTGCTAATAGACTCAGGGTGTTCTCCTGGGCACAATGGCCTCTGGGGACATGGTGGCATGGTGTAAACAGCCATGAAGTTAAGCCACTGGGGCACACACCTGTGCTTGACCACTTAACAGCTGTGAGATCTGGGACTCCCCATTTCACTGTTCTGAACTTTGGTTCTTTACTTTGTTAAATGGGGATCATTGTCTTTACTCTGCCCACTTTGCAGGGGTGTGGTGAGGATCAAATGGCACGAGGCATAAAAAAACCTTTCAAAATAACTCATCTGGGTTCTGGTAGTGACAGGGGTCTGTGCCACTGCCCAGATGGAAGTGAATGGACATTTCTAGAGAGAGAGAGGCATATGGCACCTTAGCCCCGGAGCAAGACTTCTGGAATGAAGCCCAACTAGGGGCTTCGCTGAAACCATGAAGGGACATTTAAGATGCCATTTGAAGGCAGCACCCAGGCCTGAATGACCTCAGGTTGAGGGTTCTTGCTTTAGTATCAAGGTGATTTGAAACCCCACCATGGTGTCAAGAAAGGTCCTATGTGCTTCTGCTGCCTCAGCTTTCTCGTCTCTCAAGTGGGTCCCTGTGAGATTTAAATGAACAAATAAATGCCTAACCAGTGCCTAAAAATAATAAGCCCTCGGTCAGTATTGTCTACTATTATATCTCTTTCCTGAGGCCTCCTGCTTTGGGATTCTGGAGTTCCTTCTAGAAAGATTTTTATGTGATGATTGCAGGAACTTGAATTAACACATGTAATGTTTCTAGACCATGGCTGGGCATGAAGCTCACGATATGCTGTTTCCTTTTTCTTCACATTCTACCTCTCATCTGACTGGTCCATGAGGTTTTACTCTGTGGGTAAAAGCCAGAAGAGAGGACACAAAAAGATCCCAATGAAAACAATAGATGAGTGAGCTATTGTTACCACTCCACGACACCTTGCTCAGAGCTCTTCTTCATGCATTTTGGGCCTGATGAGAAAGAAATCCCATCAGGAACATCCACCAGTCATCACCCTCCACGTAACATACAGACCTTGGGGAAATTCACCTCTCTGGGCCCCAGTTTCCTGATTTATAAAATGCAGTCATCGCCAAGGGACCTTCTAGCCCATCATGATACCTTTGACTTCAGTGCTCCCAGCCAATGCCCGGCCCCAGCCCCTTTCCATGATAGTATCACTGCTATTTTATTTCTTTTTCTTTTTGTTTCTTCATCTTGGACATGCCTAGTGTTTATGGCGTTTCTGAGAATCCAACAAACTGCATTATTGGGAGGAGATGGGGAGTAACAAACATAGGCAAAAATCTGCTATTTTCACATGAATGCTTTAGGCAATCAGCCATGATGGGAAATGAAATGTGTGGAAAAATACAGGGTGAATAAAGAGGGCTTTAGTGAGATGATGAGGCTTTTATGCTTGTGCCTGCACGTGACTGCTGTCGATCCTTCAGCCCAGCGGCTGCAGCGCAGCCTGCGACGGCTTCTGCCGTGGAGGTCTGGGTCCCAGTCCTCCTCTACAGGTTGGGTTACGATGTGGAACAACCCATAGTTATTTATTAAAGTTCCAGTAAGGATCAAGTGAGGAGAGCAAGGGCGAGACTCCCTGAAGGAACAGACCCAGATCAGGCATCAGGAGTTACTTCTGCCAATTACAAGTTCCTGAGGGACCTTCCTTGGGGAAATGAGGGAGTCTCTCCTACTGACTGGTGTGGTGGGAGGGACACTTAAGATGCCCTTTGGAAGCATCACTCTGGTCTGAATGGACTCAGGTTGAGGGTTCTTGATTCAGTATCAAGGTGGCTTAGTGTAAGTTCTGCAAATGTGAGAGTTAAGAGGCTGGTTCAAGTTATAGCTGGGATCCTGACCTGTTGTGTGATGTTAGACAGCGTGACCAATCTCCCTGCTCCTCCAGTAGATGTCACCGATTCAGACACGAACGCTCATGCATTTTACAAATAGAACAATATAGAACAATGCCTGTGTATTTTCACTCTAGGAATAGTGTTTTTTTGTTTTTTTTTTTAATTAGGAGTCTTAATTTTTTAGAGCAGTTGTAGGTTTAAGACAAATTGATCAGAAAGTCCAGTGAGTTCCCATGTATTTCCTCTCCCCTTCACTCAGTTTCCCCTATTCACATCCTGCATGGGTGTGGCACATTTGTTAAAGTCGATGAGCCAATATCCATACATTGTTATTAACTGAAGTCCATGGTTTATATTATAGTATGGAAACAGTCTTTGTATTGTATAATTGCACACGTTTTGGAAAATGCATGTCCTGGATCCACCATTCCAGTGTTATACAGAATAATTTCATTGTCCTAAAAATCCTCTGTACTCCACCAATTCATCCCTTTCTCCCCTCCCGACAAACTCTCAGCAACCACTAATCTTTTTACTGTCTCTATAATTTGTCTTTTTTTGCCAGGAAGTCATATAGTCAGATTCATGCAGTATGTAGCCTTTTCAAACTGACTTTTTGCACATAGTAATGCATATTTAAGGTTTCTCCATGTCTTTTCCTGGCTTGACAGTTCATTTCTTTATATTGCTGAGTAGTATGGCATTGTATGCATATACCACAATCTATTTATCCACTCACCTACTGAAGGACATCTTGGTTGCTTCCAAGTTTTGGTAATTATGAATAAAGCTGTTATAAACATTCCTGTCCAGGTTTTTGCGTGGACCTAAGTTTTCAACTCAATTGAGTAAATACCAGGGAGCGTGATTGCTGGATCATATGGTAAGAGTATATTTAGTTTTGTAGGAAACTGCCAAACTGTCTTCTAAAGTGGCTTTGCCATTTTGCATCCCCACTAGCAATGAGTGAGAGTTCCTGTTGCTCTATATCCTCCCCAGCATTTGGTGTTGTCAGTGTTTTGGATTTTAGCCATTCTAATAGATGTGCAGCGGTATCTTGTTTTAATTTGCCTTTCCCTAAGGACATATGATGTTGGACAAATAGGAAGAGTGCCTATGTATTTTCACTCTAGAAATAGTTTTAACAAGCTCATTTATCTGTTTATATTTTTTCTTCCAGCTAGTAGGAAATCAGAAGTGTGTGTGTGATAGAACATGAGAAGGAGGCCCACAGCTGATAGGAGCAGAGAGCCCGGCACTGAGCATCAGAAGACCCGGTCTTCTTGGCTACTCTAACTGCTTGACCTTGGGAAATCAGCTCATCTCTGGAGCTCAGCTTCCTGACTCTGGAAATGTGGTGCTTGTGCTGGATCAAGGTTATGAAATGCTTCTCAGGATGACGCCCTCCAATTGGAGTGACAGCCTGAGATGGGAAGAGGCTGGCAAGGCACTGGGGGAGTAGGAGGTGCTGACTTCCATGGCAAAGACTGTAGCCGGGGGCATCTGTGACACAGGCACATTCTCTTCTTGAGAATTAGTTCTAACTTTGCCTCCTGTTTACTTTCCATGCAAGTTTAAGTGACAACTGACCACCTAACAGAAAGAACGGAAAGGTAGTTCTTTTTCCTTTTTTTTTTTTTGAGACGGAGTCTCGCTCTGTTGCCCAGGCTGGAGTGCGGTGGTGCAATCTCGGCTCACTGCAAGCTCTGCCTCTGGAGTTCACGCCATTCTCTTGCCTCAGTCTCCTGAGTAGCTGGGACTACAGGTGCCTGCCACCACGCCTGGCTAATTTTGTTTTTTGTATTTTTAGTACAGATGGGGTTTCACCATGTTAGCCAAGATGGTCTCGATCTCATGACCCTGTGATCCGCCCTCCTCAGCCTCCTGAAGTGCTGGGATTACAGGCGTGAGCCACTGCGCCCAGCCAAGGAAAGGTAGTTTTAAAAACACTGACACCATGGCTTAAAAACCTCCAGACTGGGTGCAGTGGCTCATGCCTGTAATTCTAGCACTTTGGGAGGCCGAGGCAGGAGGATTGCTTCAGGCCAGGAGTTCAAGACCAGCCTGGGCAACATAGTGAGACCCCATCTCTACAAAAACTGAATAAAATTAGCCAGGGATGGTTGCATGCGACCGTAGTCCCAGCCACTCAGGAGGCTGGGGAAGGAGGATGGCTTTGGTCTAGGAGGTAGAAGCTGCAATGAGCTACGTTCACATCCCTAAACTCCAGCCTGGGTGACAGAGCAAAAGCCTATCTCTTGAAAATGAAAACAAAAACAGCCTCCCTAGAGTAGGTACCTCCTGGGTTGCAAAGTCAGCAGGACTCACGCTTATCAGTGGCTGGAACCTGACATTCCAGCATTCCCTGTCTGGCCCTTGAGCTCTGCTTGGGAGGAGAGAAATTTCATCTGCTCCTCCCCATATCTCCAGAGCTGGACGTGCCTGGCATAGCAAAGTGCTTCCTTTAGGTCGAGTGAGCCTCTTGCAGGCCCATTGTTCTAGGCGCTGGAAACACAGCAGGGAACAGAGGCAAAAGTTCCTGTCCTCACAGGGCTTCCATCGTGGTGATGTGCATGAACAACTCCCTCAAAATTAATTTGCACTTTATATTCAGTTTCAGAAAACAGTGTCATCCTATTTAGGAAAAGGTCCACTCTAAACAGTGAAAATAAAATGAATTTGGGATCTACAAAGGTGAACTTCAGTTATCTGGGGACATCTCATAACACGAAGGTGCTGACCTAGCGGTGATGAAGGCTTTATTACGATTTTCTCCCTGGGGGCTTTCAACAAGGCAACTGGTGAGGAGTTTGGCTGCCCGAGTTTCTCCTGTCACTAACGACTCAGCCATCACATCAGGCCCTGCTCCAACTCCCCCTGGTACCCAGCAGGGCTCGAGAAACCTTTGAAGTCCAGTGGCTCTGAACGTTGAATCCTTCGAAGGCGTTCCACCCATGCAATCCCCAACAAGGTCCCAGGGAGATGATTAAACACACTTGAAAGCTGAGTCACTTTCCTAGATTAAGAGTTGTGTGTAAGGAGTGGAAAAAGTCTGAGAAGCGAGGAGATGCTTATCGGGGTTTGTGCGCTGGTGAACTCTTCCTTTTTAGCTGAACGCTTTGGTAATGGCTTTCTTCATGGTAGAAGGAGATAATTTCTCTTTTCTCATCTTGAAAACTTCCTGTGAGTAGCAGCCTCACCCCATCAGGAGAGGCAGGAGAAAGGCTCAGATAACGGATCTACTGCCCTGCAAGGTCTGGGAACTCCAGGCAACTCATGAGTCCCTGCAGGGTCTCTGGGGGCTCTTGTGCCGGTCCTTGAGGATGGGACAAGAGGTTGGAAAATGGTGCATGCAGAGCCATCAGAGAACTCAATGCTCCTCAAGCTACGAGAAACCTATGAGCCACTTGGGGACCATGTGCAGCTCCTGATTGGCAGGTGTGGGGTGGAGCTTATGGTTGCCATTTCTAAAGAGCACCCACCTGGATGATGCTGCCGGTCCACAGACCACACAGAGAGAAGTGAGGATGGAGTCACTTCTGATATTTCACAGGGCAGAGAATTGATATCTCAGGGAAGGGGAGGACATGGCCTGACCAAAGTCACCCAGCTGGGGAAGTGGAGGAGCTTGGCTGGATCCCAAGTTTCCAGAACCCCACACCTGGTACATCTCATCTCTTCTTTGTGAATCCAGGCAGGTGACACCCAATTGCAGGCATACTTCGGAGGGAATTAAAGATCACTTGTATTTCTTTCCTGTACAAGGTCCACTTATTTTTTCCCTATTTACTCATTCAGACAACTAGAAATATTTATAAGACCCTCTATATACCCTCCCTCAGCAAGGCACTATAGGAATGGTAGGAATAGCAAGTTATGTATGAATTAGAAGGGGAGAAGTGACATTTATATGTAAAATACCTAGAGTAAAAGAAAAGTAGTTGACTCAGAGCTGATGGCATGTCATAGACCCTATATTCTCCAGGAGTCCAAAGGAGAGAAAGAGACCTTTGTGGCCTGGTGGTCAGGGAGGGCTTCTTGGAGGAGGAGGCTAGCTCAGACAGGGCCTTTGAAGGCTCCATAGGATTTGAAGGGAAGAGAGGGGTGGGCTCTGAAGGTGCTCTGCCTGTCACTTAGGCCTCCCTTTTCACTGCATTGGGACGTTCCCATCCAGCATTTTCTCTTTCTTCTCTGTATCTTCTTCCTTCTATTCCCTGTTCTTCTCCTCCCTCCCTCCTTCCCTCCCTCCCTCCCTCCCTCCCTCCCTTCCTTCCTTCCTTCCTTCCTTCCTTCCTTCCTTCCTTCCTTCCTTCCTTCCTTCCTTCCTCTGCTTGTGCTCTCATTTCCACTTCACAATAGAATATAAGTAGAAAATAAAGGGTTTATAATCAAATACCTTACCTTACCTATTTATCTCAGCAATCCAGTGACAAAGTCAGCTCTGTGTGTTGTGACCATTTAGCAGGTAAGAAGAGTGAAGTTTAGATTAGGCATCTTAGGATGCCCCATTTTCATTGTTAAAACAAGGACAATATTGATCATCCTAATTATGTGCTCACTTGCCAATACTTTGGGAGCATGTTTTTGGCCTGTTGGGCAGGGTCAATGAGGTCATGGGGTTACTGTTAGGGTAGGTGAGTCAGTTCTCTGCCTTTCCCTTTAGGAAGGGGAGCTGGCCACATATCCCTGAAGGATAGGTGCAGAAGAATGTGACTCAGAGCCTGTCTGCAAGCACAAGTAGGAGCAGTGTTGCTGTTGTGCCTGGTCCCTGACTCAGCCCTGGGGTATCCTCTGCTTTGAACTTGAGCAATCCAGCTTTCCCTCTTCTCCTTTTCAATCCTGCAAAGACCCTTGGCCTTCTGAGGCATTGAGGTTTCCCCTCTTTGCTGACACTACTCAAGAACTTTTGCCTCCTAACATGAACAGGACAACTGTTAGTATGAAGTCCTGTTCTCTTAAAAGGACTTAAACTTGGGTACACACACACACACACACACACACACACACACACACACACATAGTCTAGGCAGGGACTTTTGCATGTGACCACTATGCATGGGATGGATGCAGAACTCAGATTTGAATAGTTCAGACTCTATTTTTGGTCAGGACTCCCTAAACTAGATGAATTCATCCTCAGAGTTTAGCTCAGCCTTCTTTTGGCTGCTTAAGAAGTTTCTGGCCTCACTATTCCTGGTGTTGCATAGTCATAGCCATGTGAATCTTGATTGCAAACCTGGATGTAAATATGAAAGCAACAGAAAGAACAAGGTCCTTGGCCTTTACCACACAGCCTCTGTCAGACCAGAGGAGAAGGACTGCTTGGGTTGAAAATCAAGGGATTAAAATTCTAGTTCTAGCTCTGCTGCCTATTTAATCTTAGATAAGTCATTTCTTCTTCCAACTCCTCATCTTAAAGAATTGAACTAGATCGCCAGGCACAGTAGCTCATGCCTGTCATCCCAGCACTTTGGGAGGCTGAGGCAGGCGGATCACGACGTCAGGAGTTCAAGACCAGCCTGACCAACACGGTGAAACCCCATCTCTACTAAGAGTACAAAATTTAGCGGGGCATGGTGGTAGGCACCTGTAATCCCAGCTACTCAGGAGGCTGAGGGAGGAGAATAGTTTGAAACCAGGAGGTGGAGGTTGCAGTGAGCCAAGATCATGCCACTGCACACCAGCCTGGGTGACAGAGTGATCCAGACTCCGTCTCCCAAAAAACAACAACAACAACAACAAAAAAGAACGGAACTAGATGTTTTCCAGGACCCAGCTTAGCTCTAGGAGTGCCCGATTTCTCTGCCTTTGCAGGGAAAGCATCATGGTTACTGTTTATTGAGTTAGGCACTCATTTCCTTAGTTGTGTAGGTGAATAGGGTATAACAGACTAGAAGCGGTGGTGATAGATGCCAAGAGCCAACTGTCAGGGCAACAGGGTTAGGAGTGGAACTACTGGAAAAACGAACAGCAATGGAAAAGTTAGGAGACGCGTACTTCTTAGCAAAGCAGGGCGGGGTTTATTTTCTATCGGGGCAAATAGGCTCAACAATCCCTGAGGACATCTCTAAGTTGACACTCAATATGTACCAAGTACTTCAGAGTTTCTGAAGCCCGGTCGCGGGCATTACACCCTCGAATTCATCAACAAGTGTGAGGTTGATGGGCACGCCATGGTTTTATAAATGAAAGTGAGGTCTAGAGAGATTTAAGGATGTACAAATGCTAAGATGCAGAGGGACTCACCACAAGTCTTTTGGCTTTGGGTCCAGTGCCATTTCCACTACACCATAGCTGCCACCAATGGGATTCATAGTAATGATGGAGTTACCAACAGTGGTCAGAGCAATAGGAGACTGTGCTTAGAATTATAAGCTTCAGTGATCTGGAAACTTTGCTCAGCCAGAATACTTCTTTGATTTCAAACAAAGAGGTATAAATCAGGCATTCTTGTATTTCTGTGTTTGCAATCAGTTACTGGTGAAGTCATTAAGACAGGAGCCACAAAACACATACACAGCTATGCCCGATAAATCATGCAGCCAAGTACACACAATAGGAGACAGTTTAACAAGTAGGGAAGATGTATACCTGCTCCTTCTGAGCTTCACCTGGAGGAAGAGTCTACAAAGAAAGGGAAGAAGGTTGCATCTGGTACCAGGCAGGGGCCTGTGGGGCTTGATAGCTTAACATGTATCAGGTGATACTCAAAGAGCTTGACAGGCATTCATTTATTTATGCTTTACAACCACTCCTTGAGGTAGGTGCTACCATTATCCCCGTTTTTGAAGATGAGAAAACTGGGAAGCAGAGAAGCAAGCTGAAAGAGACTGATCCTGTTTGATATGGTTTGGCTCCGTGTCCCCACTCGAATCTCATTTTCAATTATAATCTGCACCTGTCAGGGGAGGGGCCTAGTGGGAGGTGATTGAATCACGAGGGGCAGATTTCTCTCTTGCTGTTCTCGTGATAGTGAGTTCTCGTGAGATCTGGCAGTTTGAAAGTGTGTGGCGCTTCCCCTTCATGCTGTCCCTCTCTCCTGCTCCACCATGGTAAAGACGTGCTTGTTTCCTTTTCGCCTCGTAGTGATTGTAAGTTTCTTTAGGCCTTCCAACCATGCTTCCTGCAATGCCTGCAGAACCGTGAGTTAATTAAATCTCTCTCTCTTTTTTTTTCATAAATTACCCAGTCACAGGTAGTTCTTTATAGCAGTGTGAAAATGCACTATAATACACTTGTTCAGGTGGGCAACTTCTGCCCTGGATCATGTAGAGAGATGGACTTCTGCTTGGAGCTTGGCCAACATGTGAGTCCTGGGGCCACTTCTCTCTCTCCCTGCTTCTCCTTTCCTCCCCACTTCTACGTCTCTTCCTTTCTTCCTTCCTTGCTTCTTTCTTCATTTCTTCCTCATTCTTTTATTTTTCTTCCTTCCTCATTTCCTGAGTGTCTACTAGTGCCAATAACAATGCGTAGTTCTAGGGATGTACAAATGAGAAAAGCACTGCCTCTATTTTTAAGGGATTCAAAGCCTGATCAGGGACTGGGAGTAGGGTAGAAGGTGCAGATGTGAACATCAGTGGAAATGAGTTCATCAGCTCATTTCCCTGTAAGAGAGAGTGAAGTGTATAGGAGAACAGGAGTGTGGGCCACCTGTAGCAGGTAGGTCAAGACAGAATGGATGTAAGAGGTGGTGCTGGGAAAACATCAAATGGTATCAACAGCTTTGCACCTAAGCTCATGCTGGGCCTGCTGCAGCCTCTGTCAGCAATCCTCTCATGGGGCCTTCTTCTAAAGACACCAGGGGCCCGACACCTGGAAGGAGTTTGGAGCATGGACATCCGTTGGTAGAGAAGGCGCTCATCTGCATGAGGCAGGCAGTATGCGGAAGGACTGTGCTTAGAAAGGAACT
Organism: Mandrillus leucophaeus; assembly: GCF_000951045.1. Taxonomy (NCBI): domain Eukaryota; kingdom Metazoa; phylum Chordata; class Mammalia; order Primates; family Cercopithecidae; genus Mandrillus; species Mandrillus leucophaeus. The sequence continues at coordinate 109,151 of NW_012109363.1, read as the reverse complement.
GGATTGAAATGGTAAACTTTTCATGAGAGATAAGGTTATGAAGGAAGTGAAATTCTCTCCTGAGTCCCAAGGGCCATGGATAAAAGGCAGCCTTTCCGGTGATCTTTAGCACCTTTCATCAGTCAATTAATTCACATATGTTTCTTAAACTCGGAGCAGAAGCAAGCCACTGTGCTAAGTACTGGGGAGAGGGCACAGGAAGTAGAATACAAGCCCCTAACCACAGATAGGGGCAGTCTGATTGGGGAGAGGAAGCAGCTTTCTTACTAGGTAATAGCTTTGCAATGCACTGAGCACCAGACATGCAGTGCAAATTGTACATCTAGATTGTGCCCAGGATGGGAGGGATGAGAGTGGGCTGGGGTGGGCTGGGCTGGCGGGTGAGCAGGGAAGACTTCTTGAAGGAGATGGACCTTAAAGAAACAGTAGGATTTGGCTGGTGGTAGGGAGGATATTTGGGGCTGAGTAGCTGAGAAAGCGGTTCCTGCACCATTCCACAGGCTGAAGGACACAGGGGAGCCAGGGGAACCGCTGTGTGCAGGGAGGTGTGGAGGAGGGATGTTTCAGAGATTCTCTCTCCCTCCTGGGCTAGTCAGGAAGGTCTGGGCTACCTCACCTCCAGTGCCCATTGAATAGGACCTGATGTTGGGAATGCAGGATTAGAAAATATTCTTGGAAAAGAAGCCTAATCTGGTGGGGAAAATATTTGCTATTTTGCAAAGACTCAGAGGAGGCATTTCTTTCCCTTTTGCCATTCTCAGGGCAGAACCCTTCATGCCGTCGCAGTGGCAGGACCACAAGCCTGAACGAGGGTCCGTGGATGCTTAATGGCCTTGGTGTTGAGACAGGCGTTGACTTCTTTATTGCTGTCTGTGTCCTTCCGTTTCTCTGTGCTCCCCCCACCTCCAGCCCCCGCCACATGCCTTTGCTCAGGCTGTGCCTATGGTGCCTCCTACATCCCATTCCCTGACTTCCATGCTTCCAAACACCCCCCTTCCCAGCTTGCAGCCATCCGTCTCCCCTTGTGAGAGCCTCTGGCCCGGCATCTCTTGTAAGCATAGATCATTTTCAATCAGTCATTAGTCGCCTGAAGAAAGCCTCACACACCCTATCAGACCGAGGGCCAGGCAAACCCTTGGCACAGGCACCTCTACTTCTCTTACAGTGTCTAGCACAGCCTTCTCACCCACGGGGGACTCAACAGACCATTTGTTGAATGGATCAGGAGGTTCAAAGAAAAATCAAGGGATTCCGAGTGAGTATGGCATGTCTGGGAGAGTGAGATCTCTCTCTAGCATTTTCCAGACGAAGATGACATTGCTGCTGATTTTTGCACTTGGTCTCCCTGTGATTTTCTCTCTGGGAAAATTTCAGCCCCTGTTTTTACTCCTGGGACCTCCAACTCCACGGTTCATTCTCTGTCCCTCTTATGATGATGATTTGGTGGGATTCTGATTTCAGGGCTCTAAGCTGTGTGCTTTCCTCCTGACTCTCACACTTGTCTGCCATGATGAGGATGGTTGGTGGAGCTGAGAAATCCCCCAGGACTTGCACCACCCCCGGGCCAGCTGAGGAGTGTCATTTTTCCATTCGTTCAGAGCATGGAGTGTGGGTGTGTGACTTGTCGGGGATCCAGGCCTGCAGGGGAGTTAGCCGTGGCCCTGCCCACCTGCCCTGTGACCTCGGGGCCTATCCCTGGACCTTTCTGGTGTTCCGTTCTGCTGATTTTAATAATGACACTCGGTGTGAACTGAAAATGCTACTAATGTTACCTCTTCTGGCCTGGAAGGAAAGACAGCAATCTGTTGGGCCTGCCTCTAGCTGGGGAAGGATCCTGGATGGGGATGGAACAGCTGAGAGATTTACACCAGCAGGTGGTTGCTGCGCCCGTGGAGATGTCAGCCAGATGCTGGTTCCTCTGCGGGGGTCGTGCAGACTGGGGTGGGTGCAGAGATAGGCTGGAAGGGAGGAAAGGAATGGGGGGTGGTCTCTCTCCTCTGTATAATAATCTGCTTCTGACAAGAAGCTTCTGTTCTTTTCCACTGGAAAGCTTTTAAGAACGCTGAAGAGGACAGGCAATTATAGGAAGGTTAGGTGCGCTTGATTGGATGTTGTTACAAATCACTCATTGTCATACAAGGCGTTTGGAAAGGAGGCCATTGGGGACTGATTGCCGTTTAGGGTAAGTGATTTCTGTTTAGAGTGAGCGAGCAGATGAAGGCTTGGCTGCTGCTCATTGTCCTCTCTCCCTGTTTGCTGTCGTGTTGATGGTTTTTCTTGGCAAGAAGGGTTGTTGCAGATGCTCACAGGATGTGTGGATGGGAAGAGGCTGGAGACCAGCCTTCTAATCCCACTCCCACCCCACCCATCCCCCCATTACACAGATAGGGAAACTGAGTGTAAGGAGAAGAGAAAAGAGACTGGTCTAGCCACACACAGTAGGTCAGTGAAGATGCTGGACCCGACTTCAGGTCCAGAGCCCAGGCCAGTGTTCTTGCCTGTGGCCAGGCTCTGAGCTGACACTCCAATGGGACTGAGTGTTTCTATTAACACACCCCATGGACAGTTGTGCAGGCTGAGCACACCTCACATGGCAGCCTTTGAGGTTCCAGGTGCTACTCCATGATTAGTTCCTCTGGATCCTCTTATACCCTGTCCCCACACAGCCTCTTTACTTCTGTGTCTAAAACACCACCATAATGGAGAAACTTCCTTGGATCTCGAAGTCTATTCTATCTTTATGAGTCTGAATTAACGTGCAAGTGTTCTGGGAAGGATTGCACTGTAAGTAATCAGGGAACAGTGAGCTAGTAGCAGAGGAATCCACAGATGGGGAAAGATGGTGGAAGAAAGAACATCAGAAATAAACTTCAGCAAATCCTCTATTTAGTCCAGCAAAAATTCTCCCACCATTTTACCAATGAGGAAGATGAGGTAGAGGAGGGCCAATGAACTTTTTTTTTTTTTTTTTTTTTTTTTTGAGACAGAGTCTCACTTTGTCTCCCAGGCTGGAGTGCAGTGATGCAATCTTGGCTCACTACATCCTCTGTCTCCCAGGTTCAAGTGATTCTCTTGTCTCAGTCTCCTGAGTAGTTGGGACTACAGTCAAGCACCACCATGCCTGGCTAATTTTTGTATTTTTAATACAGACAGGGTTTCGTCATGTTGGCCAGGCTGGTCTTGAACTCCTGACCTCAAGTGATCCACCTGCCTCAGCCTCCCAAAGTGCTGGGATTACAGGCGTGAGCCACTGTGCCTGGCCCTTTTAATTTTATTTTTAACTTCTAAATTTTATTTAGAAGTTAATTTTATTAATCTATTTATTTTGAGACCAGGTTATGAGACTGGCTAGTTTTCGTATTTTTGGTAGAGACAAGGTTTCACCATGCTGCCAAGGCTGGTCTCGAACTCCTGGGCTCAAGTGATCCACCTGCCTCTTGGCCTCCGAAAGTGCTGGGATTACAGGCATGAGCCACTGTGCCTGGTTCCAATGAACATATTTAGCCTGGAGTCATCCCTGCCTTTGTTATGCCAGTTTTGAGTATAAACCGTCAGGGGGTGAATTGTGTCCCTCTGCAAAATATATTGAAGTTCTAGCTCCCATGACCTCAGAATGTGACCTTGTTTGGAAATGGGGTCTTCATAGAGGTCATGAAGTTAAAATGAAGTCATTAGGTAGGCCCTAATCCAATATGACTGGTGTCCTTGTAAAGATGGGAAATTGGGACAGAGAGACAGACATGCCCGGGGGGAGACTATGTGAAAAAAGACTCAGAGAGAATGCCACGTGAGGGCAGAGATTGGGATGAAGCATCCATAAGCCACAGAATCCCAAAGATTGCCAGCAACCATCAGAACTCAGGACAAGAGCGTGGAACAGGTCCTTTCCCACAGCCCTCAGAAGGAACCAGCTCTGCTAACACCTTGATTTCAGCCTCCAGGACTGTGAGACGATACATTTCTGTTGAAGTTACCTTGTTTGTGGTACTTTGTTACAGCCACCCTAGGAAATGAACACAGTAAGAATGTCCTTCTCCCCGATCTGTTTTTCTTCTTATTACATAACTGGACTCTACAGCTTTATTTTATTGGGATGAAACCCCTCTGGTGGTGTGATGGTTGTGTTAATGTTATCTGGATTTAGGATAAAACAGGGTCGGGTTGTGTGATTGAGAGTGTGGGACAATCCCAGCATGTCTACCTTGTACCAAGCAGGGAAATTCCTTTATTTAACCATTTAACAACTGCTTGCTGAGTGGCTACTAAGCGCCTGGCACTGTGTTGTGTGCTGCAGACAAAGACACACAAAACAGTTTCCTCCCTCGTGGGGGGCTCACAGTCATGCAGACAAATAATTGTGGTGTGATGCTGTGTAATACAGCGATGGTGTTGGTACAGAGTATTACAGGGTCACAGAGCAGAGGAGGGGACCCAGGAAGAGGTGGAATAAGCAGGGGAAGCGCCAGAGAAGAGACCACAGGGGCTGAGCCTCCAGGAGGTTCTCTAGGGCACCAAGTAGAAAGGCTGCTCCATGCAGAGGTGACACCATGAATAAGGGAACAGGGACACAGAACAGTGTGTGTGTGTGTGTGTGTCTGTGTGTGCACACGCATGCGCGTGTGTGCATGTGTGAGTGCCTGTGATGTTCTTAGAAGCAATGGATTCACCCATGCACAGCACAGTAGCTCAGGCAGATCCCTCACAAGCTGAGTCATGCCTGTTCTTGGAATGGATCTCAAATACAACTGATATGGCTTGGCTGTGTCCCCACTAAAATCTCATCTTGAATTCCCATGTGTTGTGGGAGGAACCTGGTGGGAGGTAAGTGACTCATGGAGGCAGGTCTTTTCTGTGCTGTTCTTGTGATAGTGAGTAAGTCTCACGAGGTCTGATGGCTTTATAAGGTGGAGTTTCCCTGTACAAGCTCTCTCTTGGCCTGCTGCCATCCATGTCATGTGTGACTTGCTCCTCCTTGCCTTCCACCATGATAGTGAGGCGTCCCCAGCCACGTGGAACTATAAGTCCATTAAAACATTTTTTTTTTTTTTTGGTAAATTGCCCAGTCTCAGGTATGTTTTTATTTTTATTTTTATTTTTTTGAGATGGAATGTCACTCTTGTTGCCCATGCTGGAGTGCGGTGGTGCAATCTTGGCTCACTGCAACCTCTGCCTCCTGGGTTCAAGCGATTGTCCTGCCTCAGCCTCCAGAGTAGCTGGGATTACAGGCATGCACCACCACACCTGGCTAATTTTGTATTTTTAGTAGACACAGGGTTTCTCCATGTTGGTCAGGCTGGTCTCAAACTCTCAACCTCGTACGATCCACCCACTTGGCCTCCCAAAGTGCTGGGATTACATGTGTGAGCCATCGTGCCCAGCTCAGGTATGTTTTTATCAGTAGCATGAAAATGGACTAATACACCAACCTAAAACAGGCCTCTTTACTGAGTGTGGGTAAGTGTGGATTTGGTCTCCAGTTACCTGAGCCAGTCCTTGGTAGTATCCTTTGCCTACACTTCTGAAGGAAAGTCTCTGAAGTTCTTTTTCTGATCATTTTCCTCTTTTATGGAACTCTCCTCTTAGCTTCCAATGCTTTGATGCATTGACACTCAAGTTGATTCAGATTTCCTTCGCATTTCTAGACCAGGCTCTTCCTAGCACTTGTATGTGTGTATGTGGGTGTGCTTGTGCCATTCTTTTAATATATTTTCTTAATTAAAAAGAACACTAATCAATTAAAAAGTTGGGTATGCTTGGGAGCTGCCTTACTCTGTTGTCTACTGGATGGATGTGAGGGTCTCAGTTGGGAGAACGGAGAAAAATAACTGAGTTTGAAGCAATAGCTTTAGAGAGACATTTCATAATTTGTGAAAACACCTGAAGTCCAACTTCACATGTGAAATACCTTCATACAATTGGAGTGGGCTTTCCGAGCACATACTGTTCTGGGACCAAGCTCTGAAAAGACAGATGAAGAAAGCCATCGTTGTTGACGATTGGTGATTAGAGGATGCCCAAGACATAATTTATTGCTGTGTTCCTGTGATTCATCTTAGGGATTCAGCATTGGACCAAGTATCAGACCTGGGTTCTAGTACTGGTTTTCCTACAATTGACCTTGGGAAAATCATTCCCACCCAATGCTGGTTTCCCTGTCTACAAAATGCTTCTTCTAATTCTAACATTCTGTCATATTTCCTTTATATATTCCCATCATCTTCAGGGCCCAAAAATGGTACTTGCTTTTACACGGTCATTTGTAAGTCAGGCACATTTTTCAGTATAGCATATACGAGAAAGTCAAATTCACTACCTGGCTCTTCCTAGCTAACAAACTTGGAGAGTGGGGCAAAGCCAAAGGCGTGTGTGTGTGTGTGTACACACGTATGCATATGTGGGCATGCACACACACGTAGCATATGTGTGTACATCAAATTTTCCCTCCTTTTCCTGAGACTGGGAGCTATTGTGGAGTTTAAAGGACAAGTCATAGCTAAAAGATGGACTCAAATAACTTGATGTTGTGAAAATGGCATTAAATTAGTTTCGAATCCTGGCTCTCCCACTTAGCAGTTTTTGGGAATTTGCAGGTCACCTAACCTCCATGAACCTATTTCCTCGTCTGTGAAAATGACTTTAACTGTAGGATTCTTGAGCAAATCAAGTTGGTTTATTCAAAAAGGCTTTATGAAGTGCTGACTGTATGCTGGACATTGTTTTGGATACTGGGTAATCCGGAATGAATAAAACAGACTGCATTCCTGTCTTTTAAGGAGGTTATAATTCAATGGGAGAGATGGATAATAAATAGGTAAATAAGCAAAAACACAAAAAAATGTAATTAAATGCTATAAAAAGCAAACAGAGTGCTAAGATAAATAATGGTGGGGAGGGCCCTAATTTGGATAGGGTTGTCAGGGAAGATTTGTCTAGGAGGGAGAAATTGGCCCCGCTGGGGTGAGGGGTGGGCGGGTGTATAAAAGGATTGTCTAAGAAGGAAGAGTGCGTTCCCCTGAGCTGTGAATGGTCAAAAGATATTGTGCATGTGGAAATGTCTTGTCAACAATATAGCATTGTAGGAATGGCTGGGGGATTCATACTAAGTCTCCTTAGGCCTTGTCTGTGGTAGCCATGGAGTCTTTTCTCAGTTTGGGCCCTGCAAAAAATGTTCCCCCTCCAGTCTGCATCCATGATTGCACTGCGAGCATTTTCTAGTAGGTGGGTAGGTGTGTGCGCACATGTGTGCAGGAAGCATAGCATGTGTACGAGTGTGTTCATTCTCCCCTGTGTGCATGGAAGAGCAGGGATGACTGTAGGCCTGTCATCAGCTCACACAGAGAACATCGTCTGCATCGCTTGTTCCAATGGTGAAATTAAGCCCACTTCACAAATAAGATCAGTTTCTAACTCTGAGCCAGGGACCAAGGGATCTGGCTCATTTTCCCCACTCTGCTTTCCCTGAAGATAAAAAAGGTTTGAAATTGTGACATCCACATCAAATGGTAATGGCACGGTGGGGACTCTCCAACAGAACTGATAAACTTCTTAGATTGAGGGCAGACTGTTAAGAGAGAACAGCTCCAGATGTAATATTTGGAGCTCACGTCCAAGAAACATTATCATTTTGGAATGTTCAGAAGTAAAACTCCAGGAAGTAAAAGTCTGGGAGGAATTACACTGGTGGATCTGATCCAATAGCAGAAAGCAAAAGCTGGTCACCTTCAGCTTTCTCCAGGGACCTGAGTAGGCCAGGAGCTTCAACGTGTCAATTCTGGAAAACAACTCAATATCTGAAACACTGATCTAAGAAAAAACCCAAACACCCAAGATTCCTGACCTATTAGGGCTCTACGTTCAACCCTCCTCATGCTTAGATGAGGAAATTGAGTCCTAGAGGGGCGAAGCACTGTGAAGTGTCACATACCTGTTTGGTCACGGAAAGAACCAAGATAGCAGAATCCCGGTGTCGTGATTTGTCCTTCACTGCCCTACACTGAATTCCTAATGTCACATTTGGAGGAGTGGGCAGAAGCTTCCGTTTCTTTATTTCATAGTGCTGCCAATAATATCCAGTGTTATAAAGCCTGAGAATCAAGATGTTAAGCCTCAAATATATATCAAGTCTTGTTTTCCTGCTGGGCTACAGATGAGCTTTCAAATATGGGCAGGTGTTGGTGCTTTGCCATGGGAAAGGCCCTGGGCACTGGTGTGGTGGAGCAGAGAACAGCATCCAAAAGCCAAGAGGGCCACTCCGTCTTTGCCTGACGGACACAAATAACTAAATTAAAGTAACCATCTTAATGGGGAATAGATTAGAGGGTTAGGTTAAATAAGCCCATGGAAGCAATTTGCCATGTGTTCCTTTAAGGGAGATTTGGCAGAAGGAGCAGGGGCCTGCATTTCCTATTAAGGCCATTGCTGGAGGAGATTGGGTGGCTCAGGGGCGGTGGATGCTGATTAGGAGGTGTCTCCTTGGAGGCCCTGCTTGGTGAGGTGGAGTCCGCATGCCCGTGCTCTGGGGTCACCTGTATCCCTTGCATCAGGGCCAGCACTGTCCAGGCAGGGGCTGCTTTGTCTCGCACGCTGTTGAATCACATTTCGTTCCAAGTTCACCTTGGTTATGCACTGCCTGTATCGTGTGAGAGAGGGCTGTCATAGGTAGGGGTCCCTGATAAGCAGGCTCTGAGACGGTGATAGGTTATTAAAGAGGTGCCTGGGGTCCACACCAGGGAAAGGTCAGGGGAGGAAGTGGGGTCGGGTGGAGGGGAAGGGGCAGTGTGGTGCGACCTACTGATTGCCTCAACAGACCCCAGGGTACATCCTGGAACTGAAATGACCTCCAGAGTTGTCCTGAGTTGGGCTGAGATGGCCAGGCATTTTTCTGTTACTGTGTTGAGGGCACCCCGGGGAGGGGTGTATTCATGGGTGATGCAGCTCTGCTGCTGGGCAGCCTCCATGGGAACTGACAGCCGGCCCTCTTCCAGTGCCACTCCCAGCAACCTGGGCACAGGAGAGCACAACAGCAGCTATGACAGGTGCTCCAGAGAAAGGACTGCTTTTATTTTTCTGAACTTATTTTTAGGTCTACTCTGTGTGTGTGTGTGTGTGTGTTTGAGACAGAGTCTTGCTTTGTCACCCAGGCTGTGGTGCAATGGTGAGATCTTGGCTCACTGCAACCTCTGCCTCCCGGGTTCAAGTGATTCTTCTGCCTTAGCCTCCTGAGTAGCTGAGATTACAGGGACCTGCCACCATGCCCAGCTAATTTTTGTATTTTTAGTAGAGAGAGGGTTTCACCAGGTTGGACAGGCTGGTCTCGAACTCCTGACCTCAGGTGATCCACCCACCTCGGCCTCCCAAAGTGCTGGGATTACAGGCATCAGTCACCACGCCCAGCCTGTGTGGGATTCTTTTCCCCCACATTGATCAATTGACCAGTTATCTGGCACCACCTGGGTGTCCTACAGTTCAATGCAACTCAATTGTGATGCTAAGTAGAGTTCGTGCAGACCCCACAGGTTAAGGGCTCAGTCCCATAGGACTGCCCCCCACTTCAGATGCCAACATAGGTTCCCTGGTCACTCACGCTTTTGTCTGACTCAGCTACAAATTGGAGGTCCCCATGACCTCCTTTTGGGTTCAATAATTTGCTAGGGCAGCTCTGAGAAGGCCAGTAAACAGTTTTACTTGCTATTGTTGGTCAATGATGAGAAAGAGTATTTTAAAGGATACAAATGCACCACAGGTGAAGAGATACATATGGTGAAGTTTAGAAGGGTCCTGAGCACAGGGCTTGTATCCCTAGAGAGTTAGGGTGCACCACCCTTCCGGTGTGCTGATGTGCTCCTGTTCACCAATGCAGCAGCTCTCTGAACCCTAACCTTTTGGGTTTTTATGGAGGTTTCCTTATAGAATCATGATTGATTACATCATTGACCATGGGCGATCAACTCAGCCTTCAGCTCCTCTTCCCTCCTGGGAGGTCAGGGGATGGGCCTGAAAGTTCTGACCCTCTAGTCACAAGGTTGGTTTCCCTGGCACGGTCTCTATCCTGAAGCTATCCTGGAGCCCCAGCCATCAGTCATCCCATTAGCATAGAAAAAGACATGTTTCACTCAGAGATTCCAAGGGCTTTAGGAGCTGTGTGTCAGGAAACAGGTGGAAGACCAAAATATACAGTCCGTGTAGAATGAGGAGATGATTAGGTCAATAGAAGACTATGTATATGACCCTGGTTACATATTATGCTCCCATAATAGTGTATTTTTACTGTACATTTTCTAAAGGTACGCGTATGTTACAGTTGCCTACAGTATCAGTAAAGTAACATGTTGTCCAGGATTGTAACCTAGGAGCAATAGGCTTACCATATAGCCTAGGTGTGGAGGAGGCTATACCATCTAGGTTTGTGCAAGGACACTCTACAATGTTTACACAATGACACATATCTTAGAATATATCCCTGTTGAACACATGACTGCTTTTATCAGATGGCAGCATCACGCTGCCCTTATAGGCATCTATCCTCATAGGTGTTCAGTGAGGCTTATCTGTTACCCTGACCTAGTTCTGGATCATTGGAATACAGGCATTTGCTGAGATATCCTGCCCAGGACCCCTTCAGGCCTAGAGGCTCCTCTGCTTTCTCTGCCGTTCTTTGGGGAATGGGAACTGTCCAGCTACTTCCATCATGCTGGAGTGTGGAGATTGATGCAAGGATGAATATGGCTCAGGTATACCATACTGTCACTTCCTCTCTGGGTTTATGCACTTCTGTAGAACCCACCTGTTAATTGCTCAATTATATCCCCCTGCAAATCCATATGTTGAAGCCCTAAACCTCCCCCTGCCCATGTGACTGTAGTTGGAGATAGGACCCTTAGGGAAGTAATAAAGGTTAAATAAGGTTATAAGTTTGGTACCTCATCCAGTAGGACAGTGTCCTTATAGAAAAGGAAGAGACACCTGAGGGCTTTCTCTTCTCCACAGGGGCACAGAGGGAAGGCCAGGTGAGGACCCAATGAGAAGACTGCTGTCTGCAAGCCAGGAAGAGAGGTCTCACCAGAAGCTCATCCTGCTGGTGCTTTGATCTCGGACTTACAGTCTCTACACTATGAGACAATAAATTCCTGTTAAAACACTCAATCTATGGTTTCCTGTTATGACAGCCTGAGCAGACTGAGACAGCATCCCCAGAAAGGATCTAGCTGGAGCATGGAGCTCCTCTGCTCTCCTATCCCTTCCAAATCTCATATGCTTACCCTGTCTCGTCAGCCAGAAAATGTGCTGCAATTTGGTTGTAAAAATAAAGATGAAGTCTAACAATAGATTTAGAAAAAAAGAGTTACATTCATAAAAGATTCATAGCTATAATATACAAAGAGCTCTTAAAAATTAATAAAAAGATAACCGAACAAAACAACAGGCAAAGGATATGAATAAGCAGCTCACAGAGGAGCAAATCTAAATGACCAATAAACACATTAAGAAATGCTCAAGCTCACTAGAAAATACAAATTAAAGCAGCATTGAGTTATCACTTTCCACCCATCAGACTAGCAAACATTAAGAGCAATAATATCTGTTGTTGGAGGAGATACAGGGCAGAGGGAATTCATACACGCTGCTGGAGGACGTGTAAATAGTTTCAGTCTTTTTGGAAAACGGCACGGCAATAGCTTGTAAAATAAAAAGAATCTATATCCCCTTCTACCCAGCAGTCCCACTTCTGGGAACCTATTTCACAGAAATAAAAGCACCAAAGAGTAAGGGTAGATATGCAATGTTGCCTCAAAGGAAACGTCCATCAATAGGAATAGCTGAATAAATTACAGTACATTCATATCACAAATATTATGCAAACATTAAAATAAATTAATTTCAAAGCTGCTCATTTGG
>NW_012109363.1:95370-97206 GCF_000951045.1 Mandrillus leucophaeus | reverse complement strand
ACCTCATCCAGTAGGACAGTGTCCTTATAGAAAAGGAAGAGACACCTGAGGGCTTTCTCTTCTCCACAGGGGCACAGAGGGAAGGCCAGGTGAGGACCCAATGAGAAGACTGCTGTCTGCAAGCCAGGAAGAGAGGTCTCACCAGAAGCTCATCCTGCTGGTGCTTTGATCTCGGACTTACAGTCTCTACACTATGAGACAATAAATTCCTGTTAAGACACTCAATCTATGGTTTCCTGTTATGACAGCCTGAGCAGACTGAGACAGCATCCCCAGAAAGGATCTAGCTGGAGCATGGAGCTCCTCTGCTCTCCTATCCCTTCCAAATCTCATATGCTTACCCTGTCTCATCAGCCGGAAAATGTGCTGCAATTTGGTTGTAAAAATAAAGATGAAGTCTAACAATAGATTTAGAAAAAAGAGTTACATTCATAAAAGATTCATAGCTATAATATACAAAGAGCTCTTAAAAATTAATAAAAAGATAACCGAACAAAACAACAGGCAAAGGATATGAATAAGCAGCTCACAGAGGAGCAAATCTAAATGACCAATAAACACATTAAGAAATGCTCAAGCTCACTAGAAAATACAAATTAAAGCAGCATTGAGTTATCACTTTCCACCCATCAGACTAGCAAACATTAAGAGCAATAATATCTGTTGTTGGAGGAGATACAGGGCAGAGGGAATTCATACACGCTGCTGGAGGATGTGTAAATAGTTTCAGTCTTTTTGGAAAACGGCACGGCAATAGCTTGTAAAATAAAAAGAATCTATATCCCCTTCTACCCAGCAGTCGCACTTCTGGGAACCTATTTCACAGAAATAAAAGCACCAAAGAGTAAGGGTAGATATGCAATGTTGCCTCAAAGGAAACGTCCATCAATAGGAATAGCTGAATAAATTACAGTACATTCATATCACAAATATTATGCAAACATTAAAATAAATTAATTTCAAAGCTGCTCATTTGGGGAAATCTACAAAATATGAAACAAGCAAAGTGCAGAGAAGTGTGTAAAAATGATCCTTTTGTAAAATAATGACAATCTTCCTTATATGAGAGGTGGAGGGAGAAAGGGAAAGCGTAAATCTTCCCCAAACCGAGCTTGTGTGATACGATCCTATTAAATATTGTGGCAATACATAAAGACGTGTATGAGAGAATGGCCACCAAATCATTATTTCAGGGTTGAGAAATTTCAAGTAATTTCTTTCTCTGTTATACTTCTGTGTACTGTTTGAAAAAGTTATAATGAGCACTTATTTTTATAGTAGTAATGCATTTTACTTAAAAAAAAAGGATCTCACCACCCTCTCCAGTCTGGCACCCCACAGCCCGGCACAGAGGATGATTAATTGACCTCATATGTTTCTCCCAGGAGAGGGGCTGTAGGAACAGCTTAGAGGCACCTGTTGGGGACACCCAGCCCTAGTGTGGTAAGGCCCCCTGGCCATCCCCTGGAAGCTCCCCCTTTCAGTGCTATTTCCTTCCTTGGGCCCCTGAGCTTGGGGTCTCAGGCCTCAGTGATATCTCACCCTGTGTCCCCATCTCTTGCTCTAGATGGAGCTGTGCCACCAGCTGCCATTGGGTCTCTAGAGAAGCCAGGTCTCTCTTGCCTGGGCTCCAGATCCTTGTGCCTCTGGTTCATTTTCCAACTCTCTCCCTGAATTCATTACCAGTGGTCCTCTTTGGGTAGTGCCTAGCAATCCTACTGTTTCTCACCCAAAAATACCTTCTCAAAAGCTCATTATTCCTTTAACTCTGAATTTCCTGAATTGCCTTTTCAGATTAAGTAGAGTCATCCCTCAGTGTCTGTGGGGGTTGGTTCC
>NW_012109363.1:75679-94050 GCF_000951045.1 Mandrillus leucophaeus | reverse complement strand
CCTCCTGGGTTCAGGTGATTCTCCTGCCTTAGCCTCCCAAGTAGCTGGGATTACAGGCATGCATCACCACGCCTAGCTAATTTTTTATATTTTTAGTAGAGACGGGGTTGTACCATGTTGGCCAGCCTGGTCTTGAACTCCTGACCACAGGTGATCTGCCTGCCTCAGCCTCCCAAAGTGCTAGGATTACAGGTGTGGGCCACCGTGCCTGGCTTACTTTTTAAGTCAACTACCGGAAAATTTAATATTCTGTAGTTGGCTCACATTGTATCTAATCTATTGGACAGGGCTGCTGTAGACTAGGGGCTGGCAAACTTTTTCTGCAACAGGCCAGATAGTAAATATTTTAGACTTTGCAGGTTGTATGGTCTCTATCCCAATTTCCAACCCATTGTAGTGTTTGAGGCCTGTACAAAAACAGGTAAAAGGCCAATGGCCTGCAGGCTATAGCTGGCTGTTCCATGTCTGGACCAATCCTTTTATTATAGAGTTGAAGTTATCAGTGCCTGGAGGGAGAGAGACTGACACACATCATGTTAAGCTAATACCATAATTTACTAGACTTTCTGCCTGGTCTGTTTATTTCCATTTTCAATAAATAAGCAAGAGCGCAGGTGTCCCTCTATGGATAAAAATACTATTCTATGTAAATTTGAAGTCTAGTTAAAGATGTGATAAACATGGCTGTCTTTTACAAAAATACACGTTAATTATTGTGATTCCTCAAAGAGACTTCTCCAAGATCAAATCCAACTAAAAGAGGCTCAGATATTTCTTTTGATAGCTTTGGTGTCTCTCTCCTCTTCTGATCAATGGTAACAGTCTCTGTGAGTAAGATTGATGAGGTTTTTGTAAGCTCTACTAAACAACGAGGCCTTGGTGGTTTCTCAGAAAATACCTAGGTATTTTGGGGCAGTCAAATTTGGATATATGTATTAAACAAATATAAATGGGGAGAAGGGTGAAAGTGGAACCTTGATTCAGTTGGCAAGAAATATCTAATTTATTATTCTTTGCCTGTGGGTTCCATCTGTAGCCTGGAGTCCTTTTGCTCCTCGGGACAAATGAATAGGTCGCCATGCCAACCTGCCTGCTCTGGCGTTGGTGACAGCTCCTTCATATTGGGTGCGGGTCAGTACTATGGCAGGAAGCGAGCCACTTGACAGTCAGGTTCCCTCTTGGGTAGAGATTTCAGCATAAGAGCATTTCATGGTTCCTAAAATCCCTCTCCTTTGCTGCATCCTAACTGTGCCTTGCATTTTGGCCACTAATCAAACCTGATCTTCTCTTTGATGACTGTTTCATGCTCCTTCCCTTGAGAATCTTGTAATCTTCTTGAGGTATATTTCTATCTGTTTTAAAAATATGACTGTTAGTAATTTTAAAAAAAGTATTATGAAATATTTAAGATATGAAAAAGTTTTACAGATGAATAAAAGAATGCCCATGCATTGCTCTGTGTACCATCTCCCACAGCATCTTCCCAGGAAACCTCTGCCTGAGTTTGTTGTTTATCATTCTCATGCATTTTATCTTTTACACATATGTATGTGTCTCTAAATAGCATGTTCTACAGATTTAAAAATTTTACATAAATTGTACCAACATATATATATTCTGCTACTCCTTTTTGTTATTTTGTGTTTGATATTTGCCAAAATTGTGTTTCAAAAATTTATCCGCATGATAACATTGATTTGTTTTTGCTGCTAAGCAAGTTTTCATTGTATAAATATGCAATTTATATTTCTGTTCTCTTGGTGATGAATATCAGTTTGTTTCTAATTTTTCCTCTACAAACAATGCTACCTCAAATATTTTTGTGCCCATTTAGAAGAATCTGGGGTATACACCTTGTAATGGATTTTCTTGAGCCTAGGATGTGTACATGATACAGTTTGGCTTTGTGTTCCCACCCAAATCTTGTCTTGAATTATAATCCCCATGTATTTAGGGAGAGGGAGACCTGGTGGGAAGTGATTGGATTATGGGGGTGGTTTCCCTCATCCTGTTCTCGTGATAGTAAGTGAATTCTCATGAGAGCTCATGGTTTTATAAGTGGTAGTTTTTCCTGTGCTCTCAACACACTCTTCTCTCTCCTGTCACCTTGTGAAGAAGGTGTCTGCTTCCCCTTCCACCATGATTTTGTTTTCTGAGGCCTCCGCAGCCATGTGAAACTGTGATGCAATTAAACCTCTTTCCTGTATAAAGTACTCAGTCTTGGGTATTTCTTTATAGCAGTGTAAAAATGAATGAATAAGTACATCTGCAGATTTATTGTATGGTGGCAGATTGGTCTCCAATGTGATTGCACCAATTTGTATGATACCCACCTTCCTATCCTTCCTTTTTCTCACCAACACTTAGTGTCATAAGACATTCATCTTTTGTTATTGTTCATCTGATGGTTATGAAATGGTAGCATTTCAGATTGTGCATTTTTTTTTTCTGATTTCTAGTGAGCTTGATCTTCCTGGTTGCTCATGCTTTAACTTGAGCTTTTTGTTCTATGAATTGCCTGTTCATATCTTTTGCCCATTTTTCTATTGAGCCATTTGTCTCTTTCAGTAATAGACATTTATACATTCTAAAAAGTTATCCTCAGTTGGTTATGTGGCTTACAAACATCTTTCCTCACGTTCTGGGTTGTCTTTGCCACTTTTAACAGAATCTTCAGAGAAATAGAAGGAATCTTGCTATGTTGCCCAGGCTGGATTCCAACTCTTGGGCTCAAAGGATCCTCCCATCTCAGCCTCTTGGGTGGCTGGGACTACAGGAATGTACCACTGTGCTTGGCTGAGGTTTTCCACTTTAATATGGTGATAAGCTCCAGTCCCACGTGGAGTGATGTGGAAGTTGTGCATAGGGGCCAAGAACAGTGGACTCAGGAACACATGTTTCTATGACTCCCTTTACCCATCAGCCCAGGGAACCCTGATATAGATAAAATAGCTAAGCAGACTAGAGGAAAAGAAGGCAATCTGTGTTCCCTGCTTAGTGATTTTTTGGGTACTTCATGTACTACTTTGAATCCCATAGTAGTATTTGCAAAATGCCTCAATCATAGGATAACTTAATTAAATATTACTTACAAGAGTTTAATATTCATTATTTGGCTTCAATTACTGTCTTTGTCCCCTCTCCTCTTTCTCCCACACTGGAGTGCTCTCTCCTCTCTCTTATTCCAAAGCTCTAATTAGGCTAATGGCTGCTGCTTGCAGTGACCTTGTGTCTGCTGAAAAACAAAAGAATAAATAAAGGCTCTCTTTGGTTTGCTTTCCCCAATGATCTTTGCATGTGGCAGCTCCAGCTCTTGAATTCCATGTTTCTTTCCTTTTTCAAATGCCTCAGCTCACTTGGGCTGTATAGCGGAATTAATGATGTGTATTTGAAAAAGTCTTGGCAGCCAAATTGCAACAAACACAAGAGGGCTGCAGCATTGGAGAGAGGGATGAATTGAGAAAAACCCAGAACCTTCCCACAAGGACTCAGCAGCAAAGACTGCCACAAGGCTGACAGGGAAAAGCTTTCAAAGGAGGGGGCATGCACAAAGCAAAATGCATTCTTTTTTATTCTTTCTTTCTCCATCTTGGAGCTCAATAGCATCCTTAGCTCCCCTCTAAGCGGGTTTCTTCAGAGGCTTTTGGGAGTCTTTCCCAGGGCCCTGCCTATAGCCTGTACCCCACTGAGGGGCCGTGATGAAGGGAGGAAGCCAGGTGAGAGGTTTGTTCTCTGCTCTGGCTCAAAAGTCAATCTGTGCACTTATAGGTGCTGTATGTTGAGCTGGGCATTGTGGGAATGAAACATGGGAAAGCCCCAGTTTCTGGGAGCCAGAGAAGCACTGTGGGAACTGTGCTACCCGTCAGCTTGGGAGAGCAAGAACAAGCTTTATCAAAGAGCACTCAGGTTGCTGAGCAGCGAGGAACTGCTTCTGACAAAAGCTGGGTATGGGAAGGAGGAAGCCAGGGAGATTGACTCCAAGAGTAATGTTTGAGGTGAACCTTAACAGGTGAGAAGGAGGTGGAATTAACCAAGGGGAGGGATGGTATCTGGGCAGTGAGAAAGGGGAGGTGCTAAGTGCATGTCAATCAGAGGAAGCACTACCCCTCTGATTGGGGTAGTGCTTTTGGGGTAGTGCTTCCTCTGATGGAGCTGGAACACAGGGAAGTTCTCTGGGGAAGCAGGAGGACTCTGTGCCTGGGAAGGTGAGAAGAGGAGGTGAGAAGGCAGTTTGAATCCAGGAGGTGAAGACCTTGAGTCCCAGTTAGGGATTTGATCTCTATACTGGGAATACTTTATCCTGGCTATATGCAAACTGAAGGTTTGTATATAGGGGATGATATAGCCTAAGGTATGTTTTAAAGTAATACCTCCTGTAGCAGTAAGAAGGGTGAGTCTATGAGGAGACGAAAAGAGGCAATGCATGGGAAAGACCAGAGCCAGACAGAGCAGCTGGCAAGTGCTTGCTCACATGAGTAGAGATGCGAGTCTAAAATCAAAGGCACTTGGGAAGCAGATTCAGCAGGATGTGGTGACCAAGGGGGTGTGGCAGTTGTCCAAAGCTGGTTAGCCCTGATCATGAGCCACTCTGCAAACTCCCATGAGGAGGAGAGAGTGATTGAGACCAGCTGCAGGCAGAGGTCAAGCAGAATTAACCTAGAGAGAGGCTGGCCCCAGTGGCCCAATTCACTAGATTTGCAGAGACAGAGCAAAATTATGCCTGGTCCAGGCCCCTTGATATCTGAGGGGTCTTGTCTGAGATGGCAGGGTGAGACACAGGGTTTGAGTTTCTAGGGGATCCCAGGGAGGGGGTGATGACATCAGGACCCCAGCCTAATTCAGGGTTCCAGGCCTGACTTCAGTACTAGTGTAGAGCCCAGGATGTAGCCCATTGTTCAGACTGTCCCCAATTTCTGTTATTCAGGACGGAGACTTGTCCACCTACTGCTTCTAAATGTACCCAAAGGCCAAGTTCACCCTCAAAGCACCCAAACCACCTAGGTTTGTAGCCACAGAAAAATTCTACAGCCCACATACAGGCAGAATAGGGTCCCCCTCTCCCAAATGTCTTTGCAATGGCCTCTTTTTGTTTGGGATACTGAGCTGAGCCTATCTTTAGAGTCACTGGTCATGTTGGGGTCATCTGGGCAGAACTGCAATTGAAAGGACTGACAGCAGACTGGCATAGGGCAAGAAGGAAGTGAGGGGGAGGGACTTTCCCTAGGACAGTTCTTGAATGGCAGAATTGGAACCATAGTCAACAACTTTTAACTTCTATTCTCATGTCTCTGTGTAATAGAACTACGGTCCTGGAGAATTTTCTTGTTTCCTCTTAAATCTTAGACCCCTGGGCCAGCAGTGGTTGCACTGCCTGTACTTAATGTCAGACCCATGGCTGAAGCATATTTGCAGGTGGCCTCTGGTTTTTATGACTAGTTCCCAGAATGCTGGGCAAACTGAGTATGGAGTAGAGTAATGGTTATGGGAAAATATTCTGGAGCCAGACTGCCTGGGTTCAAATCCTATTACTGCCACCTACTAGCTATGTGTCCTTGGGCGAGTGATTGAGCTTGCCTGTACTTAAGTTTCGTCTTCTGTTAAGTGGGTAGAGTAAGCAGACATCCTCAGCATTTTGGTTAACACCTGTTTTCTTAGTATAATTGTTAATGGTATTCCCTTATCCTCTCAAAAATGTATTGTTTTGGATGAAACATCATACGGTCACTCTAAATACAGGGTGAGAAGTGTACGTTCTGAGGTTATAAAAATTAAATATGTGAAAACTCTTAGATTGGTGTTTGTTAATGTATGTATAGGCATCTATTTATTATTAATGATACATTGGATATTGCATTAATTTTCCTAAGGCAATCATAGCAAATTAGTATTAATTAGGTTGGTGCAAAAAAAATTTAATGGCAAAAACTGTAATTACTTTTGGACCAACCTAATACAAACTAGAAGGCTTAAAACAACAGGAATGTATTCTCTTACAGTCTGGAGGCTACAAGATGGAATCAAGGTGTCAGCAAGGTTGCACTCCCTACAAAGACTCCACAGAAGAGTCTTCTAGCTTCTGCTGGCAGCTGCTGACCCCTGGCAATCCTTGGTTTGTGATAGCATCACTTTAATCTCAGCCCCTGCCTTCACTTGGCTTTTTACCCTGTGTGTGTCTGTCTAAATGTTCCTCTCCTTATAAGGACACCAGTCATGGGATTAGCGGTTTATCCTAATCCAGGATGACATCATTTTAAGTTGATTACCTCTCAAAGACGTTATATATATATATATATATATATATTTCGAGACAGAGTCTCGCTCTGTCGCCGGGCTAGAGTGCAGTGGCGCGATCTTGGCTCACTGCAACCTCCGACTCCCTGGTTCAGGCGATTCTCCTGCCTCAGCCTCCCGAGTAGCTGGGATTACAGGCATGCACCACCATGCCCAGCTAATTTTTGTACTTTTAGTAGAGACAGGGTTTCACCGTGTTGGTCAGGATGGTCTCAATTTCCTGACCTTGTAATTTGCCCACCTCGGCCTCCCAAAGTGCTGGGATTACAGGCACGAGCCACCGCGCCCGGCCAACCTTATTTCTAAATAAGGCACATTTATAGGTTCTAAGTGGACACGAATTTTTAGGGAAATGTTATTTCAGTACAGATAGATAATATATCTCATCTCTCAATTACATTTTGAGCTATTTAACTTTTATATTTAGCATGAAATTTGGTGTAGCATAGTAGGTAGTTGATGTTTGATAGATACAGTGTTGCAAAATGATGGCCTTTGTGGGTTTATTGTGGAGGCAACAGCTGAGGGAAGGGAATTAGGGAAAACAGAGAGGCAGAAAAAAATATTTCTTCATGTCATCTCTCCTGTGGCTCAGCGGAGAATCTAGTTTCTAGGAGGTGTCAATCTCATCACTTGCCTCACCCTTTGGCTAATCTTTAAAAAAAGTAAAAAGGAAAAAGCCTTCAAATCATTCTTAAAAAAAATTTCAACAATGCAAATCAACAACCACACACACAAAACCCAACAAAAAGACCCCTCGGCACATCAAGAAGATGCTGATACCAAAAGCTGAAATAGCTTTTCCATAATGCAATGAAATATATTAAATTCAATAGACATCAAAGGAACTTCAGGAGCAATTGCTGAATTTCCGAAGTAAACAGGGCTTTCAAAAGAAACAAAAACAGCACTGGGATCTTGGGGGTGGGAGCGCATTTTCAGGGGGCAAAGCATGGAATCCCCAGGCTCTTGATCAAAGAGTGAATTCTTTAAAAAGTAGTAATAAATGAAGACTTGAAAACTGTTTTTGATCCAAACTGCCCCAGGTATGGGTACTGACTGCAAATGACAAATCCATTTCCAAATAAGGGAGGCCAACAATTCTGTCTTCAGCCTTACATTTTGCAGGTTATTCAAAGGAAGGAAATAATTCCAGACAAAAGGGATCCAGATAAGTAAAATGCAGCCTCATGAGGGCTGCAAGGCAGCAGAGGGCCTTTGTGTCTGGAATAGTTTAATGACAATTCTGGCATCCTCAATCTCGGAGACATTAACATTTTAAAATTGAAAGGTGGGGTGTGTGCGTGTGTGTGTGTGTGTGTGCATGTACTCATGTGTGTGCATACCTACTTGTGTGACTGGGTGTCTGGCGGAACAGACAGAGAGATGCACCCACGGGCAGAAAAACTACAGCCCATATACTTTTCTATGGGATTCATTCCACCTTGTTAGGGACACTGAGTGGGTTTATGATGGAGTTCTCTGAAATCATCAAAGTATAGAATCCTGCAGGCTGGGGATCGCTGAACCTCCCTCTTAGGGTTCAAATGTACAAAATAGAGGTTGAAAAAGATAAAAAGTGACTTGTCCATTATTACATAGATTCATTAAATGGTATTCTTTTCCCAACAGGTTACATTTGGAATTCAACCCCTTCCCTACTTACACAGCTATTTGAGGAATAAGGGGATTTTCCTCAAGCAATGGTATATATCCAAGTCTCCCAGCACAATGGTTCCAAAACCTGCCTCATTATTAGAATCACCTGGGTGTTTTTTAAAATACAGAGTCCTATTAAACATAAAGTTGCTCTGAACATTCATGAGCAGGCATTTGTGTGCACAGGTGCTTTCATTTCTCTTGGGTAACCCCCTAAAAATACAGTGGCCGGTTCATATGATAGGTACATGTTTACCTTTTTTGAGAGACTGTTGAACTGTTTTCCAAAGTAGCTGTGTCATTTTGTATTCCCAGCAGCAATGGATGTAGCATTCCAGTAGCTCCACATCCTCACCAACACTTGCAATGGTTGGTCTTTTAAAATTTTAGTCTTACACTTGTGGAGGGGATAGCTCATTGAAGTTTTAATCTGAATTTCTCCAGTGATGAATGGTGTTAAGCATCTTTTCATGTGATTATTTGCCACTGGTAAATCTTTTTGACTGAAATGTCTCTTCAAGAATTTTCTGGATTTTTATATTTTTTCCCTGATTATTAAGGTTTAAGAGTTTGAGTGTGAATGTTCCTAGAAGCCTTATTTGGAATAGCCTCACACTGGAAACAACACAGATACTCACTAACAACTGAATGGCATATTCTTGGGATAGAATCTACTCAGCAATAGAAGGGGACATGAATACATGTGAGAACACACATGAATCTCAAGATAATTATGCTGACCAACAGAAGCCACATACTGCATGATTCCATATTCTATGTAACTATAGAAACGCATATGGTATGATTCTATGTTCTATATAAAAATGCAGACTAACTTACAGTGACATAAAGGTCAGTGGTGGCCTGATGGCATAGGAGATCCTGGGGCTGTGGGGGAGGAGGACTACAAAAGGCCTTGATGACACTTTTGGGGTGATGGAGATATTTATGATCTTGGTTATGGTGATGGTTTTACCAGTGTATATGTATGTAAAAACATCAAATTGTTCCCTTTGAACATGTGTAGCTGGGCATAAAAAAAAAAGAGCTAGATTTGAATTTGACAGAAAATCAAAACCAAAACCACATAACCTCTCTACATCTTAGTTTTCTGCATCTGTGCAAATGGAGTCATAACCTGAAATATCTTCCCAGTACTTTAGTGAGGCTTAAACTAAGTAAGCAAATGGAAGTGCCTGGCCCAGAGTAGGTCTCGGTAAATGGATAGTCATTTAATTCCCATTTTCACAAGAATCCTCAAAAGAGAAGTGGTGGGCTCTGGGAGAACACCCCAGATGGGGCTCTGGAGCATGTGTGTGTGCCTGTGCACACGTGTGTGTGTGTGTGCGCATGTGTGCACACACATGTATCCAGGTGAGGCTGACTCTGACTAGCCAAGGTTTAGCATGAAAGTCCCTGAAGACTTTGGGAAGTGGGATTAGCATTACTAACATCCATGTTTACTTCCTACTTTCCCCGCCAAAAGGCCTTAAGAAAAAACGCCAGCTCCCATGTGGGATTGCAGTGATTAATGTTTATCTCATTCTGCATCAGGGCTCAGGCTGGAAGCCTGGGCTCCTTTCTGCCAGCCTTTATCATATTGTTACCTGGTTAACCAGCTCAGATCTTGCAGCCAAAACTGAAGGGAGGCAGCCCAAGTGGGCGTCTTTCTTTACTTCCCTGCCTCTTCCTCCTCCTTTGTAAGCTCTGTGGCTCGCTGCTCCATTGTCCGATGACTTACAAAGGCTCTCCAGGTGCACGGCGAGCAGGAGTGTGACACGCGGGCACGCACACATGCGCTCGCACACACGCTCTGCTTCCAGCCGGGGCCAGGGTGATGAATTGCGGCATTTGAAAGTCTCCTTATCGCGGTGGTGCATATGGGCTGGGATGTGTGTGCCTGTGCGAGTGTCGGAAGAAAGCAGTGGGGAGCCTGGAATGAGAAAATAGAGCTCCTGGCTCCCCTTGTCCCTGCCTCTTTGTTTAGATGAAATTTCAGATGCTGCTGGGTGTCTTGTCAGCAAGTCTTTTGCAAAATAAATGGAGGTAATATTTTTTAAAAAGCTGATTTGTTCAGTATTTAGCCCACCGAAAGAATGTACACAAACGTGAATGAAAGACCTGCTCCCTCGTGTTGATGTGATGCCAAGAAGGAAGAAAGTAACCCTTTACTGAGTGCCTACTGTGTGCTAAGTCCTTCATGGACATATGTTGGCATGAGTCTTGGCACCTTCTGTAGGAGGCAGTTACTAAATAAATGCCACCAGGCCTAAAGTGTGTTAAAAATTGGAGAGTTGCCTCTGTCCTCCTGTCTGTCACAGATGGCCTGGTATCAAGAAATGTACCTCCACCTATGAGGTGCTGGGCACCGTGGGCAGGAAACTGAAAAGCCGTATCTTGATTTTAGAGAACATTGGGCTTCCACGGCAAATCAAAGCACTTCTTTCTGTCTTTTTTTTTTTTTTTGGTTTTTAAATTATTTACTGTCTTCATTAAAGACACACTCTGCTTATTATTAGGCTGCAGGCGATACTAACAGAATTAAAAGAAACAAAAAAAACTTCAGGCAATTAAATGACTAAGTCCTTTTGTCCTGGAAACAACTCTGAAAAAAAGGATCCATCATTTCTCCAAAGAGTAGGGCAGGGAGTTAACGATTTTCCCCTCCTCCCCACCACTTGCCTCCCACTCTTCTCTTTTTCGGGGAGTTGTGAATGAAGAGCATTAGTTCTTCTGGAACTTTCCATTCATGTTTCACATACTGCCATACTGTCTTCCCAACTCACCCCAGTGATGACTGTACTGGGGAGGTCCAATGCATTTAACTTTTTGTCAAAAGTGTTACCACCAGAGTGAGTGACTCTATGGGAAGCTTGAGGATACTTTCCAGATAAGGGATCTTAGGCATGAACCATCACTGGCGGAGATAATTAATACACATTCAGTGCTTTACCCCTTACTCCATTTCTACCCCCATTGGTTCTTACAGTTTTGCTGTAACACATGTAGGTGTATTTGCCCCATTTTACAGATAAGAGAACCGCAGCTCAGTTTGAGACATTTAAAAAAATGTGCTGAAGGTCAAACAGTAGTGAAACCAGAACCTTGATCTCAGGTCTCCTGACTGCTATACTCTTTTCTCAGTGCCTAGAGCAGCATATTTTGTGAGTCAGAACTCCAGGTATATGATTTGAGAAGACTGAGTATTATAATATTTGCATCAGAATCATTCTGGGAAATTAAAGGGTCCAGTCTTTATAATTGCACAATATTGCTGGCGTGGATCCACCAGATGTGAGCCTTAGAACCTCGAGAATAAGAGATGAGGGCAGGACAAGCTCTGAGTTGACCTGCAGAGGGGTTGCGGAGGATACAAGTTCTTGAGACTTATGCCTCCTAAGACCCTTGCACCGTCCAAGCAAATGCTTGGACTATTTTCTCTCTGTGGTCACCAGATGGTCTCCAATGTGGACAAAGCCTGTAGGACTTAAAATAACAACAGTTTTAGATTTGGTTGCCAATTCACATGTGTGATTTGCTGTTAGCTACCTATTTTAAAGTTGTTGATGGTTACTGTTTTGCCTTGGGCAGCCTTGCCCCCAATGACTGGCTGTCTTCCAGGGGACTGACAGCCAAGGCAAAGGAAGAAAAAGGATTAAAAATTGAATCTCCCCTTTCCTATCTATTGATAAACTCAATGCTATCTTCCCAGTTCATTGAAGTAATTGTCTTTGGTTCTTTAAGAAAGGCTATTTCATTAATTTTTTTTTTTTTTTTTTTTTTTTTGAGATAGGGTCTTGCTCTGTTGTCTAGGCTAGAGTGCGGTGGCTTGATTGTAGCTCACTGCAGCCTCCTGAGAAGCTGGGACCACTGGCATGCACCACCACACCCAAGTAGTTTTAATTTGTTTGTAGAGACAGGGTCTTGCTATGTTGCCCAGGGTGGTCTCAAAATTCTGGGCTCAAGCAATCCTCTTGCCTTGCCTCCAAAGTGCTAGGATTATAAGCGTGAGCCACTGTGTCTAGACAATTTCATTAATATTTAATGATAGCAATAGTATCAATATCAACAGAATCCTTTCCAAATGCATAGAGCTTGGGAGTTTGCAGAGCTCCCACTGAACAGCCACAGGCACTTCAACTTTAAGTTGTTCAACGTGAGCTGTTTTCTTTGCTGTTCCCTTCTGCCAGTGTTCCCTGACTCAGTATTGTCACCATCCCACATCCTGATGTTCAAGCCAGAAACCCTGGAATCACCCCAGATCCCATACCACTCTCCACATCCAGGCAATCTTCCAACAAAATCAGTTCTTTCTCCAGTTTTTTCAATTTACCTATGTTTCCCCATTTGCAATACCAATGCTTTATTCCAGGCCACCGTGGTGAGTCTTGGTGGGAGGAAAGGCTCAGTGTTTCCCCATGGAAACTGAAAAGTCTAGACATGTATTCCTAGGACCCTGGGCAATTGGATGTTCCCATTTGGGACTTAGAATTTGGAGTAAGAGCTGCAAAGAAATGGGAACAGTTTGGAATTGACTGCAGTGGCTGCAGCAGCAGTGTCTTCATTAGCACAGTGAGGCAGGGGGCAGCCATAGGCTGGATAATATTCTAGCCAGCCGTAGTGTTGGTAGCATCCTAAACCACCTGTCCCGTTGGGCAGCTGAAGCTGGGGTCTGGTCTCCTTACCTACTTGGGTGCTACCCATTTGCCTTGTCAATTCTGTGAGATATCTAGCGGCTTTACAATGATTGCTTTTGTTTGATTTAACTGTGTTAGTTCCTGTTGCTTGCAATCAAGGACCCTGACTAGGACGAGGTTCTGCATAGTAGGCCTCTATGCTATGCAAGACATTTCCTAGGATGCTGCATGGACAAAATCGAAGAGCGTACAGCCTCAGGGCCCTATGAACTCATGGGTGCATTTTAGAATTGTCTGGAATGTAGTTGGGCAAGGCTGATGTAGACTTTCCACTAATATGGTCTCACCTCCTTCCAGGCTACTTAGAATCTGAGGAAAACTCAAAGATAAAAGCATTTAAGGCACGTAGAGCAGAAGGAATTTTACTTACAGAGAAAGTTTTTAAAGTATTGGGCACCAAATAAAAATTGCTATAAATATTTGCAGGGAAAATATAAAGCACAAGATTTTCGAGGTTATCAAGCTGACAAACAGCTTGACAAACAGCTTGTTGTTGTTCTTGGTGGACAAACAACAATTTTCTCATGTGAGTATCATGTTTCCCAAGATTATGACGAGTCTTCAGCTTTCAGCTTTGAAAATTCAGGGCACAGCTGTTCTTGTTAGGGAGTCAGTAATTTATAAGAAAGCTCAAGGTTTCCTTTATTTTTGAAACTAGAGCTAGACAGGGAGGCTCTGGGGCTTTTGTTGTTATGTTTGCTTGTAGAGTTGATGCTGGTTATTCGTGATAGTTCTGTTTTACAAAGTTGCCATGAACACTGAATTAGCCAATACTGACCCCACAGTTCCCAGGGGAAATACAGGATTAGGTTCCTGACAACCTCTGATCATAACGTTTTCATCAATCAATCAATACAGGACCTTGTTTTATGCGTTTCTGTTTAGAGATAGCATATTTAATTTGCATCATTGATTCATTAACATTGAATCGTGGCCAACACTATTATTCATAGCTGATTAAAGCCTATCTAACACACATGTTTTCTTTATAAGACACATCACAGCCTTCTTGTGCTTCGGAACTCTAGACAGCTATTCAGCACTACACTTGGGGACCATTTTAAATAGTGAGATCACCAACAAAGAGCAAGAAAATACAAGAGAAGTGGCACAATGGACCATGAAGAGGACACTTGTTTGCAGTATGGGAGCTGAAGCAAGAAGGCAGAGTGTTTGTTACCTTGTTGGAACTCCACTGGGAACATGATGTCAGCAACTCCAAGTTTTTGCCACTCTGTGGATGTCCAAGTAGTGTGTTGAGCATTGGTTTTAGGATTATGAATCAATTCTAGAGTGTACAGAAGACCAACTGTATGCATGCGTGCATGTATGCTGTACGTATGTATTTTGGCTTATCCGAGGGTACAAAGAGCTTTCTATATCCCTTTATTGTGAGTTGAAAAAAGTAAAAATTAGTTCAGACTAGATGAGATGTGTATACTACTCTTTAGTGGCTGAAGGTCAAGGTGTCAATTTTGTTTCCATGTCAAGTCTCCTTAGGCCCTACACATGACAAAACAGCTATGCCTCTAGGGCAGTGGTTCTCAAAGTGGGGTCCAGGAGCTCTTGGTCTCCAAAACTCTTTCAGCTGGTCAATGAGGTCAAAACTATTTCAATAGTACTGAGATGTTACTTGACTTTTCCACTCTTGTTCTCTCATGAGTGCAGAGTGGGGATTTCCAGGGAATTCGGGACATATGATGATGCCATTGCTCTGCTAAACCAAAGTTTATCCTATCAACATAAACGTGCGATGGAAGACCTCAATAATCTGTCTTGAGAACAGAATAATTTGTACTCCCTGCTTGAGGTTGGGGAAAGTCCTCTAGGGATCACTTGTAAGATGGGTCTATCCCTTGCTCACTCTTGGATGTGTCCAGACCTCCCCTTATTTGCCCACTCTGACTCCCATGATTGTGCAAGCTTTGCCCCTTGACCTCTGACCCCTCTGCATTGTGGGACCTCATGGTCCCTTGACCCCTGTTGGGACATGTATCCTGCTGGTTTGTTGCCTTTGGTTCTCTTCTCAGGCCTGGCTGCTATGGCTGTGGACACAGGCAGCTGCCACTCCCAAAAGTCCTCTCCAGTTTCTGATATGTGGGTCGTCCAGGCCCCTCCCTGGTGGTGGCCACCTCGGGGTGCTGCTGCTTCCACAGACTTTTCACTAATTAGGCTGTGCTCCTTCCTCCCCCAACTCCTCCCTTGCACTCCCTCTTCCTATTTCCTCTTCTGGCTCTTCTCGTTCTCACTTGGTTTTATCCAAATAGGCAGCCCAGTGGATTTGTATCAGTAAGAAGCAATCAGGAACAGCCATAATACTTGCAATCAATAGATAATTGCATCAGGGTGATTCCATTACCTCAGGCCTCCATGCACTGATTACCGCTGAGGCCTTGCCATTCCAGTAGCTGTATCTCGGCTGTGCTGCAGCTTTGGTGGAGGAGTGGGTAGGGGGCTGCTAGGTTGAGCCCCAGGGCGCCTACCCCAGGCCTAGACAGTTGTGGGGCCCATCAGGGTCCAGGATCAGGGTCAGGCACCAGGAAATTGGACACAGGAATGAAAGTCTGATGGGCTGACGAATGAGTCCAGAGGCAGCCTGGAGGCAGGCAGCAGGATCAATGGGACTAAAGCCATTAGAAGCACATTCTGGAGTGGCCTTCTTAGACAGAGGCAACTACCTTCATGGTCCCCATACCACTTTAGCTGATATTTAATTTGTATTGTGCTTGTCAGTGCAGACAGCACTTTCTCATACAGGACCTCACCCCAACCCTACAGGCTAAGTGTGACCATCCCTACTGTACAGGCGAGAAAGTGGGATCCCAGAGGGGAGGCTGAGCTGAGGGCTCACCGTTACTCAGCTTCCAAGCTGAGAAGCCACAACTCAAACTTGATATTGAATTTAAAGTTCTAATCCACAGTTGAGTTCAAGGTTTGGTGTGCTTTTTCTAATAGACCCAGAAAAACAAACAAACCCCACTGCCTTGGTACAGCACTTCTACACATGTCATTTCAGCTGTCCTATGAGAAGGGCAGTGTAGTATATTATGGTCATTTGACAGATAAGCAGAGTGAGGTTCAGATTAGGGTGACCAATTGTCCTGGCTTTCCTGGGGCTAAGGGAGCGCTCCTGGAATTTTCAGTGCTGATCAGGAAAGTCCTGGGATGAGTGGCCACCTTAGTTCTGGTAGAGCTATGTTGACTTATTATAGTGACTACTGATAGATTCCTTTCTCACAGCACTAAACTACTCCGGGTAACTGCCTGTGCACCCATTTTACCTCTTGTCTTTAAGACTAATATAATACCAAAAACAACAGCTATGATTTAGTAAGTGCTGATGGGGCACCATGGCATGTTACATAGTTGGTAATAATAGCCAGCACATTCTTAGCACTTACTGTGTGCCAACCACTCTTCTAAGCACTTTACAAACATTAACTTGTTCAATTCCTTTTTTTTTTTTTTTGAGATGGAGTCTCACTCTGTTTCCCAGGCTGGAGTGCAGTGGTGTGATCTTGGCTCACTGAAACCTCCACCTCCTGGGTTCAAGTGATTCTCCTCCCTCAGCCTCCCAAGTAGCTGGGATTACAGGCACTTGCCACCACACCCAGGTAATTTTTTTTTCTCTTTTTAGTAGAGACAGGGTTTCACCTTTTTGGCCAGGCTGGTTTTGAACTCCTGACCTCAAGTGATCCACCCACCTTGGCCTCCCAAAGTGCTAGGATTACAGGTATGAACCACCACACCCAGCCCCATTTAATCCTTTTGCAGAGGAGAGAACAGAAACAGAGAGAGGTTGAGTATTTTGTGCAAGATCATGCAGCCAGTGAGGGATGAAAACAGGACTCGAAGGTGGCCATCTGGCTTCTGAGTACCCCCTCGTAACTGCTTGCCTCTGTAATCTTGGTCAAACGCTTAGACAACAGCAGATATTACCATTGTAATCTTTATGGGAAATAAAACTGAGGCAGAGAGTAAGTTCTTGTTAGATGAATGAATGAGTGAATGAATGAATGGGGAGTCCGATAACTTTCCCAAGACCACAAAGTGAATGACGCCTATTCCCCTGCATACAATGGGACACTAATCAGTAAAAGAAAGAAAATAATGGAGATGAAGGTCAAAAGCAATATGTTTTGGAGAAGAAGCTTGACACAAAAGATAGCATTCTCTTTCACAGGAGACTTTATTTATGAAGTTCAAGACTGGATCAAATCTATAGTGATAACATTTAGAATGGTTCTTGCCTATGGAAGTTGGGGGTTGACTAAAAGGGGTCCCAAGGGAAATTTCTGGGGTGATGGAGATGTTCTATGTCTTTTTTTTTTTATTATTATTATACTTTAAGTTCTGGGATACATGTGCACAATGTGCAGGTTTGTTACATAGGTATACGTGTGCCATGGTGTTTTGCTACACCCATCAACCCATCATCTATATTAGGTACTTCTCCTACCGCCATCCCTCCCCTAGCCCCCAACCCGCTGACAGGCTCCAATGTGTGATATTCCCTTCCCTGTGCCCATATGTTTTCATTGTTCAGTTCCCACTTATGAGTAAGAACATGCAGTGTTTGGTTTTCTGTTTTTGTGTTAGTTTGCTGAGAATGAGGGTTTCCAGCTTCATCCAGGTCCCTGCAAAGGACATGAACTCATTCTTTTTTATGGCTGCATAGTGTTCCATGGTGTGTATCTGCCACATTTTCTTCATCAAGTCTATCATTAATGGACATTTGGGTTGGTTCCAAGTCTTTGCTATTGTGAATCGTGCTGCAGTAAACATACGTGTTCATGTGTCTTTTTAGTAGAATGATTTACAATCCTTTGGGTATATACCCAATAATGGGATCGCTGGGTCAAATGGTATTTGTTAGGTTTATATTCTTGAGGAATCGCCACACTATCTTCCACAATGGTTGAACTAATTTACACTCCCACCAATAGTGTAAAAGCATTCCTATTTCTCCACAGCCTCTCCAGCATCTATTGTTTCCTGACTTTTTAATGACCACCATTTAAACTGGCATGAGATGGTATCTCATTGTGGTTTTGATTTGCATTTCTCTAATGACCAGTGATGATGAGCTTTTTTTTATATGCTTGTTGGCTGCATAAATGTCTTCTTTTGAGAGTGTCTGTTCATATCCTTCACCCACATTTTGATGGTTTTTTTTTCCTTATAAATTTAAGTTCCTTATAGATTCTGAATATTAGCCCTTTGTCAGATGAATAGATTGCAAAAATTTCCTCCCATTCTGTAGGCTGCCTGTTCACTCTGATGATAGTTTCTTTTGCTGTGCAGAAGTTCTTTAGTTTGATTAGATCCCATTTGTCAATTTTGGCTTTTGTTGCAATTGCTTTTGGTGTTTAGTCATGAAGTTTTTGCCCGAGCCTATTTCCTGAAGGGTATTGCCTAGGTTTTCTTCTAGGGTTTTTATGATTTTAGGTGTTACATTTAAATCTTTAATCCATCTTGAGTTAATTTTTGTATAAGGTGTAAGGAAGGAGTCCAGTTTCAGTTTTCTGCATATGGCTAGCTAGTTTTCACAACACCATTTATTAAATAGGGAATCCTTTCCCCATTGCTTGTTTTTGTCAGGTTTGTCAAAGATCAGATGGTTGCAGATGTATGGTGTTATTTCTGAGGACTCTGTTCTGTTCCGTTGGTCTATATATCTGTTTTGATACCAGTATCATGCTGTTTTGCTTATTGTAGCCTTGT
>NW_012109363.1:60360-75109 GCF_000951045.1 Mandrillus leucophaeus | reverse complement strand
AATGCTTCCAGATTTTGCCCATTCAGTATGATATTGGCTGTGGGTTTGTCATAAATAGCTCTTATTATTTTGAGATATGTTCTATCAATACCTAGTTTATTGAGTGTTTTTATTATGAAGGGGTGTTGAGTTTTGTCGAAGGCCTTTTATGCATCTATTGTGATAATCATGTGGTTTTTGCCATTGGTCCTGTTTATGCGATGGATTACGTTTATTGATTTGAGTATGTTGATCCAGCCCTGCATCCCAGGGATGAAGCCGACTTGATCATGGTGGATAAGCTTTTTAATGTGCTGCTGGATTCAGTTTGCCAGTATTCTATTGAGGATTTTCGCATTGATGTTCATCAGGGATATTGGCCTGAAAGTATTTTTGTTGTTGTTGTGTCTCTGCCAGGTTTGGTATCACGATGATGCTGGCCTCATAAAGTGAATTAGGGAGGAGTCCCTCTTTTTTTATTGTTTGGAATAGTTTTAGAAGGAATGGTACCAGCTCCTCTTTGTACCTCTTGTGGAATTTGGCTGTGAATTCGTTTGGTCCTGGGCTTTTTTTGGTTGGTAGGCTATTAACTACTGCCTCAATTTCAGAACTTGTTATTTGTCTATTCAGAGATTCTAATTCTTCCTGGTTTAGTCTTTGGAGGGTATATGTGTCCAGGAATTTAACCATTTCTTCTAGATTTTCTATATTTGCATAGAGATGTTTATAAGTATTTTCTGATGGTAGTTTGTATTTCTGTGGGATCAGTGGTGATATCCCCTTTATCATTTTTTATTGTGTATGTTTGATTCTTCTCTCTTTTCTTCTTTATTAGTCAGGCTAGTGGTCTATCTATATTGTTAATCTTTTCAAAAAATGAACTCTTGAATTCACTGATTTTTCTGAAGGGTTTTTTGTGTCTCTATTTCCTTCAGTTCTGGTCTGATCTTAGTTATTTCTTGTCTTCTGCTAGCTTTTAAATTTGTTTGCTCTTGCTTCTCTAGTTCTTCTAATTGTGATGTCAGGGTGTTAATTTGAGACCTTTCCTGTTGTCCCATGTGGACATTTAGTGCTATAAATTTCCTTCTAAACACTGCTTTAGCTGTGTCCCAGAGATTCTGGTAAATTGTATATTTGTTCTTGTTGGTTTCAAAGAAGTTAATTATTTCTGCCATAATTTCCTTATTTACCCAGTACTCATTCAGGAGCAAGTTGTTCAGTTTCCATGTAGTTGTGTGGTTTTGAGTGAGTTTCTTAATCCTGAGTTCTAATTTGATTGCACTGTGGTCTGAGAGACTGTTATGCTTTCCGTTCTGTAGTATTTGCTGAGGA
Organism: Mandrillus leucophaeus; assembly: GCF_000951045.1. Lineage (NCBI taxonomy): Eukaryota > Metazoa > Chordata > Mammalia > Primates > Cercopithecidae > Mandrillus > Mandrillus leucophaeus. The sequence goes on along the minus strand of NW_012109363.1, from coordinate 73,798 downwards.
GTGTTTTACTTCCAATTATATGGTCGATTTTAGAATAAGTGCTATGTGGTGCTGAGAAGAATGTATATTCTGTTGATTTGGGGTGGAGAGTTCTGTAGCTGTCTATTAGGTCCACATGGTCCAGAGCTGAGTTCAAGTCCTGAATATCTTTGTTAATTTTCTGTCTTGTTGATCTGTCTAATATTGACAGTGGGTGTTAAAGTCTCCCACTATAATTGTGTGGGAGTCTAAGTCTCTTTGTAGGTCTCTAAGGACTTGTTTTATGAATTTGTGTGGTCTTGTATTGGGTGCATATATATTTAGGATAGTTAGCTCTTCTAGTTGCATTGATCCCTTTACCATTATGTAATGCTCTTCTTTGTCTTTTTTAATCTTTATTGGTTTAAAGTTTGTTTTATCAGAGACTAGGATTGCAACCCTGGTTTGTTGTTGTTGTTGTTGTTTTGCTTTCCATTTGCTTGATAAATACTCCTCTATCCCTATTTTGAGGTTTTGTGTGTCTTTGCACATGAGATGGGTCTCCTAAATACAGCACACTGATGGATCTTGACTCTTTATCCAATTTGCCAGTCTGTATCTTTTCATTGGGGCATTTAGCCCATTTACATTTAAGCTTAATATTGTTATGTGTGAATTTAATCCTGTCATTATAATGTTAGCCGGTTATTTTGCCCGTTAGTTGATACAGTTTCTTTATAGTGTCTATGGTCTTTACATTTTGGGATGTTTTTGCAGTGGCTGGTACCAGTTGTTCATTTCCATATTTAGTGCTTCCTTCATGAGCTCTTGTAAGGCAGGCCTGGTGGTGACAAAATCCTTCAGTATTTGCTTGTATGTAAAGGATTTTATTTCTCCTTCACTTATGAAGCTTACTTTGGCTGGATATGAAATTGAAAATTCTTTTCTTTAAGAATGTTGAATATTGGCCCCTACCCTCTTCTGGCTTGTAGGGTTTCTGCAGAGAGATCTGCTGTTAGTCTGATGGGCTTCCCTTGTCAGTAACCTGAGCGAGCCCTTAACAGTTTTTCCTTCTTTTCAACCTTGGTGAAGCTGACAATTATGTGTCTTGGGGCTGCTCTTCTTGGGGAGTATCTTTGTGGTGGTCTCTGTATTTCCTGAATTTGAATGTTGGCCTGTCTTGCTAGGTTGGGGGAAGTTCTCCTGGATAATATCCTGAAGTATGTTTTCCAACTTGGTTCCATTCTCCCTGTCACTTTCAGGTACACCAATCAAATGTAGGTTTGGTCTTTTCCCATAGTCCCATATGAAAGTTCCTTTTCATACTTTTTCTCTAACCTTGCTTTCACGCTTTATATCATTAAGTCGATCTTCATTCTCTGATATCCTTTCTGCCACTTGATTGATTCAGCTATTGATACTTGTGTATGTTTCATGAAAGTTCTTGTGCTGTGTTTTTCAGTTCCATCAGGTCAGTTATGTTCTTCTCTAAACGGGTTATTCTAGTTAGCATTTTCTTTAACCTTTTATCAAGGTTCTTAGCTTCCTTGTGTTGGGTTAGAACATGCTCCTTTAGCTTGGAGGAGTTTGTTATTACCCACTTTCTGAAGCCTGCTTCTGTGAATTCATCAAACTCATTCTCCATCCAATTTTGTTTTCTTGCTGATGAGGAGTTGTGATCCTTTGGAGGGAAGAGGCGTTCTTGTTTTTGGAATTTTCAGCCTTTTTGTGTGGGTTTTTCCTCATCTTCATGGATTTATTTACTTTTGGTCTTTGATGTTGGTGACCTTTGGATGGGGTTTTTGCATGGTCGTCCTTTTTGTTGATGTTGATGCTGTTGCTTTCTGTTTGTTACTTTTCCTTCTGACAGTCATGCCCCTCTTCTGCACGTCTGTTGGAGTTTGCTGGAGGTTCACTCCAGACCCTGTTTGACTGGGTATCACCAGTGGAGCGTGCAGAACAGCAAAGATTGCTGCCTGCTTCTTCCTCTGGAAGCTTCATCCCAGAGGAGCATCTGCCAGATGCCAGCCAGAGCTCCCTGCTTGGAGACGTTTCCCAGTCAGGAGGCATGGGGTTAAGGGATCCACTTGAGGAGGCCGTCTGTCCCTGAGCAGAACTCAAGCACTGTGCTGGGAGATCCACCACTCTCTTCAGAGCCGGCAGGCAGGAAAGTTTAAATCTGCTGAAGCTGAGCCCACAGGCGCCCTTTCTCTCAGGTGCTCTTTCCCAGGGAGATGGGAGTTTTATCTATGAGCCCCTGCTGGGGCTGCTGCCTTTCTTTCAGAGATGCCCTGCCCAGAGTGGAGGAATCTACAGAGGCAGTCTGGTTACAGAGACTTTGTGGTGCTACAGTGGGCTCTGCCCAGTCTGAACTTCCTGGCAGCTGTGTTTACACTGTGAGGGGAAAACCGCCTACTTAAGCCTCAGTAATGGCAGATGCCCCTCACCCCATCAAACTCGAGTGTCCCAGATTGACTTCAGTCTGCTGTGCTGGCAGTGAGAATTTCAAGCCAGTGGATCTTAGCTTGCTGGGCTCTGTGGGGGTGGGATCCACTGAGCTAGACCACTTGGCTCCCTGGCTTCAGGCCTCTTTTCAGGGGAGTGAATGGTTCTGTCTCGCTGGCATTCCAGGTGTCACTGGAGTATTAAAAAAACAACAACAACAAAAAAAAAACAAAAAAAAACCAAACTCCTGCAGCTAGCTCGGTGTCTGCCCAAATGGCCACGCAGTTTTGCAGTTGAAACCTAGGGTCCTGGTGGTGTAGGCACCCCAGGGAATCTCCTGATCTGTGGGTTGTGAAGACTGTGGGAAAAGTGTAGTATCTGGGCTGAATAGCACCGTCCCTCATGGCACAGTCCCTTGCGGCTTCCCTTGGCTAGGGGAGGGAGTTCTTCAACCCCTTGAGCTTCCTGGGCGAGGTGATGCCTCACTCTGCTTCTGCTCACCCTCTGTGGGCTGCACTCACTGTCTAACCAGTCCCAGTCAGATGAACCGGGTACCTCCATTGTAAATGCAGAAATCCCCTGCCTTCTGCATTGGTCTCACTGGGAGCTGCAGACTGGAGCTGTTCCTATTCGGCCATCTTGCCAGGAATATAGAGATGTTCTGTCTTGACTGGGCTGTTAGTCATATGGCTGTATCTATTTAGCAAAGCTCGTTGAATTGTATATTTTAAGAACTATTCATCTTATATGTAAACTTTACCTCCAAAAAGTATGAAGCACAAAAGGATAGATGAAATAGAAGAGACATGATTCCCAAGTAGAGGTGTCTGTCCCCAAAACCTGACTTCTGCCTACTGTTTGGGTGGAAAGCACTTCTGTGTCCAGCTAGTCACAGGTGGTGGCCAGGTGAGCTGCAAGCATTAGGCGATGTTCACAGGTAGGGGAGCCATCGAGGAGGAAGCCAGTTGAGCTGGTTCATCTGAGCCCCTGACCTGGTCCATGCTGAACTAGCCCCACAAGTGATGATAAATTAGATGCAGCTACCACCTGGAGCAGTTTCCAGCCTGGGGATGCTGTCAATACAAGAGAGGAGGACCACAGGGAAGAGCTTCAGTTGATACAGGACTCCAGTCCTTGAATAAGGTATGAGGTGGGGTGCATAACCCATAAAGGAAAAAGGGGATCCTAGTTTCAGAGGAACAGGGGTCCTAGGGACATCAGAAATACAGAGTCCTAGCTGGAGGGAATAAGGATGGAATTCAACTATTGCGTGCGGAGTAGAAGGTAGGAATGTGGTTTCCAGTGGAAGCCAGAAGAATAGGAACCACACTTGGGCCCACAGTGAGAGCTGGGTTGTCAGAAAGTCTGACTTCAGCTAAGTCTCCAGAGCACAGAGCCAGCATGGTGTAGTGTGGTCCTATTGCCTGCTAGTGTGTGACCTTGGGCTGGTTACTCAACATCTCTGCTCCTCAGTATCCGCCAGTGGAAATAATGGCAGTGCATACCTCAGCGCGGTGTTCTGAGGATTAATTTATTTTATATGCCAAGCAGTTAGACCAGTGTCAGCCTCACGGTTGTTGTTATGTTATCACAAGTGTTGTTAAGTTAAGACCCTTTAACTGACACTAACTGAAGACCTAGTTGACTGCTAGCCCTGGTCAGGGGTCCATTTGTGGGTTAAGTAGCTCCAAAGGTGAGTTGTGGGGGTTGCAGATGCAACAGGACTTGGTGGGCATTAATAATAAAAAAAAGAACAAATATGGCTATCCCATTTCATGGGATAATATATCAAGGCCTCGGGAGGTTAACACTGGTCTGAGACGGCACAGCTAGTTAGTGGAAGACCTGGGGCTACCTGTCAGTTCTTCTGCTCCCTGTCAGAGCTTCTCCCGTCAGCTCAGAAACTGCCATCCTCCCCAGCCCTTTGGACTCATTAACTGACCCTGTGCAGGGGTGACCTTGATCAGGAACAAGGGCTGCCGTCTGATCTTCAGTTTGTATTGTGTAGAGCATCTTGCCCGGGACTTTACTGGTGATTTGGCGACATCCTCATTACTTTCTGGCTTGTGTTTATGTCAGAGGCACCTGTCACCATGTCACCTTGGCGCCTTGATCACATATTTAGCTGTCAGATCCACAAGCTCAGGGGCTGACAGTCTGCCATTTTTACAGAACACAGCATTCTTCGCGGTGGGTCTCTGATCCTGACCCCAATCTTTCCTTTGTTCTTTGTGTTTCTATACCTGGAGTGTCAGTATCTGCAGCAAGTCCCACCCCTTTTCCCCCTGCCCTCTCTCCCCTAGAAAGAAAGATGGATAAGACCCAGGAGAAAGATCTCTGGCTATAACTATGGTGGGAAGGGACAGGGAGCCTCTGCTGTGGCCAGCAGTGACTAGGAGAAGGGCTGGGGTTGCAGTCCAGGGGGTGGTTGGCCAAGCTTCCCACATGCTCTAGCTGGAAGGGTACTTGGGAGGTGTCTCTGAGTGGCCTTCCTAATATTTGCAACAAGAGGAATTTCAGAGTCCTTGATTCCTTCTTCCAAGCAAGAAAAAAAAAAAAAAAAAAAAAAAAGAAGAGCTTATTCTGATCATTTCACTCAGGCAGACATGGTATAGTTGTTGGTTTATTTCCTAAACTCATTCACTCGTTCACTCCTTCATTTATTCAACAATGTCTTAATAAAGCAGCTATTTATTTAGCATCCAGGAACCAGAAGAAAATTAATTTTTGGCTTTACCTGGAAAGTTAAAATGGAGACAGAAAAGTAGTAAGTGTGGGGAATGAACCCAGATTTTAATAACATTAAATTCTCCTTTTAAGTCTATTTCTTGATACATGATCAATAAAATGCAGGACAACCATGTGTGGTGCTGCTACAGGAGCACCCAGTGAAGGTCGCCTTTGGCTCCCAGAGATGTGTACTGTTGGCCAAGGGAGCTATGCCACTACTCTCTGCTGAACTTGCAGGAGGACACTCTTGGGGGAAAATCGGTTTGGATCCTGAGAAAGTCTCTTGGTTACCTTCTGAGACTCTGGGAACCTTCCATTTCAATGGTCTGGGGGCCCTGGAAGTTGGGTAGATGCTGCACACATACCTGCAGCTATACCTAGGAAGAGGCTTCTACAAATGCCCAAGTGTTGACTGGCTGATGCCTAGCCTTTAAGCAGTGCAGCATTTGTGCTTCTGTACAGGATAGCAGTGCATGCTATGGCATGACTCGTGTCAGAATATTCTCAATCTGTCTAAGCCTGGGCTACATGCTGCTCTGCTGAGTACTGATCAGACATGAAAGGGTGAGCCTTACCATTTGGTATGTGTGTCGAAACTCTCTGTAACCTTACTCAACCCCAAAATGTGCAAGGCCCAGGGCAAACCACATGTCCTGCCTGTTAGCCACCACTGGTATAGATACTGTATGTCATGTTTGGAAATGAATTAACAGAAGGGAAAAAGTGTTATCAAGGATCCAAGAAAAAAAATAGCAAGAGAAATAGAAACGGTAAGGAGGAAAATGGGTTGAGGTGAGAGCAGATTGAGAAGAACATGGCTGAAATATGAATAAAATTGAAGGATCCCTAAATGCAATGGAATAAATAAAATTCATATGGCAGGTAGTAAAGCAGGAGTTAATACTGCTAACACTTCAATTATTGATGAGAAGAACGAATTTTTCTTACATTCAGAGGGGAAAAAATAAAGAGATGAAAGTGATGGGAAGATAATAGGAATGGCGAAGGAAGAAGGAGATACAATCTAGGAATCATAGGTATTGCTGAGGAATAATCCAGAACAATTTATACAGAAAGAACAAAGTCAAAATTGAAGAAAATGTATATTGCAAAATGACCTAAATATGCAGGCAAAATAAATTTAAAGGGAACGGCATCAACACACATCCTGGCTAAATTTTTGAATTGCAAAGATGAAAAAAAATAGAAACAAATAGTTTGAATATGCAGTTACAAAAGTTAAAATTAAAATATCTTCCAGCTTTTCTGCAAATACAGGACAATAGGGTAATTCTGTGGCCCAGACAGGGCTTTGTATTCATCAAACCATTTCCTTTTCTGTCTGGGAACATAGGAAGACAACATTTCCCAGCCCCCTGGCATATAAGTGGCCCTGTAACTAGTTCTGTCTGATGACCTGTGGGCAGAAGCCACCCATGCCCCTTCTGGCCTGGCCCCTAAAATCTGCTATGAGATCTAGTATTCTCCTCCTTTCTTCCTTTCGTTTGCTCTGTTCATTGATCAACCAGATGCCGAAGGCAGAGCAGAAGACCAGGTAAAAATGAAAAGAACCTGAGTTCCTAAATCTTGTCACAGAAGGCTGCCTCTGTTCCCCAAAATGGACTTTGACAAGTGTTAAGCCACTGCGATTCCGAGGTTGTTTGTTACAGCATTTAGCTTTCCTTCCTATAAAGAGTTACAGACTTTGAGGGAAAATAATCATGATTCAAGTATTTTTAAAATTTAGTCAAGCTATCAACACAAGAGAAACACAATTTCGGAAACATAAGAGTTCAGAATATAGAATAGTTCTATTTCCTTCCTGAGAAAAAGTACTGGAATATATTCCAGTTAATAGAGACATATAAAGAATAAAGAATTTAAGCACAAGGAAGTTACCAAAGAAAAAGCTTGGGGCTGGGCACAGTGGCTCACGCCTGTAATCCCAGCACTTTGGGAGGCTGGGGCAGGCAGATCACTTGAGGTCAGGAGTTCGAGACTAGACTGACCAATGTGGGGACACCCCATTTCTACTAAATATATAAAAATTAGCCAGGCGTAGTGACACGTGCCTGTAATTCCAGCTACTCCAGAGGCTGAGGCACGAGAATCGCTTGAACCCAGGAGATGGAGGTTGCCAAGAGCCCAGATCATACTGCTGTACTCCAGCCTGGGTGACAGTGTGAGATTCTGTCTCAAAAACCAAACAAACAAATAAACAAAAGGTAAGCACTGAGATCAGTTAAAGATGGAGTAAAATCTAAATACTTCTTGTTAACATAGCTACAAAGTAAAATGGAAAGTAAAAAGTCATTCTCAAAAGTGAAACAAAACAAACAAACAAACAAAAAACCCAAACACATTTTATTCCAGGAATGGGGTGAAAGAAGATTTAAAAGCATTAAAAGCATACTAGTTTCCTCATCTTACAGGGAGAAGTTAATAGATACTGTTTATTTTTAACATTGGTCATTAGAAAAATAAAGTTCAAGAATTATTTTCTAAAACTCAAAAGAACCACTAAGAGTTTAAAATGTTTTCTACCATCTAGGCTGTAAGAGGGTAAAAACCATGAAGAAAATAACTTATGTTCTCTCTGCTAAATAAAAATTTTAAAAAGAAAGAAGATTACAAGGTAAAAACAAGTCAAGAAAATCAGAAAAGTTAAGGAAGTTCCAGAGGCAGAAATACTAAAATGAAGTGACAGTATTAAGTCTAGATGTAAAATTTGTGACAAAAAACTAAAAGGGTCAACCCTTCCATTGAAATACAGAGACTCTTAGATTAGGTCAAATAATAAATGTCAACTATATGCCATTTACAAGATAGAAATCTAATCTACAATGATCGACAGAAAATGATAAAAAAAAAAAAACTGGGTGAAAAATATCAGGAAAAGACATACAAAAGGTAGTAGTGACAATATTAATATAACAACAATAGAATTTGAAGCACAGAGAGAGTTATGTAATATTGATGAAACAAAAATCCAGAATAAAAATGTAGCAGTCATAAATGAAACAGTAGATGATGTCAAATAATTGAATATTAAAATATTTAAAGAGAAAGCATTATAAAAATATAAGGAGAAATTTTTTTTCTCAGAACATAGCAGATGAAGTGGGCAAAAAAAATGAAGATGTGGGGGATGTGGACAGACCAATTAGTAACTTTTGTTTAATAAAATGGATAACAAAGTTTAACTCTATGAAGATATCATAAACCTTCCTTTCAACTGTTCTTAGAACAGTGAAAAAATTTAAAAATTTAGTAAGTACTAAAGTCAGTGTTTATGCAGAACATATTCACTGACCACAAATATAGCACAGATAACAATAAAGAAGTTTTAAATAAGGCAGATCTGAGATCTTAGAACCTAAAAACTTCTCAGCTTAATTGTTAGGTGAAAGAAGAAATGTAGACTATTTGTAAAGTGACAACAATAAGAATAGTTTATATAAAAGCTTATGGGGTAAAGTAAAAGCTATGCAAAAGGGCAAATTCATAGGCTAAATGCTTGTATGATTACAATAAAATGAAATAATTAAAATATTTTAATAAGCAACAAAGAAGCTGAACATAAAGGGAAAAAGACAGGAGAGCTATTCTTGAATTTGAATAGCAGCAGAAAGACCTAGAAAGTCTAACAGGAAAAAGGAAAAAACAAATACATTAGGTTGCTGCAACAGTAATTGTGGGTTTTGCCATTAAAAGTAATGGTAATTATATATAATTGTAAAAATACAACAATAAAAATACAAAATATTTAATACAATTATAATACAAATAATATTTAATACAAAAATAGAATGATACAAACCTTAGATATTAGAAAGTGAACATAGCTGCAGATATTGAAAATATAGCATGTTTCATGATATTGACATATAATATTCTAAAGTTTAAAAAAATTTTGATCACAGGTAAACAAATTTTGATCACAGGACATAATTTTGTAGCAAGATATTAATCACCAAAATTGACTTAAAAATAGAAAACTCATATTATTTGAAGAATTTGTAAGAAAAAAATTGCTGAAGAATTACCTTCCAAAAAATGCTCTTGGCTTCTTATAGTTCAGATGATTAAATTTCAAGAAACATATAATTTTTAGGGAGAAATTAATAATTTCTAATCATATATAAAAGTGGAAAACTTTCAAAATTATTTTATGAACCCAACATAATCATATCATAAAACAAAAGTAAATAATGGTTTAATTTCTTTTATGAAATGAGAATAAAAATCCTTAAATGCCATCCATTGCTATTAAGGAAAGAATAGTATACCACATGCAGTTAGGCATTTCTCAAGAATGTAAGAGCCACTTAATGTTAGGAATTCTATTAATATAGTCCAGGAATAAGTAGGCAGAGAAAATTTTAGTTGATGCCTCAGTGACATTTGATAAAATGCTATTTGTTCATAAAATGTCTTGGTAAAAGTTTAATAAAAATTGATATGATCATTTATCACAAATGAAAAGTTCAATCTTACATGTGATGGTGAAATGCAAAAGGTATTATCATTAAAGTTGGAAGAGTATAAGGATATCACTGTCATCTAACAATGTTGTATACATTCTAGCTACACAACAATAAAGAATGGATTAAAATGGACTATGGTATAGCTATATAATGAAATACTATGCAGCAGTGGTTTTCACCTGAAGTGACTGCGAGGTGATTGTGTCCCCCATGAGAGATTTGGCAATGTCTAGAGACATTTTTGGTTGTAAAGATGAGGGTACTACAGGCATCTAGTGCATAGAGGGCAGGGATAATGCAGGGTACATTACAACGCCCAGGACCATCTGCCATAATGAGAGATATCTATCAGTGGGTACTCTTAAACAGCCATTAGCATCTGAGATTCAACCTGTGCAATATTGAGCTTGTACTATATGACAGGTACCACACTAAATATGTACTTTAATCTTATTTAATCTCACAAACCCTCTGTAAATCAAGTACTATCATTATACTCTCCTCACATACGAAGTCACTGAGACATGGCGAGGTCTCTATAACTTGTTCAAGGTCAGATAGATATGAATGATAGGGACAGCTTTGAATCCAGGCATTCTGGCTTCTTTCTTTTTCTTTTTCCATTGTGCTAGCTTGCTGACATTAAGTACCAAAGCAGGATTCAAAATTACACATGCACATCATGATTCATCCCAATTTCGTAAAACATGATACATATTTAAATAAAAGTAAATATATCTTGGTTTTTAGTAGTAATCTTTCATGATGGGACTTCTAACGTGTTTTAATGAACATGCATTATTTTGTAATCAGATAAAACAAAAATCCAGTAAGTCATATAAAAAGATCATTGGAGCTAAATGTCTTTTGATATTTTCTTATAAAAATTCAGAGCCTAAATTGAGAGTCATGCTTCCTCTGCATTTATATGCATCAGAAAAAAAAGTCACCATTCAAGAACATGCACTAGAATCCCTTAGGGTGCAGAAATCCTGACTAAAACTGGTTGGTTTAAACAGAGAAATGAGTTGGTTCATGTGACTGAAACGTCTTGGAGAAAGGGCTGTGCTAGCTTCAGGCAAGGCTTGATCTTGCAGTACAAAATGTTTGACCCAGACCCAGTTTCTCTGTCTCTCTCTGCGGTGCTTGACTTTGCTTCCTTAGTGCTAGCTCTACTGTGAGTAGGCTCTTTCCTCTCTCTCTCTTATATATCCAGCAGGAAAAACAAGTCTCTTGTCCAGCATCCCTTGCAACCATCTAGGTGTTCGCTCTGACTGGACCACCTTACATCACATGAATGTATTGATTGGCCTGGCCTTGGTTTTGGGTCTCACTTCTGGAACTAGGGGTGAACTCAGCTTCTTTGATGTCCTGTCATTCCCTAAATAGAAGATGGGGGCTATTCGGAAATGGAGCAATTTACATGCATTGGGGAAATGAATGGTGAAAATTGAACCAACCCAGGCCCACTACTTTAAGGGATGAGGGGTATAGGGCTCAATTTTATTAAATATCCACTTTGGTACATTTATTATCTAATAACATAGACAACACGTACACTGTGTTAAGAGTAAGGAGAGGTCACTGAAGGATGGAGTTATAAGGAAAGTTTCCCTGATAGGGATGGGACTAGAGGAAACTCTTCAGGGACAGATCAGAGTTGGACTGGCAGGCAGAGGAGGGCTGTGTCTGGGTGTGTAAGTGTAGCACAGCAAGACTAGGTGGTGTGTAGGAGAAGTGCTTGCCTGGGACCTGGAACAGCCACAGCAAGGAGTTGCAGTGTGAGGAAAGGGCTTAGCCTGAGAAGGCTGGCTGTCTAAATCTTGCTGCTGCAACCCCTTACCTCTAACTGGAGAAGAATACTCACGGAAGTCTTTGTGTGAGGGATATTCATATGCTAGTTGTTAATATTTCATATTGCAAGCTCCTTTTTTTTCCAGCCTCATTTTCCACATCTGTCAAATGGACAAAATAGCATAACCAGAGGATTGGCATGTTGATTAGATAAGATTGTCTCTTAGGGTCTGCTGTAAGCTGTCATTAGGAGATACACATAGAAAAGGGGTTTTGGAATGAGCCCAGGACTAGATGCAGAGTGTGATAGGGAAGTGGGGCACACTCATGTTTAAAAGTGAGAGGAATCCCTGGGTCCCCTCTTATTCCCAGATGTACTGCCCTGCCTTCCTGGGACCTCGAAGACCTCCCTGTTTCCCTATGACACAGCTGACTCATGTGGCCATGAGGGTGGGGCTGGCAAGGGAAGACAGAGGGTCTGGATGGCAGGGGAGCCAGAGAGCTTCCCCGGGAGGAGGGGCTGGGAGCGGCTGCATTCTGAGAAGGGGCAGGAGCGCCCAGGGAGAAGACAGAATGACTTCTTGGGCTGAGTCTGCCAGAGACCATAAAAACCTCAATGTATGAAATTAGCTTGATTCTGTAAAATAGTTACATCAAGGCGGCTGTCAGGAAATCAATAGCATGCTGTAATTATGTCCATAAACATGCTGAAGAAGCAGGAGAGGTCAGTGACAAAGGAAGGGGGTGGCCACTGCAAAGCCTTCAGAGACATGAGTCATGAAGCTGTGGGCAGTGGAGCCACCCCAGAGGGAGCCAGCTCCTCTATTCTTCCACCGATTAATCCAGGGAGAAGGAAATTCAATTTGGCAAACACTAATTGAGCATTTACTTTAGTCCAGGTGCTGGGGGCAGCAGCAGTGGGCTAGGTATTGGGTTAGTGGGCCAACCCTCTTAATCCAAATCGTACTTCACAAATATGCCAAGTGGGAAGTTACTGGAATTGACACAGGGTTAGTAAATATAGACCTTTTGGAGAACAAGAAGAGAGGAATTTGCCCACCCTTCTTCATTTGGATTTACAAATACAGCTGATTCTGCTCTGAGGATGGTGCTTGCAATTCAAGTGACTGATATCTAACCCATGTGCACTCAAAAGCTCTTCCTTTAAAATTCTAATACTATACACTTTGGAGAAGGAGGATGGAAACTCACAATTTCTGAACATTCAACAGTTCTGTGCTTTACCTGTATTATATCGTCTTCTCAAAAATATGAGCTGGGAATTTGAATCTCCCATTTTACAGATCAAAAAACTGAGGCTCAGTACGAAGAGGCAATATTTTCAACATTATATTGATAGTAAGTGGAATTGATGTATGATTCATACTTTAGTCTGAATTGCTTTAATTGTCACAGTGGTGATTAGGACAATCTCCTGGCTGATACTGATTTTGCTCAGAAAATAACAATGTTGGAAGTAGAGTTGTTTGTACCTTGGCTGGGACTGGAGAGAGAAGGAAGAGGGTAAATTTGAGCTGGGGAAATAGGGGAGAAGGGCAGACAGTTCTGGATGAACCTTGGGTGAGTTGACTGGAGAGGGGGCAGGAATTGTGGCAGGGGGAGGAGAGGAGGTGATCAAGAAGGGGTACACTGGTACCATTGCCCTCCAGCCTGGGGCAGGGCGAGGGTCTCAAGACATCCACATCCAGTGTCTGACTTGGACTAGCCGTGCCTGGCAAGACTTTCCTCTCACCCGTGTGATGGCTCCCTAGAGTATTCTCGACGAGACTTCTTTTGCAGAATTTCTCAGGAAATGCGTGTGTTTTTCCAAATCGTGAGAAAAATCAGTGGAGAAACTGGGTAAATGGTGAAAAGTAATACAGGTCTCCTTCAAGAATGATTGAAGCTTAACAGTCAACATAAAGATGTTACTGCTTTGAAAGAATCTACTGAGATAAAGTAAAAACTCCTGACCACAGGAATTAAAGCTCAAGGTCAAAATTTCCAGGACCTGGACAGGAGCA
>NW_012109363.1:57779-59300 GCF_000951045.1 Mandrillus leucophaeus | reverse complement strand
TCAGAAAAGCAGACAGGCAAAGGGGAGGACTGGGCAAAGTATGAGATGCAATTCGGTGCTGCCGGTGAAAGTATTTATCATTAAAAAGAGCAGTTTTGACAGCGGCATTTAGAACTGGGTCAGCCTCAGAGGTCTGGCTTTATCTGGCCTGAGAGTTGCTGAGTTTCCTGTAGTCATTGTGTACCTGATTCAGTTTCTCAACTTCACAGCCCCACCTGGGGTACCCTGGGGTCGGTCAGTCCTAGGCTGTCATGCTGGGTGGAGTGACATTTCTGTGGCCCCTTCGTCCTGCCATTTTTGCCTTGCCCTGGCATCTGAACATCCTCCCAACCCCTTTTTGGAATGGGTTCCTGTTCTCTGGATCCCCGGGCTAGCTTAGCGTCCAGTTCTTGGTGCTTTATTTGTTTTGTGGTCTTTTAGAAACATAACCAGAACTTGGTGGGATTAATTACAACAAGACCTTTTAATTTTAAACCAAATACCTAATAGGATTAATAACAGCTGATAAAGGAACATAGGCCTTAATAGCTGATAGTGTTACAACACTTAACAATTATGCTCCTATAAAGCTGATAATAGCTTCCCTGCTACTGGGGGTGGGGATGTATGTGGTATCAGCTCCTCAATGGGGCCTCTAGAAGAATCTAAACCTGGGGATAAGTGGCAGATGATGTTAGTCACCTATTCAGGTGCTATTCCACCTTCCTCCACTAACGGAACCTAGATCTTATTCCAGAAATGAGGGCTTCATGGAGCCCTGCCTTTTTCAGGGGAAGAAAGCCAATCAGATGAAGCCAGTCAGTGCAATCTCATTTCGTTGGCCAGGACTGATTATGGGTGAGTTGGTGGCCCTGCTGTAGCTAATGATAAGTAAAAGGACGTTTACTGGGTGGGGGGTGTTCGAAACTATCTTCATTGGCCTCATAAAATGGGGATATACTTTGTTTTCCTTCTGATTCAGCTATGTGAGGAAGAGATGCCTGGAGCACCCACTGTAGCCATTGTGCATCCAAGAGGGGAGCTGTCAGCTTGCCGGGATGCAGAGCAGAAAATTGGGAAGAACTTGAGGTCTGGATGACCTCTTCGTATGACTTTATTGACAGCCTGGAGCTACTCCATCTCTTCATAGAGGCTTCTATGTTTCAGATAGCATTGAGCACTTCTGCCGGTCTCTTGCACTTGGCAGTGAAAAGCATCTCAGATATAGATAGCCTTTGCCCTACCATGAGGTGAGTTTTGTGGTATAACATGTGGAAGGACTTTTGAAAAGCTAAAAAGTCTGTAAGTTGAAGCTGTTTATCTTTATTCCTTCCCGCAAACACACACATAATACCAAATGGTGCAACTTTATGACTTGCGACTGGTTAGACAGGGAAATATTGGGAGGCAGGAGATCTTCCCAAGGTCTCTCAATCCACACCCCATAGCTGGCTGGCTGCTTTGACATCCTATGAGGCTGACTCAACTCTCACTGGAAAGAGTGCAGCAAGAGGAGGTAGCTCGCGATCATTGCCAGACCTG
>NW_012109363.1:50568-57729 GCF_000951045.1 Mandrillus leucophaeus | reverse complement strand
CTAGAAGAATCTAAACCTGGGGATAAGTGGCAGATGATGTTAGTCACCTATTCAGGTGCTATTCCACCTTCCTCCACTAACGGAACCTAGATCTTATTCCAGAAATGAGGGCTTCATGGAGCCCTGCCTTTTTCAGGGGAAGAAAGCCAATCAGATGAAGCCAGTCAGTGCAATCTCATTTCGTTGGCCAGGACTGATTATGGGTGAGTTGGTGGCCCTGCTGTAGCTAATGATAAGTAAAAGGACGTTTACTGGGTGGGGGGTGTTCGAAACTATCTTCATTGGCCTCATAAAATGGGGATATACTTTGTTTTCCTTCTGATTCAGCTATGTGAGGAAGAGATGCCTGGAGCACCCACTGTAGCCATTGTGCGTCCAAGAGGGGAGCTGTCAGCTTGCCGGGATGCAGAGCAGAAAATTGGGAAGAACTTGAGGTCTGGATGACCTCTTCCTATGACTTTATTGACAGCCTGGAGCTACTCCATCTCTTCATAGAGGCTTCTATGTTTCAGATAGCATTGAGCACTTCTGCCGGTCTCTTGCACTTGGCAGTGAAAAGCATCTCAGATATAGATAGCCTTTGCCCTACCATGAGGTGAGTTTTGTGGTATAACATGTGGAAGGACTTTTGAAAAGCTAAAAAGTCTGTAAGTTGAAGCTGTTTATCTTTATTCCTTCCCGCAAACACACACATAATACCAAATGGTGCAACTTTATGACTTGCGACTGGTTAGACAGGGAAATATTGGGAGGCAGGAGATCTTCCCAAGGTCTCTCAATCCACACCCCATAGCTGGCTGGCTGCTTTGACATCCTATGAGGCTGACTCAACTCTCACTGGAAAGAGTGCAGCAAGAGGAGGTAGCTCGCGATCATTGCCAGACCTGGCTTTAGGTTTATCTCTGCAAATAATTTGCCGTGAGACCCCAGACAAGTTAAGTAACCTCTCTGAGCCACAGATGCCTCTCTTAGAACCTATAGGTCATAGCCTACGTCTCTCTCAGGATCCTTTCCAGGATCAAATGAACAAGCATGTAGTTTTCAAACTACAAGCCTGGAAAGTGATGGTGATGTTCATGATAATAGTGATAAAGATGACTTTGCTCCATCTGGCCGTCAGTGTAAGTCTAAAAATAATGAAAATTGGAGAGAGCAGCCGGTAGACAGAAAAGGGTCGCAGAACAGGTGGGAAATCTGTGAACCTGGAAGTCTGAAACCTACCAGGAGGTCAACTTCCATGTAGGTGAGAGGAGCATTCAGAGAAATGTGGGTTGCCATCTCCTTAATGCAGACACCATGAGGCTCCCGGGAGTGGATCTGTGCCTCCCTTACTCTGTTCTGACACATTTAGAAGAGTTTCCATTCAGATGGACTTTTTCTATTTCTAAGCCTCACTTTCCTGGGGCTGCCTGTGTGCCCTGTGCAGCCAAGCATGAGCTCCAGCAGTGTTTTCTTTTACTGCATTTCTGAGAACACCCAGACGTGGCAATTCTGTTCTTACAAATGTACCTCTTTCCACAAAATTAATGAGTTTCTTTACGGACATAAATCAACATCTTGTAAATCAAGTCATATCATAAGTGCGGCAGGAGAGCTGTTTAACTGTAGGAATCCTGTGAGGACTTTTTAGGTATATCAGCTGAGTGGGTGAAGAATAAAGGTTTGAGTCTGGCTGAATCTGATCCTCCATTAGAGTGTGCTGTCTGTCCAAAACCTTCTCCTCTATTTCAGCTTTGTGATCCTTCCCTCACCACCCCTAGGTATTCTATGCATAGACACACTGGTTCCTTATCATGTGGGATGTGGCCACATTCCAGCCTGGTGAACTCTTATTTAAACGTCAAGTTTCATTCCAATTGAACCTTTCCTTTAACTGGCCCTTGCTTTCCCTGCAGCTTTACTTGACTATTCCATTATTAATAAATTGTTTGGTTTATCTTGATACCCAGATAATTTTAAGTGTGTCTTCACCATAGCATTTACCACATTTGCAGACGTATTTGTTCACTTGTCTGTCTCCCTCTGTCAGAGTATGAGTTTCCGAAGGGCGGGGATCATGTCTTAAATATCTTTGTTATCACCTGCACTGGCACAATGCCCTGAATACAGAAAAAGTAATCAATAAACATTTGTTGAATTAAATTGAATTTGTAAATTAGACTTGCTTAAGGGAGAGCACACCTACATTCATTTCACAGAAGAATTCTTGGCCATATAAATTATTTTCTAAAGAATCTCTTGAAAGGGTGAGCCCCCTGGTGTATGTGCAATAAGATACAATTTCAAATAGGCCACGTTCCCATTGTGTGTGCAGAAGCACATTTCCTGCTTAAAGTGAGGCGCCCACATTCACATCCTCAGCCTGCAATCAACACCTTGTTCACAAGTGACATTGATAGTTCATAGAATGATAGTTTTTTTTTTTTCTTCAATCTCTGAGGAAAATCCCTGGGGACATCCAGGGTACTGCCTGAGCTTCTGAAACGACCCTGCAGTTAGCTGAAGACAAAGGGGAGATGGCATGAAGGCTGGTTCTCTCAGGGAGGAGCACACATCTGGGTTCCCATCTCCCATCAGCCTTCATAATAGTCTATTTCAGTTCCGCCCAGGAATCGCCCATCTGTCATCACCCATTAAAGGTGTTTGTAAGGAACTGCAAAATATTGAAGCTGATGCTTTTTGGCACTAATATTGCTATTAATATTGATATCCTTGTAGTGCCAATATCATATTAATCGTGCTTCTTGCAGGCTCCTTCAATGTTGTCCTCTTCTCCACTTTTATGTTTTCTAGTCTTGCCCTGCAGCTTATTTTTAAGGATTTAGAGAAGTTATTGATCACGCAATAAAAGGGAGCAAGAAATCAAACCTGGCCTTTACATGGCTCTAATACGGTGTGTGCTGGAATGGGCATTCTTTAAATGCTATGGGATAGCTTCCTTCTTTGAGCAGGATGGGCACGGTGGATCTTTAATCACTCATTTACCCCTGGAAATGTCTTGAATGCCATCTGTCTCTCAGGTAGCATGGAAGGTACTGAAGCCCCAAAAGGGAAGAGTCAGGGTCCTAACCTCAGATGGTCATAGTCTGGCAGGAGACACAGACTCAGGAAATAGCTCAGCAGTGAGAGGTGCTTTGAGGGGATGCTGTCTTGGTCCATTTGTGTTGCTATAAAGGAATACTTGAGGCTGGGTAATTGATAAGGGAAAGAGGTTTATTTGGTTCATGATCTTGCAGGCTGTACTAGATGCATGGCTCCAGCATCTGCTTCTGGTGGGGGCTTCAGACTGCTTCTACTCAAGGTAGAAGGTGAAGGGGTGCCAGTGTGTGCAGAGATCACATGGCAAGAGAGGAAGCAAGAGGGAACGAGAAGGGGAGTGCAAGGATCTTTTTAACAATCAGCCCTTTTGACAACCAATAATAGAGCCGAACTCACTTCCCCAGCCCCCTCTTGCCTCAGGGAGGGCATTAATCTATTAATGAGGGATCTACTCTTATGACCTGAACACCTACCATTAGACCCCACGTCTAACACTGAGGATCAAATTTCAACATGGGATTTGGAGGGGACAAACCATATAGATGTAAAAGCAGCATCATCAAGGCCACCTCTCCTGGCCTGATACAGGAGGCTCAGGAAAGCCTCCTTGGAGTTGCTGACAGCAGAGATGGGTCTTGCTTTAAGCTGAATTTTGTCCCCCCTCATGTTTCTATGTTGGAGTAGCTGGGATTATAGGTGTGTGGCACCATGCCCAGCTAATTTTTTTTTGTATTTTTAGTAGAGATGCGATAGCATGCAATTTGGGTACTTCCAGTACCTTGGATGTGACTGTATTTGAGGACAGTGTCTTTAAAGGATGACTAAGTTAAAATGTGGCCACTGTGCTGGGCCCTAATGCAATAGGACTGGTGTCTTTATAAGAAGAGGAGAGCAGGACAGGGACATGCACAGAGGGGTGACCATGGAAGACACATCTACACCCCAAGGAGAGAGGGTTCAGATAACAACAACCTTGCCAGCACCCTGATCTGGACTTCCAGCCTCCTGAATTGTGAGAAAATAAATTGATGTCATTGAAGCCCCCAGTCCATGGTACTTTGTTATGGCAGCCTCAGTAGACTAATCTCGGCCTTAAGGTAGACCCAAGTAGAGAACATCCACTAGGCTCTCCAGATCCTGGGATGATTTGGGAGTTAGAACACGTGGAGAGTATCTGGAACTCCTCTGGTGAATGTGATTGCACAGGGAGAACGTATTAAGTGAGAAGAGGAGATGGGAACACGAACACGTCTTGAGAACAGGACTTCCCAGTCTTCTTTCTCTTTGTAAAACCCAGCCAAAGGTACAAAAACAAAGTCAAGGCTGGGCACGGTGGCTCACGCCTGTCATCCCAGCACTCAGGGAGGCCGAGGCGGGTGGATCACAGGGTCAGGAGTTCAAGACTAGCCTGGCCAACATGGTGAAATCCCATCTCTACTAAAAATACAAAAAAAAAAAAAAAAAAAATTAGCTGGGTGTGGTGGCACACACCTATAATCCCAGCTACTTGGGAGGCTGAGGCAGGAGAATTGCTTGAACCCGGGAGGCAGGGTTTGCAGTGAGCTGAGATTATGCCACTGCACTCCAGCCTGTGTGACAGAGCAAGACTCCATCTCAAAACAAAAACAAACAAACAAACAAAAAACAAAGTCAAAAACTACTTTTAGAAGAAAAGTGTTGTGATAGTCCCAATTATTTGTGAGTGGCTTTGTGTTCATAAAGTACTTCCCTGTGTTTACCACATTCACCCTACACTTGGTGTACATAGAGATGTATTATTTATCACTCACATTTTGTGAATGAGGAAACTTAAATTCAGAGGAGGCCCTTTGAGGCCCAGGTCCTCCTCACTGCAAAACTGTCTGTAGGAACACTTTCTGGTTGGGGGCCAGCAAGGGGCTAGGCCTGTGTGTATCAAATGACAGTGGAAGGAGCTACCTCTCCCCATACTCTGCTGCCTCCGGCTTCCCCATTCAGGGTGTGTGTCCCCTGGCCTCCCGTAGGAACCTGAGCCTTTATTTTGCATAGAAGTGTTTAAGGGCTGAGTTGCTCCCTTGTTTCATGCGAGGGTGAGATTTTGTTTAGTTTTCTTTATTTTTATAGATAAGAGTCTCGCTCTGTCACCCAGGTTAGAGTGCAGTGGTGTGATCATAGGTCTCTGCAGCCTTGAACTCCTGAGCTCAGCTGATCCTCCCATCTCAGCCTCCTGAGTAGCTGGGACTACAGGAATGTGCCACCATGCCTGGCAATTTTTTTTTTTTCTTTTTTAGAAATTAGGGTCTTTCTATGTTGCCAAGTTTGGTCTTAATCTCCTGGGATCAAGCAATCCTCCTGCCTCAGCCTCCCAAAATGCTGGGGCTATTGTTTTCTTTGTTCCAGCAGGTTCTTCTTTTTCCCAGATGCCCCATTTTAAGCTCTGACATTCCTCAAATGTGCCCTATGTCCTCCCCATCTTGGCTTTGGTCTTCTGCTCCTGGACATCCCGGCTTTCACTGACCACCGTCTGAGCAGGTCTGAGCCCTGTTCCACCCTGTGCTTTGTTTGAGCTGCTCTCCCAGGCTCCAGTCAAAGCCAGTGGAGTCTTCCTCTGCTCAACCTTTGCTTACTTGAGAAGTGGAAGGGGGAGGCACAGAGCAAAAGAAAAACCTCTACAGCTTCAAGTTCAGACCCATGTCTCCACCCACAGAGCTGGGGCTGGTATTCCTCCTGAGCATCCCGAAGGCAAATGTAACTTGCTTCCTTGAAAATAAATTTTCTTGATAGACTACCCAGTCTAGGCTACATGAGGAATTCTCCCTCTAGTCGAGGGGAAAAAACCAGTGAATGTGTCCCTATTACTTGAGAAATAATAACCTTGACCTTGTTTTGCTAAAGGCACATTCTCCTTTTATCCTGGCCTGGATTTCACCACAAAATATTCTTGCATTAACCCTGGGGATGAATGGTACCATGTGCGGAGATTTTCTCTGGCCCTCAGATTTCTCTCCTGATAGTGGAAGAGATTTATAGGTCCGCCCGACCAACCCTCCATGGGGGCCTTATCCAAAAACCCACTTCTCTCAATGAGCCTTGCAATGAACACTCTGGATGGGGTAGGGCTCAGATATCCCCTTCATTTCACAAATGAGGGATCCCAGGCCTGGCCTGGGGAGGAAAACATGGCTGGCACTGCACTGGCTCTTCCGATGCAGTGACTGGCTGGGAGAGGCAGGGTCAAGGTCAAAGCAGGAGCTAGATGTGCAGTCCTGACTCTCCAGCCAGCCTGTCCTACCGAGCACCCTCTGCGTCCTTCCTTAGGGCTTGCATGGGAATCTCCTGGCCCTCCCTGCCAGGCCTCCAGCTGCCACCTGCATGTCTAAGACCCAGGGCACCACCTCAGGGGTGCAGTGAGCATTCTCTTTGATCCATGATTGTCCGCCCTCCTGCTTCTCCCTCCTGGTTCCTCTGGGAGCAGCCCTGTCTGGCCAGCCCAGCTGGAGTCCTTTTCATGTCCTGCAGCCCCTCAGGATGAAGAGTTTACATTGGTGTCTGGCTTCTTACTTCTCAGTGTCATGTGGGGGAGGCAGGGGTGGAATTTCTCCCTCCACCAGGCAAATGGGGAGACAGAGATGCACAGCCTCTTGATTTGTAAGGTCACAGCTTGCACCTTGGATACATTCGCATGTTCTCTCACTTATACCTCGAGGTCTCTTATCTAGGAACTGTGTGGTGTGGCCAATCTGAGCCCCACACCCCAGCACTTACAGCTGTACACGTCCCCAGCTCCTCCAGCTGGGCAGCTTCTTGTTTCTTGGTGGCTGGGGGGCAGTTTCTGCTGAGCAGATGGCAGTCAGCGCCCCCTTATCTCCGCTCTCACTTCCCTGCTGGGGAGATGAGGCTGCGATTCTCCTTCTAGCTGTTGTACTCAACTCTCTGCTTTCCCAGTTTGATGGGCGGGTGGAAGACATTTTCTAGTTGGTGCCATCGGTGTGGGTGCTCAGCGAGCAACTGCAGGTTTGATTTGTAGCCTTCTCCACAGGCTGCCTGAGAGGGCCTCTCTCCTTCTCCTGCCCTTTGGGGAAGGCTTGAGCCTGTGTGTCACTGTGTCTCCAGGCCTGTGTGTGTGGCCAGACTCTTTGCTTT
>NW_012109363.1:27150-50518 GCF_000951045.1 Mandrillus leucophaeus | reverse complement strand
TTTTTTAGAAATTAGGGTCTTTCTATGTTGCCAAGTTTGGTCTTAATCTCCTGGGATCAAGCAATCCTCCTGCCTCAGCCTCCCAAAATGCTGGGGCTATTGTTTTCTTTGTTCCAGCAGGTTCTTCTTTTTCCCAGATGCCCCATTTTAAGCTCTGACATTCCTCAAATGTGCCCTATGTCCTCCCCATCTTGGCTTTGGTCTTCTGCTCCTGGACATCCCGGCTTTCACTGACCACCGTCTGAGCAGGTCTGAGCCCTGTTCCACCCTGTGCTTTGTTTGAGCTGCTCTCCCAGGCTCCAGTCAAAGCCAGTGGAGTCTTCCTCTGCTCAACCTTTGCTTACTTGAGAAGTGGAAGGGGGAGGCACAGAGCAAAAGAAAAACCTCTACAGCTTCAAGTTCAGACCCATGTCTCCACCCACAGAGCTGGGGCTGGTATTCCTCCTGAGCATCCCGAAGGCAAATGTAACTTGCTTCCTTGAAAATAAATTTTCTTGATAGACTACCCAGTCTAGGCTACATGAGGAATTCTCCCTCTAGTCGAGGGGAAAAAACCAGTGAATGTGTCCCTATTCCTTGAGAAATAATAACCTTGACCTTGTTTTGCTAAAGGCACATTCTCCTTTTATCCTGGCCTGGATTTCACCACAAAATATTCTTGCATTAACCCTGGGGATGAATGGTACCATGTGCGGAGATTTTCTCTGGCCCTCAGATTTCTCTCCTGATAGTGGAAGAGATTTATAGGTCCGCCCGACCAACCCTCCATGGGGGCCTTATCCAAAAACCCACTTCTCTCAATGAGCCTTGCAATGAACACTCTGGATGGGGTAGGGCTCAGATATCCCCTTCATTTCACAAATGAGGGATCCCAGGCCTGGCCTGGGGAGGAAAACATGGCTGGCACTGCACTGGCTCTTCCGATGCAGTGACTGGCTGGGAGAGGCAGGGTCAAGGTCAAAGCAGGAGCTAGATGTGCAGTCCTGACTCTCCAGCCAGCCTGTCCTACCGAGCACCCTCTGCGTCCTTCCTTAGGGCTTGCATGGGAATCTCCTGGCCCTCCCTGCCAGGCCTCCAGCTGCCACCTGCATGTCTAAGACCCAGGGCACCACCTCAGGGGTGCAGTGAGCATTCTCTTTGATCCATGATTGTCCGCCCTCCTGCTTCTCCCTCCTGGTTCCTCTGGGAGCAGCCCTGTCTGGCCAGCCCAGCTGGAGTCCTTTTCATGTCCTGCAGCCCCTCAGGATGAAGAGTTTACATTGGTGTCTGGCTTCTTACTTCTCAGTGTCATGTGGGGGAGGCAGGGGTGGAATTTCTCCCTCCACCAGGCAAATGGGGAGACAGAGATGCACAGCCTCTTGATTTGTAAGGTCACAGCTTGCACCTTGGATACATTCGCATGTTCTCTCACTTATACCTCGAGGTCTCTTATCTAGGAACTGTGTGGTGTGGCCAATCTGAGCCCCACACCCCAGCACTTACAGCTGTACACGTCCCCAGCTCCTCCAGCTGGGCAGCTTCTTGTTTCTTGGTGGCTGGGGGGCAGTTTCTGCTGAGCAGATGGCAGTCAGCGCCCCCTTATCTCCGCTCTCACTTCCCTGCTGGGGAGATGAGGCTGCGATTCTCCTTCTAGCTGTTGTACTCAACTCTCTGCTTTCCCAGTTTGATGGGCGGGTGGAAGACATTTTCCAGTTGGTGCCATCGGTGTGGGTGCTCAGCGAGCAACTGCAGGTTTGATTTGTAGCCTTCTCCACAGGCTGCCTGAGAGGGCCTCTCTCCTTCTCCTGCCCTTTGGGGAAGGCTTGAGCCTGTGTGTCACTGTGTCTCCAGGCCTGTGTGTGTGGCCAGACTCTTTGCTTTGATCCCACTTCAGACTTCAGCTTTATTATTTGTCCAAGCACAGTGATTATCCCCCTAATCATGCCAGGAAATGAAAAGCCACAGCCGCTTTCAGCTCAGTGGCCCTGTAGATCTCTGTTGTATTATGAATGTGAAAGTTGATTGAACTAGGGAAACAATTTGAAAGCAGAATTTCCAGAGCGACCTTGATAAGAGGAAGCCTCGTCCAAGGTCTAGGGCAGCTCAGGCTGGCTTTGAGTGAAGAGCCACGATGGATGAGGGATTGTAGCATCTTGGCCCTGCCCAGCCTCTGCAGGTCTGAGTGGCACAGAATGCCCCAGCCAGACCAGTTTCAAGACTCTGCCAGCCCAGCTCTGGGTGCACAGAAGAGGATACAGGCTGATTCTACAAAGACCAGCCCCAGAGTTCCGACCTCTGCAGCTTAAGGGGCTCCCTGCTTTGGCTCCGGCCTCCTCCCTCACCTGCCTGGTGATTGACGTTTCTCCATAGCTGCTTTCCTCCCTCCTCAGGGTGGGGACTTCCTCTTATTCCCATGTGTGTCCTGGATACCTGGTCTCTAGCACAACACAGGGACACGTTTGGTGAACAGATGTCACCATTATAAGTCCAATAATGATTATGAGGCAGAGAATGTGTAAATAACATTGACTACGTTCTGGATGTTTTAAATATCACTATGAATTTAATCTTCATAATCAATTTTATGGGAATGGGTTTGTTTTTTCTCTAGCCTCTCCTTTTCTAAAGTCTAGTGATATCTCAACTCTATCTCAATCAAGATCTAATTGCAGGGCAAATGAGGGATCTTGAATTTGCAGCAACAATCTCTGCCTGGGATTGAGTGCCGATGTCACCCCTTCCTCTCTGTTCCAACTTCCCTTCCTTCCCCTTCCCTTGCATCTCCAGCCTGTCTCTCTGGTTTGCCTCCGTTCCTGATCCCCTAACAGCGGGTACCATCTCAAGAACTCCAGCAACTCCCCCACCTCCGTGAGCCCCCAAGCCCGTGTGCACTACTCCATGGCTTCTCTGCTCTTTGTCTCCCACCAGGAATGCCTTTCATTTCATCATTTACCTCCTGCTTTCCCAATTGAAAGTCATGAATATTGTTTCCGTTGATAGCCTGCTCATTGAAAAAGGTGTATTTGCTATTCTGTGGGCTGGAGATGTCATGGCCCAGGTGCACATAAAGAAAACAGCTTCTAAAATAAGCATCATGAAGACTATCCTTCCTCCCCAAGGCACTGGGGCTTCCAGGCAGAAATGGATGTGCACACCTCCCTGAGGGGCAAGGAGCAGGCCTTGAAGCAACTGTCAGGTTCACTGGAGACGGTCTAGAAGAGCCCACATAACCAGGCTTCCTCAAGGTGTCTTCCCAACTATACAGCAGATGCTTATTCAACAAACATGTATTGAGCCTGCATTGTATACAAGGCTCTCTACAGCCAACAGAAAAGAGAGTCCTAACCCTTAGGGAGCTGAGGATGTGGCTGGGAGAACAGGGAACATGACGATAGCTTTGACCTGCCGGGTGCTGGTCTGACTGCTTTATAGAGAGTCATTCACTGAGTCCTTGTAACAACCTAGCAGCTGGGTAGCTTAGTATCATCCTTCCCATTGTACAGATGAAAAGACAGGTCCAACAAGGGTAAGCAAATTCCCCAAGGTTGCAAAGCCATTAAATGGCAGAGCCAGGACCAAAATCCAGCCAGTGTGAAGCTAACTCTAACTACACTATGCTTGCTAGGTTATCCTGCCCCTGTATGTGCTGCCATGTGATGCTGGAAAAATACTAGCACCTGGGGGCATTGGAGGACCCTATGCATATGAGGTGCAGTGGGAGTTCCTAAGAAAAGAGCTCTTCTGGGCTTGGGGAGGGCAGAGGAGGCTTCCTGGAGAAGGTGGCACTGGATCTTTACGGAGGAGCAGGATTCAGAATGGTGGAGGAGAGGGGTAAGGGGAGGCAGGAAGAAGGAAAATATCAGGACATGGTTTCAGAGACAGCATGCGATGGTGTGTGTGTGTGTGCATGTATGTGCCTGTGTGCTGCCTGCTGGAGGTACCAGGGAAGGACAAGGATGCCAGCCATCTGGCGTGTCTACTGGCATTTTATTGGTTGGAGGTCTGGGATGTGCAAACTCTTATTTAGGGAATCAGAGCTGGGCATACTGGGGCAGAGAGACTAGGGGGCAGCGATTCCCCTTCGGCCCCACTGCAGACTTGTTGTGTGTTTCTGCTTCCCCCCTGCTGCCTTTCTAAGTGTAAGTTGCTTGCCTGGTGCAGACTGCCATTCTCAGCTTTCTTCAGCTGTCACGGTATTAAGTGTAAAACACCACCACCATATATTTATTTAATGTTATTTACAAACTGGAATGTTCAGCAGGAAAACAAATTGAGATTTCTGGGCAAAGAGGCAGCGTCTGATGTTGGAGTGAGATTTCTCTCGATTCTGATTCACTCGCTCTGTGGCTGCGGATGCCTTTGGAGGAGCCCAGAGGGGCTCTGCCTGGGGCAGGAGGGAAGCCTGTGAGGGACAGAGGGTGGCGGACGGGGACAGAGGTGGGTGGTGATGACTTCAGTGTGGCCTTTGCAGGATCCAACCACCTGGGTCAGGGACATACCATAGGTCCAGTTAGCGAACAGGGATGAACACTGGTGATGCCCCCATTGGCGGGTCTGGTATGCACCATCCACTCTGCAGTACGTGTGTGTGTGCGCCTGCTCTTTGGTGCCTGCTCTTGCCATTTTTTTCACGAGGGATTCTGACCTCCCTTCTTCAGCGTGTATGAAGCAGAATTCTCATTTTTCAAGTCTTGTTTGGTACCTGTGGCCCCTTTCCCTGAGACAGGCCATTTCCCATTTTGTTGATACAAAATCATGTTACCGAAATCCCAGAATCACGGTATCCATCTCCCCCATTCAGCAGTTGCTTATTTGTCCTGGGTTCCAAGTTCTCTTTGAGGGACGATGAGCCGTGATGTTGACCTCTACTCAAGTTCCCCCCTCCAAGGCCTCTTATCACCCAGGACTAGGCTCCCGACCTCTGCTTATCCGCTCAGCAAATCTGGAACTTTGTGGAGTTCCTGGAAGAGAAGCCCTTTGTTTCCTCTTGGAATCGAAGCAGAAAGAATGGACAGGCTTCAGCAACCACATAGCCCCCCTGAAGGAAGACTGGGCATGACCCCAAGACCATAATTCCCAAACCCGGACATGAGGAGGAGCAGGGTCCTGGTGCTGCGGCGCAAGCCTCTGGATGCGTCTAGTGTGAAGCTAGTCAATTCTCAGACCTCTCCATTGGGCGAGGTGATAGGTTCTATTTTTCTTTCTATCATGTTGTCACTTGCATCTGTGAAAGAGTTCTGAAGGCTGTAGTGCTGACCACTGCTAGGTGAATTGGACAGCAGAGTGGGGAGGAGGAAGGTGGCATAAAAAGAGGCCTGGAGGACAGGCCAGCTTGAGGCTGCTAAGGGGGAGGGCAGCCCCATGCCTGGACCCCTCACTATACTCTTTGTGATTTAGAGAAGGGACTATACTCTTTGTGATTTAGAGAAGGGGAGAGGAGAAAGCTGGTGTGAACTCAATTCCTCATTTTATGTCTATGAAAGTTGAGGTCCCGGGAGCAGCATGATTGATCCAGGACCACATAGCGGGTTGGTGGTATATTCTTTTTTCTAACCTGATGGTTCCAGGGTACAGAGCTGTTGAGTCGGGAAACCCTCTGATATGGGCATTTTTCTTGGAAGAAGCAGGCAGTAGGGAGGGAGACAGTGCTGGAAGTGGGGTTGGGACAGTGGTTGGAGCCTGGAAAAGGAGGACTCAACATCTTCCAGGATCCTAAATCAAAAGGTGCCCCTGTAGAGATTTACTTTTAAAGCCAGCCACTACCACCTCTATTTTTATCCTATCACATTACTGCTGCCCCATCTGGAGGTGGTCCCCTCTTCCTGGCCACTCATCCTTCTCTTGGAGCTGAGAGGAAAGGAGCTGCATTAATGGCTGGGCGTGAGGTCAGCCCTGGCTGTGACTTTGGGAGGAAATTGGCTGTGGGTTCGTAGCCAGGGAGGGCAGTGCCAGGCATGAAAGGCTCATCAGAGAGGGACCAGCTTGCACAATCTGAATGGCAATACCAAGCTTTGCTGAGATCAATACCAGGGTCATTCTCTCAGCATCACTCCCTAAGGAAGGCAGTTTCTTCCATCCAAGGTCTACATTGTCTCTGATCCGCTGAAGAAAATGATCAAAGATATAAATACATATACATATGCCTCTCCTACATACACACAGGCATGCAAGCCACACAGACATGCATACATATACACACATGCATGTGCACACATGCACACAGACACATGCACACATACATGCATATACATATACACATGTGCACCTCTGCATGTATATACACATATGCACACATGCATGCATGCACATACACTTATACACATGCATGCATATATATACAGATACATGCATATACACAAACCCACACACAGGCATATACACACATACTTACAGAGGAGGGTGGGAAAACTCAACTTGAGGGCTGCCTTTTCTCTTCCCTCTCCCTCTAGGGAGCTCTCTCACAGGAATGAGTTACTGAGAGCCCCAGGGATCTGCTCAGCCAGGGCTCTGCCATGTGTACAGGAGGTTGACAATTCATTCCTCCTGATGTTTCCAAACCTTTCCTCTTCAGTGTTTAGTGAAATGTTTTCTGCTTTGCAGAACACCTTTCTGCTTGCAGAGAGGAGGAATGAGTCCATGTTTCTGAAAGACACGAGGAAGTTGAGGGCACAGTGTGGCTCTGCTACTCTTGCACCTTGGCCAAGTCACTGTCCTTCTCCAGGCCTTGGGTTTCTTATCAACAAACACTGGCTCTGCTGTGCTCGGTCAATCTTTAAGTTTCTTGGCTTTGACTTCCTAGTCTCTTCTCTTGGTACTGAGTTGATTTTCACAGCCGGGCTCCTCCCAGCGGCTCTCCTGGTTGGCTGGCTGGCCTCAGCTCTGCTGAAGGAATGCCCTCCCCAGAGGTGTCAGGTGCATGGGGACACCTGACAGGACTCTCTGCCAAAGGAAGAGTCCTTCAGACCTGAGACATGACCATGCAGGCTGAGGGTCCCTGGAGGGGAGTGGGTAGAGGGACTGCCTGGAGTCTCTGAGATGGACACAGCAGAAGCAGCTGCCTCTGGGGTGGGGGATGGTGAGTGATTATGTGTGTTGATGAGGGTGAGGGACGGAGAGTGTCCAACTTCATTGCATCTGATTCTGAATCTTGCATAAATGAAATTCAGAATATTTCAAGTTAATATTGTAAATTGTCACATATAAGAGTTGTCAGATCTGAACTTCCTTTTGCAACAACAGTAACATGTGAGTATGTACACGGTTTTAATCTCCTCTTTCAAAAAGTTATTCACTCCTAAAAGTGGAGGCCAAGTTGCTGATAAATTGCTGACTCCTTCGACATGAATATTGTTCAATTATTCACAGATGTGTTTGGCCTGACAAAAGCCTCTGCTTCAGCACATTGCACGGGTAACCGAAGGCATTCTTGCTAATGTAGAATCAGCTATCATTAGCACAGACTTTCCGCAGCTTTCAACCACTCCAGCGTCGTCTTTCTTCACTCTATCATTTTCTCTTATGATTTAATTAGTGTGAGACTGGAATCCTGGGCTCTTAATTTACCCAGGAAGTTGAACAAACTGAATTCTGACACCTGCTGAATTTCCCAAGCGGGGCTGTCTGCTCTGTTCTTCACCCGCTAAGCGACAGGGTGGGACATTGGGTTTGAAGGTCCCCCACACCCAGCCTTTGGGGTGAGCAGCTTGGCCATGGCGAGATTCAGGATTTGGAACATAGGCTGCTTGCTCTAGGGTGTGGGCTTCAACCCTTCAATTTCCAATCGGACTGATCTAAGGGACAGTTTTCTATCAGCTGGAAGGTCCATCCGTCTTCACCCTCCTAGCCTGGGTTGTCCGGTGATCTCATATCTAAAGAGGGGCACGTGCCTTCGAGACCACCAAGAGCAATGGTTTTCAAGCTTTCTGTTGTTGGCAGTGGAACGCTTTTCAAATGCAGTCTTGTGCAGGATGCCACTTGTCCATGAGAGATGTGCAAAGCCATTCTGGTGGAAACGAGCAGAGCCACATGCTCCCTTTTCTCCCTAGACACCCAAGATCCTCTCAGGAATCCCATCCTGAAATCCCTGATCAATCAAAGTGCAACTGAGAGAGGCTGTAACTTGGCCAAGGTCAGACAGCAGCCACTGTCAGAGCTGCACCAGGATGCAAGCAGTTCGAGAGACTTCTCAATATTCTGTTCACTCAGCCCCTTCTTCCCCAGGTTTTCCCAAATGCCACCTTCTTCATTAAGCCTTTCTCAATACCTACAACTTGTTCTGCTCATTTTTTATTCAACAAGTATTTATTGAGCTATATGCTGGGCACTGTTTTATGTGCAGAAGCAGCAGCAGGAAACAAATCAGGTGAATATCTTTGCTCTTATGAAGCTTATATTCTAATGGAGAGAGAGAAACAATAAAGAAATGAATAATTAGATTATTTAGTGTATTAGGTTAAGTGTTTGCTGAAAAAGCAAGTCAGGGAAAGGAATGCTAGGGAGAGGGGCTTGTAATTTGAAATAGGTGTTCTCTTATGTAACATCATATACATTTCTGTTACATTAGGATTAGAGACAAGTTCTGTTTAGAAATAACTCCAAGAACAGTTTTTGTATTTTATTTTCACATTGGAAATCAGTCAAATTTGCTTCAGCCGCAAAGACTGTGTTTATGTAAAATTAAATGAGCCCTGGCAGTGAGCTTCGCTTTTTTTTTTTTTTTAAAATGGGAAATGGGTTAAAGAGGAGGGGAGTAATATATCGCCAAAGAGATAATGGGATAAAATCACTCAGGACCATACAGGTCATTGTAAAAACTTGGCCTTGCACTTGGGTGAATAGAGAAGCTACTGGATTGTTCTGAACCAAGGGATCACATAATCTGACTTGGGTTTTTTTGTTTTTCTTCTTTTAAATTTCTTATTTTTCAGATGGAGTCTTGCTCTGTTGCCAGGCTAGAGTGCAGTGGCGCAATCTCGGTTCACTGCAACCTTCGACTCCTTGGTTCAAGTGATTCTCCTGCCTCAGCCTCCTGAGTGGCTGGCATTACAGGCATGCGCCACCACGCCCAGCTAATTTTTGTATTTTTAGTAGAGATGGGGTTTCACCATGTTGACCAGGCTGCTCTCTATCTCCTGACCTCGTGATTCACCTGCCTCAGCCTCCCAAAGTGCTGGGATTACAGGCGTAAGCCACCGCGCCCGGCCCGGACTTGGATTTTAAAGGGATTCCATCTACTGCCGTGTTGAAAATTATAGGGGTGCAAGGGTGGAGGCAGGGAGACTAGTGAGGACACGGTGGCTGTTATCTAAGTGAGAGATGATCATAATGTACGCCTGTGTGGTGGTGAAGGTGGTAAGGAGTATTTGTATTCTGAATTTATTTTGAGGTTAGAGTCAACAAAATCATCTAAAGGATTGGTTGTGAGGTGAGCGAGCAAAAGAACAGTCAAGGATGATTATAATAGTTTTAGCCTGAGAAAAGAGAAAGGATGTCATGACCGGAGATGGGGAAGACTAACAAAGGAGCAGGTTTAGGATCAGAGACTCAGTTTTGGAAAAGTTAACTTTAGGTGTTTGTTAGATGTGATGTGAAGATTCTGTTCAGCAGTGAAGCTTCCAACCTTTTAACCCCCAAACATTATCATAATTTCCCAGAGGTACTTAATCATATTCTATGCAGGCTTACAATTATGTATGCACATGTCTGACTATTGTTAGGACAATATAAGCATCCTGGGGTCAGGGACCTTGTTCATCCTGGTGTCCTCCAGTGCTTTAGCACAGGGCTGGGCAGATGGTTTGTACTTAATAAATGCTTGTTGTCATGAATTCCACAAGCATTTTGGAAAAGTTAAAGAGTTAGAAGAGCAGTATGATATAGCTTAATATCCCCCAAATTCTTTTCTTCTGAACATTGATCCCTTGAGATG
Source organism: Mandrillus leucophaeus (assembly GCF_000951045.1). Lineage (NCBI taxonomy): Eukaryota > Metazoa > Chordata > Mammalia > Primates > Cercopithecidae > Mandrillus > Mandrillus leucophaeus. The sequence goes on along the minus strand of NW_012109363.1, from coordinate 40,611 downwards.
TTCAATTATGAAACAGATCTCGTAGTTAAATACATTTGGGAAATTCTCTATTCTATACCCCTCTCTTTGAGCATCACATATCACAGTTCTTCCACACTAAAAGGGATTCAAAGAATCTTCCCAAATGTACTTTACTCTGTCCACCTCAATGTCTCCCAATCATATCTGACCACTTAACTTTTCTTCAAATGATGCTATGATACGTTCTGTAACTAGGGTTCTATATGAACACACCACGTTGGGTGACAAAAATGTTGAGTTCCGTTAGGAGACAGAAAGAGTGCTGGCATTAGGAATCTGAAGACATAGGCTCAAACACCCACAATGTGATCTTGGACAAGTATCGTCAGCTGTCTGGGTTCAGTTTCCCCATCTAAGGGAATGAAACTGGTTGATTTCTGTGGCTATGGCTCTAATGTGAAACATGCACATTTTATACATGCCTTTCATTTATGGTTCTCCTGGTGGCAGGGCTGGACTTTAGGATGTTAGTTAAGACACTGTGGTTTTTATTTAGTATCCTATCTGTTTCTTCATACTGCTCACCCAAATTGCCCTCTGAATGTTCCTAGGGAAACTCCTCTTATCCCCTAGCCAACTAACCCCTCAATCCCCAACACTGATATGTGTCTCTCTCTTTAATTTCTATCCCTACCACTTTCCCTCTCTAGATAATGGGTTAGTCTCCAGAGCTCTCCTGCCTTCCCCTTGTTTCCCCCAACCCTACATTTTCCAGTCTGGCCAAATGACAGTTACCCAGCGTCTGCTGGGTTATCAGGACACAATGGCTTATATATTGCTCCTCCTTGGTAACTCCAATTTTAGCAGACCCCTCTGCAGGTTAGTGCCTGGGTTCAAAGAAGTATGTGTCTGATGGTAAGAATCTCAAGATTATGAGGCAGCTCTTACACAAGTGTGTCTTGCAATCTTTCATACCACACTAGAAAGAATATTAACTTCTTCGTTTACGTGTAGGAGTCTTCTTGGTATGTTCAGAAATCTCGCAAATGAAGTCTATGGAGGGCAAGAACAGATTTAAAAAAAGTTCAGATGAACCCCCCATTAAGTACAGCTAACCTATACATGTGGGATTTAAAATATGAGTCTTTTAGAAGTTTGGCTAAGCTGGGGCAAAGTAAGTGATTTCCACAGAGGCTGGCATTTGTCCTTTGTGTCTTAAGTGTGCACATGTAGGACCTAAGAGAAAAGGGCTACAATCTAAATGTAGTGAAAATACCCATGCATAAAGCTGGGGCCCTTCAGTGAGCGACCTGAAAAAGTTCCCCACCCTACAGAGGGAGACAATGAGAAAACCCGACTGTTGGCTCTAGGTAGAACAGAGTAAAAGAACATTTCTCCCCTGAGAACTTTTATCCACAAGCCTTCCCTTGTGCTTTCATGCATATTTGGTGGTCTGAATTTGTTACATGTGTGACCTGAAAAATTATGTGCTGAAAATTTAGTTTTAAGTTTGGTAATGCCCCTGGATATTTTGAAAAAACAAATATAAACACTCTCTGGAGGAAAACTCTAACCACAGGCCTGGAAAACTCCCACAGATAAAGATCATAGAACATAAGCTCACAATGAGAAATTGATAAATACATGAGGACACAAACCACCATTAGTGAGAGTCAGCAGAAACAAGCAACTGTATAATCAGAACCACAATTGCAGACCTGGGAAGTAGCAGAAAGAGAATTCAATGCAAAGATGTTTAATTCATTTGAAGGAGTAAAAGAAGGGATTAAAACCCCTCAAGAGATTATACAAATTGATCAGGCAGGATTGAAAAGTAGCCAAATAGAACTTCTAAAAATAAGAAATCATTACAAATGAAGTTAAAATCTAGCGGACAGTTGAAGACAAGATTAGTGAAGTGAAAGACAGATCTGAAAGAGACCTGCAAAAGATGTTGAGAGTCATAGATGGTAGAATGAGAGAGTCCAGGATCTCTATCATTGGAATAGAGAAAGGAGAAAAAAAGAGAGGAGAAAAGAGGCTACTCTGAGATATATAATGATTGAGAATTTTTCTAATTTGATAAAAGACACCAAAGCCTACATCGAGTAAATCCACACCCAGATACACCACGGTGAAACTACAGGACATCAAAGACAGAGCTCTTAAAGGCAGCCAGGAACAAAAGACAAATTACCCTAAAGGAATGAAAATTCAGTTGTGATAACTTCTCAATACTGACAATCAAATTCTGAACTTAGGGAAATGAGATTTTCACACTTTAGAGTGAATATGACTGTCAACATAATGAGATATAGGAGGCAGGACTCTACTCCAGAGGTGGGGCTTGGACACTGGACCAAATTGAGGACTAGCTAAAATGGGTCCAGGGCTGAAGTAGCTTTCCATAAGACATGCCCACCAGTGTTCCGTGTCAGTTTACCATTGCCATGGCAACACCTAGAAGTTACCATGGCACCCCACCTGTTTCCATGGCAATGACCGTGGCAACCCAAAAGTTGTGACCTTTTTCCTAGAAATTTATTCATAAACTGACCCTTAATTTGCATTTAATTAAAAGTGGGTGTAAATATGAGTGCAGACCTGCGTCTGAGCTGCTACTCTGGGCATACTGACTGTGGGGAGCCCTGGTCCACAAGGAGCAGTCCCTCTGCTGCTGCTGTGCACTGCCGCTTCCGTGAAAGTTTCTGTCTAACACCACTGGCTCACCCTTGAATTCTTTCTTGTGTGAAGCCAAGAACCCTCCCAGGCTAAGTCCCAATTTGGGGGCTTACCTGTCCTGCATCAATAGGACCCTATATCAAATGAAACTCCTTTCATGAACGAGGACAACAAAAGAAATTTTCAGACAACCAGGCACAGGGAGGATTTTTCAACAGCAGCCTTCTCTAAAGGAACAGCCAAAGATTTTTAATTTAGGAAGAAGGAAAAATGATTTCAAAAGGAGGGTCTAAAATACAAGTTAGATGGGTGAGCAAAGGAAATAATAAATGGGCAAATTGAAACAAACATTGACTGTATTAAACAATATTAATATACCTAATTTGTGGAGTAAAATAGAACCACAATCCTGGACACTTACAAATAAGTCAGGATGGGAGTGGTTGAATTTAAAGCATTCTATGATCCCTGTTTTTTTGAGAGAAGAGTAAAGATAATTTATGTAGCAGACAGTCTTGCCCTCTTTCTCCTCAGTTGCAGCTATGGTAGATAGTGATATGTGACCCTGAACTCATGCTGAAAGCATCCAACCTGGACACAACACACGCTTTTCCTTTTTATGCTGAAAAGCTTCTCCAAAGCCACCGGAGACCAACAGACCCTTGTGCAAATGCAGAATAGAGGTTTAGGGGATTATTGACCCTGTGGGAACCCCCAATTAATGAGGAATGGGAAGTGATAGATAACTGCTTGTACTTCGAGATGGATAATTCTAGAAATCATTCGTTCAGTTGGGAAATTCTAGAAGTCATTTTTCATGTTTCTCAGAAAACCTGGCAGAATTCTGTCATGGCAGAAAACCTACCATTGCTCATAGTGGCGACCTTGATAATGACCCTTGCTAAGGGTTTTTCTCTTCTTCCCACCATTGTCTCCCTCCTTTGCTTTTTTGGTTGCCTGCCAAATATATTATCTGCCCTCAAGCCCTTGTATTAGATTCTGTTAATCAGGGAGCCCAAACTATGACAATTAACTTTTCACTTTAATAACTGTTAAACTTAAGCATAAAAATAAAGTGAATAACTTCCAAAACTAGTATAAGAAAAACTGTAATGGAAGGAGAACTAAATTAATCTAAAAGAAGGAAACGTTTTTTAAAAGTTGAAAATAAGATGGTAGAAGTAAACTCAAATGTATGAGAAATTGAAGGCCATATGGAAGGGCCAAATGCCCCGTTCAAAGATAAATAGTGCCAAACTGGATTTAAAAAGCCTAACGAAACAGAAATCCAGGTATATGCTACTTACAAAATATATATCAAAATCCAAGAATAGAGAAAGGTTGAAATTAAAGGATAGGAAAAAATCATAAGTAGATAAAGGCTAAAGGAAAGTTAGTATAGTATATAAATCTCATATATACTAGCCTTTAAGGCCAAAATTATTTTTAGAGATAAAAAGCTCACTACAAATTAATAGTTTAAATACATACCAATTCTAAATTTGAATGTATCTAACAATATAGCTTCAAAATATATAAGACAAAAACTGATGCAGCTATAAGGACAAATTGACATATGTACAGCCTAAGTGGGAGATTTTATCATCCTGCTCTCAGTGACTGACCCAGTGATTTTTTTGATCTAATCAAGCAGATGGACAGTGGCAGAGAAGATCTGAAAAACACATTTAACAAGTTTGATTTAAGAAATGTATACAGAACACACACAAACAATTGAAGAATACATATTCTTTTCAAGTGCACATAGAACATTTATAATAATTGATCAAGTACAAGGCTGTCTGCATTTTAATGAATATAGTCTTATAAACCACATTCTTAGGCAACAACAAAATTATGTTATAAATGACTAAAAATGAAGAAAACATAACAGAAATAAAAGAAGATTTATAGTGAATATGTAATAAAAAACATCACTGTGAAAATTTTATAAATCAAATCTTGTGAGGGTTCAGCTTAATTGGTACCTACAAATAAAATTATGGCTTTAAATGCTTACATTGTAAAGAAGAGGGGCTGAAAAGAAGTGAGTTAAGCATCTTACCTTAAACAGTAGAAAATAATAATAGAAAACAGTCAAGGAAAGAAGTTAGGAAGTAGTAAAGACAAGGTCAGAAATACAACAGAGTCAGTAGAAGGGAGCAGTAGATAAAACTTGCTTCTTTGAAAATCCTAATGAAATCGGCACATGTCTGCAAGACTGATAAGGATATAATGAGAAAAAAACAAGTAAACAGAATTTAGAGTGAAAGCGACATAACTATGCACTGAGGCAGCAGAGATTAAAAAGTAATTAAAGAAAATAAAGGCTCAAATAATAACTTAAAAATTCAGACAATATGAGCGCATTCTTAGGAAAACAAAAATCCCTAAAATTGAATAAGAAATGATTTTATAGCCTTTAAGGTACTGATTCAATATTTTAAAACATCTCTTCAAAGAAGATACCAGGTACAAAGAGTTCTATATATTAGGTAAGCTTTTAGGGAACAAATAATTCCAAACTTACATAATATTTCAGAAAGTCAAAAAGAGGCCAGCATATCTTCAAAATGAAAATTTAACAAAGTCAGTACAAGAAAGGGAAGTTACAGGGCAATTTAACAGTTTATTATTGATTAAACATCTGAAACAAAATATTAGCAAATTGGATGTAAAGTTGAAGATAATGTACTATGACCAAGTTCATATGATTACAGGACTATAACATTAGTCCAACATTTAATAGATAAATATTATTTGTCACATTAGCTAAAGAATCACTTTTTCATGATAAAAATTTTTAGCAAACTCAAAATAGAAGAAGAAATTTTCTTAGCCTGATACACTGTATCCACCTGAAATCTATAGCCAAAATTTTATTCAGTGGTTAATATAAAATTATCTCCATTTAAAGTTAGGAACAAGAAAGGATTCTTGCCACTGTTATTTGTATTCAGCAATATACTGGCAGTATTAGCCAATGCAATAAGGCAAGAAAAAAAATCAAATATACAAGAAGTGGAGTGGATGAAGCCATATTATTAGCAGATAATCTGCTAAAATGCTCAAAATAATGTACAAGACTCTTTAGAATTAATAAGATAATGTAACCAGTTTTCAAGTTTTGATTAATACAAATGTCAATTGTCTGTGTGTACTGACACATGTATAAATCAGTTATATGCATAAATGCAATTAAAAATGTTATTTATGGGAGGAAAATAAAACATAATGTATCTAGAGATGATAAAAGCAAAGACTTATATAGTACTTACCATGGGCTATGCACTATTCAAAACACTTTACATATGAGTAAAATAGTTTAGAATAGTACATGGCCCATGATAAGTGCTATATAAAGTCTTTGATTTTATTATCCGAGACATATTTTGTTTTATAACTACATTATATTTTTGATTTATATGTTTTCTTTTGTGTTTGTGTATATATATAGTATATATTACATATATATTTATATATAATATATAAATATACAAAAATCCATGCATCCTTATAACGACCATATGAGGTAAGTACTATTAATTAGTTCCACTTACAGCTGAGGAAACCGAGACCCAAAGAGATCATGTAAGTTGTTCCATATTCCACAGTTAATAAATTGCAGAATAGGAATTCAAACCAGCATCTGTTTCTAGAATATGTGCTGTTAACTGCTCTTCTATAATTTTCTTTTTGGAGAAAATTTTACCACTTTATTGAAAGACATCCAAAAGGTCTGAAAAAAATAGAGATATACCATGATTGTAAATAAGATGATTTGATATCATAAAAATAACAATTCTTCCAAAATTGGTATGCATAGAATGCAGTTCCCATGAAAATCCTGACAGAATTTTCATGCAACCTGATAAGCTAATTTCAAAATTTATATGGATCAGCCAAAGGTCAAGAAGAGCCAATGCATTCCTGAAAAATAAGAACAAGATGAGAGAGGGATAGTTGCCCTATCAGATAACAGCATAAAATGTTAATGGTCCAGAAATAGAGTGAGGTGTTGGCACGGGGATAGAAAAATAGACCAATGGAACACAATCAAGAGCTTCTAAATCGACCCATGCATATGTGGAAACTGATAGGTGACAGTATATCAGTGGGGAAAAGATAGGCTCTTCAGAACGTGATATTAGTTATCCAGACTTTAAAAATATGAAAATAGATCCCTAATGTATTCCATATAAAAAAATTAATTCCAGATGGATAAAAGTCTTAAACATGAAAGATAAAAGTTTAAGATTTTTAGAAGAAAATGTGAAAGAATATCTTGAAGACCTTAGGGTAGTTATTTCTTAAACATGCCACACACACACACACACACACACACACACACACACACCCCCTAACAATAAATAAAAAGATTGCAAAATCAGAGTAAATTAAAATTAGTAACATCTAGCTATTATATGGCATCAGAGACTAGAAAGACAAGCCACAGACTGATTTGACTTGAGAAGAGATCTGCAACACATATAACTGACACTGGCACAGTGTCTAGAATCTAATAAAAAAACTGTGAGTAAATACAGAAAAGACTAACAGCCCAAAAGAAAGTGAAACAAAGGAGATGAGTAGAAATGTCACCATAGAGAGCATGAATGGCCAATGAACATGTAAAAAGATGTTCAGCTACTATAGTGATCATGGAATGCACATTACAATCATAATGTGATATAATTTCTTACTGTCTAGATAAACATTAATAAAAAGTCTGAAAATAACAAGTTAAGGATGTGGAAGTCAGTAAGCAGGTGGAACAAAGGAAACTTTCCTGCACTTTTGATGGGAGTATAAACTGATGCAGTCACTTTGCGAAACAACTGCATTATCCAGTAAAGTTGAAAATGTGAATACTTTGTCATCCAGCAAGGCTACTCATAGACACATAACTTAGAGAAGTTCCTGCAATTATGCGTCAGGAGAAAGATACAACAATATTATCAGCAGTACTGTTCTTAATACTAGAAAGCTGGATGCAACAGCAAGATAGAGAAATACATTTTTTTGGTATAGTCATACAAAGGAATACTACACAGTGACACAAGGAGTATATACTTCTGCAAATACTTCCCAGGTTCCATAGTCTTGTTTTGAGATTTCTTCATATTGAGCACTCAGCTGAATAGGAAGCTGAATACAGCCAAGTGCTGAATATGAAGGAACCTCAAAACGAGACTATGGAACCTGGGAAGTATTTGCAGAGGAATAAATAGGGTACAATTCCATTTATATAAAGTCAGGAAAAACTAAACAGGATTTCATTTAGGAATTACAGACATACCTCATAAAACTATAAAGCAAAGCAAGGGTAATGTCAAATAAAATTCAAAATAGTAGTAGTAAAAATATAATTCAAAATAGTAGTTTGAATAAGTATAATTCAAAACAAGTGTCCCTCCCCCAGTTGGCACTCAAGGGGTTTAGAAGACAATGGCTATGTTCTCTTTCTTCATCTGCATAATGATACAGGTTGTTTTATTACATTGTTTTGTTAGTTTTATTCTTTAAACCTTACATGTATTTCATATGCATTACTTTGTGTATATGATATAGTTCCCATTGAACAAAAGAGAAAAAAGGAGGGACTTTCTCCCTTGGCCTTTCCCAAGTGCTTCTGAAAACTTTCAGAAAGGAGAAGAGAAAAGCATATCACAAATAAGGATGCAAGGCAACTGACAAACCCTGGACAAGAAAATATGGAGTGTACCTTTCAAAAACTAGACACTGGCCCAAGCAGAGGAAGCGTGCCTAAAGCTGACACATGCCACCTTGGGCTATGAGCAGGATGCAGATTTCCCCAAAGACAAGTACTTCCATGTAAAAGACCACGGTAATGATATTTTGGTTAAAACCATGAGAACAAGGGGTGTGACCTGGCCCCAGGAGAGGCGCAAATGTCCCTGGAGAGCAGAATGTGTGACCGCAGAGAGAGAATGCAGTGGGGAGCGGAAGGAGACCCAAGAAGGCAGGCCATTTCTATTACCAAGTTCTTGATGTCTGGTCGCCTCTCCCAGGGTGATTGCCTGAGACATAGCGGGCTGGAAGAGGGACAGAAGGCAGCACAGAAAGCCCAGACCCCTGTTTCCAGCCAGAACATCCATCCTGCAGCTGCTGGTGTGATGGGTGCGATGGTTCCCTTCTCCAGAGAATATCCCACAACATGATGAGCTGCCTCCTCCAGAAATGTGTGATAGGTTACGTCCCTGTCCCTGGGCATGGGGTAGGGGCTCCAGCTCATGTCTGGCTAATAAGGGAAACTCATGGTGGGCAATTCTGTGATATTATGAATGGTCCAGAGCTTCCTGAAGGATCAGTCTGAGGCAAGACTTCAGCTGGAACTTCATCTTTGCTTAGCCTCTTCCTCTGCTGTAGCCAATATCCCTCAGTCCCTCACAAGTTCCTTGAATAAGAATTCCTTTCCAGGGCTTTGCTTTTAGGGAACTAAATGTATGTGAGCTACATGGGTCTACTAAGCACCTAAAGTTGAGGGTGAACATGCTCCCAGGAAAGAAGAAATTCCAGATTTGGGAGGAGAAATCTTGCACAGTATGCCCAAAAGTGTACTGAGAGGGTTCCAACTCCTTACCTTCTCTGACATTACTCTTCAGCACATAAAGAACTTCATTCACATATAACGTTATTTTATAAAATGAAACAAATATAGGATCTTTGCATAGAAGTGGTAAATAAAGTGAGGGTGAGATAGAGAAGAGAGATGAGGTAAAAGGAAATGAAAAACATACATGACAAGGGGAAGGAACCAGAAACTACAGAAAAACTTCAGATAAATAAATGTTAAGTTGAACCATACGAAGTTGTCCATATGTGACCATTTCTGACTCACAAAAATACAATTTCATATGGCCCAATTTGAGTATTTTTCCAAATTCTTACAGACATTACATATGATATAATCGCTCTTAAAAAGAGCTCAAAAAGAAATAGATGGGTCAAAGAAAAAATAACAAAGAAACGGCATGTAAGTTAGGAGAGCTCCTGAAGAAAATGGAAGATGAAGCAAAAACATTACAGAGACGAAAGCCACATTAAAGGCCATAAAACTAGAATGAAAACTGAAAACAATGACACGGTGGTTTGAAGAAATCATGCAAAACAAAATGGAAAAGTGCAATGATATAGTCATGATTACAGATAAGGTCATAGGAACTGTCATGTGTGGTCACATTGCCTCTAACAGGTTCTGCGGGGAAAGTTGTGTGCAGTGGGCTTGGTGCAGTGCTCTTGGGGCTACTCCTCTATGGAAGAGAGGAAGGCAGAAATGGGCAGAGGGAAAGTTCACCTGTGATGTGGCTGCGACTGGGGTCTTAGCAATCCCACGTGGAGCTCTGGAGCTGGATGGTTCTTCCGAATTGTTCTGAATTGAGGAAGGAGGGCCAAGTCTTTGTTTTTCCTTATTACTCCAGACCTTCATTGGTAATAGGCTGGTCTCTGAGTGAGGAAGTTTCTTGAGGCTAAAGGTGATTCCCACTGAGGGACACAGCTTTGAGCCCTTAGCAGCCCTTTGAGCCTTCTAGCAGCTGTGAGCTGAGTAACTTGGCCTAGTAGAGGGAAGCTGGTGGGACAACACAATATCCGCTCAAGCCACCCCTCACACTGCTCATATACACTTGCTTCTTGGGGTAAGTTCACTTCACCCAGAAATAGCTTCCTCAGAACTCTCTTTCGCCTTGCTTCCAGAGATCTTGCTTCTATGGGGTCATATGGCCTAAGTAGCAAGAGCTGCTGGTGCTGCAGTCTTAACCTGCTGCAGAGCCCTTGCCTGCTCCAGGCACCACTGAGAGCTTATAGGCTTCTGTGTCACCCAACAAATAGGTTGCACATGCAGTTGCTTGAACCCAAGGAGGCCCACAAACAGGTTGTGCTTTTTTCTTAGGAGCATTATGAAATGCAATCATGTGTCCTTCACTTTTGAGGGCATCAGGCATGTCTCAAACCCCTGGCTATAAAAACCTTACTGATCTATCTGGTCCCTGAATCTTAGAAGGGTTTATCTTGCTGAGGCCTCCATTGTACTTACCTCGGCTTGCTCTTTCTCTATAGTCAGAAGGATGGACCTCTTGGAGGTTTTGGCAGTTATGTGATTTGATTTTTTGGTCTGGCTGATGGGAGGGGAGGTGGGGTAGCTCCTGAGAGGAATAAGTATTATAAGGCACCAGACTCACTGGAGGCTTTTGCCTGGTCTTTAAGCAAGGGAGATTCACTATCTTCTAACAGAATGGGCCACTTTGCATGCCTAGCAAGTTCTGGGGAAGCTGGGTGTTAAAGATATTCAAATGTAAATATTCATATCTCTCATCCCAAGTCTCAGGGTCCCAAACCTTCCCAAGGAGAGTCCTGACTTTTGCATAAAAGACTTGCTGGACTGGGGATTCGACTTCCTCTGCATCTCTTCTGAGCTCCCAAGCCCAGTTCTCTACTCTGTTTGCCCAGCAACTGCAGTACATTAGGGGTTTCTTAAACCCTGCTAAGGAGACCCTCTGGCTTTCACGTTTTTTCTTGAATTGGTGATGAATCTCACTAAGCGTGTTGATACTGCTCTTGTAGGGATCATAGAGAAAGTTCCTCTTTGCCCTCTGAAGTTTCACTGAAAAATCAGCTCACAAAAGGCAGACTAATTGGAGAAAAGGCATACAATTTATTTAATGTGTACACATAGGAACTTTCAGAATGAAGACCCAAACATTGTAGGAGAAATTGTCCATTTTTATGTCTAGGTTCAACAAATATGGACAACTGTGTAGAAACATGGTTAGACAAACAGGGCATGATCTAATTCAAATAAAGTGGGTGGGGAAACCCAGCAAGGCCTGTGTGTCTAGATCCTTCCTGGTGTCTCTGAACAGCATTGCTCCCTTCTGGGTATGGGGCAGGACCCTCTCTGGAATGGGGGTCTTGGGACCTAAAGCCAAACAAGGTAGGTCAGATAATTTCTTTATGACCAGTTTTTATACAGAAAGGCAGGGGGAAAGTTAAAGTAATATTTTTAGGTTTTGTGGCTGGCGTTGGGGAAAAGGGGTCCTGGTTTCTATGACTCACCTCGGGAAGGAGGAATTCTAAGGAATTCTGAAGACAGGAGGGCAGGAGATCAGAGAAACACTTTTGCTTCTGAGGCTGATTTGGAGTCCTTCATTTTAGGATGTTGTTTTCTGAGCCCCAACACCCTTCAACATGTCAACGGGACTCACAATAGTCACCTCCTTCTGTTATCCTTATGGTTTTGCTGCTTATCTCATACCCTTGTGCTCCATCTTGTAGAACAGGCGAGTAGCCAGCCATGAGCAGGACGGGGAGCCCCTGAGAAAAGGGAGGAAGATCTCACACCCCAAGACCACCCAAACCTGCATATTGAATATGAGCAGAGAGGAGGGGAAATACCTAGGCAGGAGGAAGCGCTTGTTAAGATGCCCCCATCATCATCCGCTCTGCAGTCAAACTGTCAGAATATAGCTAGCTACATGCTGATAAGGAAGGGAGGAGGGTAAAGAAGAAATTCCTAAGAAATACAGAGGCACAATAAGAAATACATAGGCACAACTGCTACATGACCTTCCTAGGGTGGCTGCAATGAGCAATGCAGACATTAGGTGGAATTCCTATTCAACACTGGCCGCACATGCATATGCCCTGACAGGAAAAATCCAAAATCCCATGAGCCTGGGTGGGAACTAGATGGGCAAAAAGGTGGAACTTAAGGCAGCAGCAGGAAAACTAGACAAAGATAAAAGATGGAGGCTGGCTGTGGTGGCTCACGCCTGTAATTCCAGAACTTTGGGAGGCCAAGGTGGGAGGATCACCTGAGGTCAAGAGTTCGAGACCAACTTGACCACCAGGTGAAACCCCGTCTCTAATAAAATACAAAATTAGCCAGGCGTGGTGGTGCAGGAGGTGGTGCTACTCAGGAGGCTGAGGCAAGAGAATTGCTTGAAACCCGGGAGGCGGAGGTTGCAGTGAGCCAAGATTGCGCCACTGAACTCCAGCCTGGGCAACCGGAGGAAAACTGTCTCAAAAAAAAAAAAAAAAAAAAAAAAAAAAAAAAAAAAAAGGTGGAGACTTAAGACAAAAACAGGAACTTCAAGAAAAAATCCAAGATCATAAAAACCTAATGCAGAACTCTCACGGCTGCTGCTGGCTCATTCTCTTTCAGGAGCCCCCTCTGCCTTATCTTTCAGGGTACACTGTCCCTTTAAATAAACACTGCTACTGCTGCTCCCAGCCATGTCCCCTCTTGGAATGTGCTCTTACCTCCTTAATAAACCTTTGCTTACATTACTAATTAGTTTCTTGGCCGAATTTTTTCTGCCAAGTAAGACTAAGAACTGAGGATTCCCACACTTCTGAGTAATACTTCTCCTAGTATCATTTTTTTGTGTAATTCATCAAACCAGTAGAAGGAGCCACTATGTATTAAATCATGTTATAACATGTCACTGTGGTTATCTTCTGAACCTAAAGAATGACTTAATTTTATCATGTTGGGCTCAACCCATTATTCTAACCCGACAAGGTCTTGAATCTTGGTTTCTCTTTGTCTGTCTGTCTGTCTGTCTATCTATCTATCTATCTATCTATCTATCTATCTATCTATCTATCTATCTATTTATTTTTGTTGAAACTGGGTCTTACTCTGTCACCCAGGCTGGAGTGCAGTGGTGTGATTTCACTCATTGCAACCTTCACCTTCCAATGCTCAAGCGATCTTCTTGCCTCAGCCTTTGGAGCAGCTGGGACTACAGGCACGTACCACCACATTTGGCTAGTTTTTAATTTTTTTTTTTTTTT
>NW_012109363.1:22108-25058 GCF_000951045.1 Mandrillus leucophaeus | reverse complement strand
CCTCCACAACTATTTACTTCATTCATCAGACTTATAATAAACAGAGTTTTCCCTGGGACTTTGAGTCTTCATTTCTGAAGACTCATTTGTCATGTAAAACTTTGGTTAAATACATTTATTATGCTTTTCTCTTGTTAATCTGTCTTTTGTTTTAGGGATGTCAGCCATGAAGGTTGTGATGGGTGAAGAAAATATATTACGTTTTCTACCCTGCCATACACTACTCCTGTTTTTCCTCCTCTATTCACTTCACACCCACCCACCTAAAGTTGGTTCTGGCTCCCAGTGCTGACATTGTTAGTGTCAAGGTGTCTGACATCTGAATTCTAAAATGTGCTGCTCACTTCTCTGTCCCACTTTTTCTGAGTCTTACTGGTATTACATGTGGTTACCAGGACTTGCTCCTTTCTTGACTTTAACAAATCCTCACACTCTGGGATTTCCTCTTACTTCATGAAGTCAGTCTTCTATTCTCTCTCTCTCTCTCTCTCTCTCTCTCTCAGTCTTACTCGCTCACTCTCTCTTCTCTTCTGAGCTATGTTGACATTCCCAGAGTCTCAATACTGGTCTTGACTTTCATCTCTCTATACTCTCCTCAATCCATGGTTTTAAATACCATCTAAACAATGCATGTTCCAAAATTTGTATCTCTACCCCCAACCCCTCTTTTAGACTCCATATTGATACCTCCTACAGCCAACTTAACGTCTCCATTTGGATGTCTTACAGATAATCTCAAACTTAACATCTCCATTTGGATGTCTTACAGATAATCTCAAACTTCACATTGCCAAAGGGGAACCCATTCTGTTCTCTCCTAAAATGATGTCTTCATTCTCCCTGTCTATGTAAATGGAACCCCCATAGGACACCATGATGCCCAGATATCTGGCTTTGAGAGCGGCTCCAGTGAGATATCTTGGTATTATGTTTGCGTTCTTCCTCCACATAATGCCCCACATTCAATCTATTAGTAACTCATATTATTTCTACTTCCTAAATATGTAGAATTCATTTCCTGCTCCCCATTCCCAGCATGAACTCTCTTGCCCAGCCACTTTCTCTCATCTGGGCTAATTCAACAGCCTTCCAACTGGATCTTCTGCTTTGACTCGTCCTTATACAACCCCTTCCCATACAGCAAGCAAAGCGGGAGTTTCAAAACATAAATTGGATTGTGTTACTTCCTTGCTCAAAACCTTTCAATGGTTTCCCTTTGCACTTTGAATAAAATCCAAACTCCTTATTATAACTTAGCAAACCCTACACAATGGACTTTAGCCAACCTCTGGGTCAAGCAAAGAGCTCAGGCAAGCCAGAATTCATGGGCAGAAGTTCTGCAGCTGTGCCATGTAGTACTTCAGTCTATCAGGATCCTAGGTTGTGCGAAGGAGAGGGATGCCACCCTCTACCTCTCTTCTTTTTTATCGGCTTTTGTAAAATGTAGTCCTGTTGGAGCCTGGATACTAGGTGCTCAGGGAAGTCACGTGCTCCTGTTGGGAAAGCCAGCAGGGCAGGGTTGATTGCACCTGGAGGCCCTAGAGGGATCCAGGGTCATTCATAGCCTTCCCTCTGGGTGACACACAGTCATCAGTCCCTACCAGAAGCTTGGCCCTCAAGAGGAGCATAGAAATGAAATGTTAACTGGAGAGGGACAAGGGACAAAATGAGGGTTTTTTAAGAATGGGAGATATCAGGGCATTTTTGTAAATCATTTGGAAATAATAAGGGCAGCATGTGTGCATATGTAACAAAGCATGTTGTGCATATGTACCCTAGAACATAAAGTATAATAATTTTTAAAAAAAGGATAAGGGCAGAAGGAGAATTTGACAGTGAGGGAGACAATTACTGAAAAATTGAAGTTGGTGGTTCATGTCAGTGAATTTCCAGAATGTATCTTTTCCTGAAATGATTTAGAAAATTAAGCAACTTATGCCTTTATTTTTGATTCTTTAAATACATTATTAGAGGTCCAATACACCCAATGGCAAGTTCTTTCAGTGCTCTGTGATGAAATTGGCCCGAGTCTAAACCCAGAACTCATTGAGAACATCTGGGGATGCTTTTATTACCCCATCCCCCGACCAATGTCTTCTGACTGATGTTTGCTCTGTCTTTCCAAGAAAGACAGAGGAAAACAGTGACTGAGTGGCAATGCTCATCTGCAGCCTTTGGTTGACATTGCACTGTCTGCCCCAAGCAGGGTGTTCTTCCCCCGTTAGTACAAATGTATCTGGGTAGCCATTTGCATTGTCCTTTCCAGTGTCACCATAGCTCATTATTAGCTGTGACTTCTAGAGCCTGCTCTTTTTGGTATATACTCCTCTGGCATTTCTCCCTGGTGATGTGTCCATTTGTAGTGATTATTCTGGCTGATTTTGCAATGTTCCTTAAATCCTAGAAGATTATTCTACTATGATTTTATAAAACAGCTTTTGCCAGTGATAGATGTAGGGATGACCACACGTTATGGACTGTGTGTTTGTGTCCACCTTAAATTCACATGTTGAAATATTCACGTCCAGTGGAATGTATGGGAGGAGTTGGGGGTTTGAGAGGTAATTAGTCATGAGGGTGGAGCCCTCATGATGAGATTAGTGCCCTCATAGGAAGAGACAGGAGAGAGCTTGCTTTCCTTCTCTTTGCTCTCCCCCACCATGTGAGGACAGAGCAAGAAGGCAGTTATTTGCAAACAAAGAAGCAGGCCCTCCCTGGACACTGGATCTGCCGGCACCTTGACCTTGGACTTCCCAGCCACCAGAACTATCAGAAATAAATTGTTGTGTAAGCCACCCAAGCTATGGTACATTGTTATAGTAGCTCAAACTGACGGAGACCCCGTTGTCCAATTTTGTGAAGCCTGAGGATGAAGCTAACACACAGGAAAGGGCAAGAGCAAGGGAGTCAGGGAGAAATGGATCTTGTGCTCTCTCCACCCACACCTGAA
>NW_012109363.1:17897-20578 GCF_000951045.1 Mandrillus leucophaeus | reverse complement strand
GTTTTGCCATGTTGCCCAGGCTGGTCTTAAACTCCTAGACTCAACAGATCTATCCACCTCAGCTTCCCAAAGTGCTAGGATTACAGGTATGAGCCATGGTGCCTGGCTGAATCTTGATTTCTTATTCACTGTATTATCTTCCCAGTTCTGTATTGTCTGCAAATTTGAGAGACTTACCATCCATGTCTTTATTCAACTTATTGATAAAAATATTGAACAGAATTGGGCCAGTGTTGATAAAAATGTTGGACAAGGAAGGGGTAGAAACCGATTCTTAAGGCATGCCTCATTATTCTCGCTAATTCAACAAATACTTATTGAATGCCTGATCCCTGCTGGGCAACCTGCCTTACACGTTGGGAATATGATGGTGAACAAGAAATGTTTCATGACCATGAGCTCCTTATGCCCTTCACACAGGTTTCATCTATTAATTTATTTACTTTTTTGTGCTAGGTTATGTGCCTAAACTATAAATACACTAAAATGTACTACACTCTAGCCTTGATGATTTCAGAAATTTTAACTTAGTGGATCAGTAAAGATCTTAATAACAATTCTAGAAATTTTAATTTAGTGGATCAGTAAAAATCAATAAAAATAAAAAGAATGAGGGGGGTCATACAAACAGGAGTTCTTTTTTCAATTGGTAATTTTGCAAAAAAAGAATGTTGTTTTAAAACATTCTCTGCCATAGTATCACCATTTCAGAAAGCAAAAGATATGATCCTTACCCTCATGGGGTTTGTAATCTCGTGAGAGCCAGACCTTAAGCAAAGAAAGAAAGGAATGAATAGAAAGAACAGGTAGTGATACTTGTTATGAGGGAAATCAAGTGGTGCAGAGTGGGGAATAATGGAGGTGGTTAGGAAAGGCCTTTTGAAGAGGTGACATTTTAGCTGGTGTATGGAGGAATGTGAAGAAGCCAGTCATGAGGAAGGTCTGGGATAGAGCACCCCAGGCAGAGAGAACAACACGTATGATGATACCTGGTGGAGTGGGGGCTGGTGGCTTGCTGCTGGAGAGGTGAAAGGAGACCAGTTGCTAGTGGAGCTGGAGCATTGTGACTGAGGAGGTGGGTCCTGAGCTGGGGCTGGAGAGTGTGCAGACACAAGCAGGATACGTTGTGAGCACCAAGCAGGACTCTCCCCGTGCTGTCTGGCAGGAGCCAAGCTGCCTAATTTTCTAAATGATTTCAGGAAAAGATGCATCCTGGAAATCCATTGACATAAACCGGCACTTTCGTTTTTTCGTTGTTTCCTTCTTTTTTTGCCAATTTGGCTTTTTTTTTTTCTTTTTTTTGATTGTTTACAAAAATGCCCTGATACCTCTCATTCTTTAGAAACCCTCATTTAGTCCCTTGTCCCTTTCCAGTTAACATTTCATTTCTATGCTTCCCTTTAGGGCCAAATTCCTCTCAAAAATCTTCTACAAATTTTGGAGTTCAAACCATGATACCCCGACCAGGTGTGGTGTCTCACGCCTGTAATCCCAGCATGCCGGGAGGTGGAGGCAGGAGGATCACTTGAGGTCAGGAGTTCGAGACCAGCCTGGCCAACAAGATAAAACCTCATCTCTACTACAAATACGGAAAGTTACCTGATGGGCGTGGTGGCTTGCACCTGTAATCCCAACTACTTGGGAGGCTGAGGCAGGAGAATCACTGGAACCTGGGAGGTGGAGGTTGCAGTGAGCTGAGATCATGCCACTGCACTCCAGCTTGGGCGACAGAGCAAGACTCCATCTCAAACAAAACAAAACAAACAACAAAAAAAATGATAGCTGAAAATATGGCGCCTTGGCATTTGAGAAAACCACAGAAGCAAGAAGGTACTCTGAGGTTCTCCTGCTATTCTCCCCTAAAGCATGGTCATAAGGGAATTCTCTAACCTACTTCATCTGCAAGTAGTTCATGAGACTCTCATTCTAATGGGGTCATACCCTATACTCAGAGGCCAAGAAGAACCTAAACTAACAGGCCTTGCCAAGTTCCCCCCAGGTTATTACCATTAGGTTATACCCCCTTCTTTTTCCTCCACAACTATTTACTTCATTCATCAGACTTATAATAAACAGAGTTTTCCCTGGGACTTTGAGTCTTCATTTCTGAAGACTCATTTGTCATGTAAAACTTTGGTTAAATACATTTATTATGCTTTTCTCTTGTTAATCTGTCTTTTGTTTTAGGGATGTCAGCCATGAAGGTTGTGATGGGTGAAGAAAATATATTACGTTTTCTACCCTGCCATACACTACTCCTGTTTTTCCTCCTCTATTCACTTCACACCCACCCACCTAAAGTTGGTTCTGGCTCCCAGTGCTGAAATTGTTAGTGTCAAGGTGTCTGACATCTGAATTCTAAAATGTGCTGCTCACTTCTCTGTCCCACTTTTTCTGGGTCTTACTAGTATTACATGTGGTTACCAGGACTTGCTCCTTTCTTGACTTTAACAAATCCTCACACTCTGGGATTTCCTCTTACTTCATGAAGTCAGTCTTCTATTCTCTCTCTCTCTCTCTCTCTCTCTCTCTCTCTCTCTCTCTCTCAGTCTTACTCGCTCACTCTCTCTTCTCTTCTGAGCTATGTTGACATTCCCAGAGTCTCAATACTGGTCTTGACTTTCATCTCTCTATACTCTCCTCAATCCATGGTTTTAAATACCATCTAAACAATGCATGTT
>NW_012109363.1:0-15897 GCF_000951045.1 Mandrillus leucophaeus | reverse complement strand
TCCAGTGGAATGTATGGGAGGAGTTGGGGGTTTGAGAGGTAATTAGTCATGAGGGTGGAGCCCTCATGATGAGATTAGTGCCCTCATAGGAAGAGACAGGAGAGAGCTTGCTTTCCTTCTCTTTGCTCTCCCCCACCATGTGAGGACAGAGCAAGAAGGCAGTTATTTGCAAACAAAGAAGCAGGCCCTCCCTGGACACTGGATCTGCCGGCACCTTGACCTTGGACTTCCCAGCCACCAGAACTATCAGAAATAAATTGTTGTGTAAGCCACCCAAGCTATGTTACATTGTTATAGTAGCTCAAACTGACGGAGACCCCGTTGTCCAATTTTGTGAAGCCTGAGGATGAAGCTAACACACAGGAAAGGGCAAGAGCAAGGGAGTCAGGGAGAAATGGATCTTGTGCTCTCTCCACCCACACCTGAAACCCACCTGCCTGATGAACTTCTAGGGTGTCATACCTTTCCTTCCTTTTAAGTTAATTTGGGTGGGTGCCTTCTATGCTTTTCAGCTGAAGTCATCCTTCCTCTCATCCCTTCCTTCTGTTCCCTTTCCCCATCATTTTGAAATCAATGTTCATCAAAGAGCTCCCCGTACAGACACTTTGGGTTTTCCTTAGATGTCTCCATGTCTTTTTAATTGGCATCCACTAAACTTGCATTCTGAGAATTTCTTGTTTTAGGGCTTCCCAGTGTTTCCTTTGGTATTCCAGTGTTATAGAAAACGACACCAATATTCAGATAGTCTGACTGCTATTCCCATAGGCCACTGGCATGCGTTTAGAAGCACTGTTTTGAAATGTAGGTTGCTTCTTCTCGGAGTGCTCATTGCATCAGCTGCAATATCAAATCTGTTGTGCTATGCGACATCATGATTTTGGGTTTGGAGATACGATCGCTGTTTTTTTACAGTCTATCTGTGGCACCAGGTGCGTGTGACTGTTTTGAAGCCTGCTTTTCAAAAGCGACGTGTCTGACTCTATCTAATGTTCCTTTCATTCACAATAGCAACCTCCAGCATGACATGGCCCCTTTCTCCCAAGGTTCCCGTCTTTTCTACTTCACCAATTTGTTCTTCCTTGTTGGTTGGAATTAAGTCCAGAGTAGCAGCTCCTTTCTTACATCCTTTTCTTTCCAAGAGACGAAATCGTCAGCACCGTGAGTCAGGTAGCTCAATTGGGACAGACCCGAGGGATCTATTTGTGGTAATTCACATGCCTGGAAGTAAGGAGTTTGATGTGAGCTTCAGATCAGCAAAGAAATTGGATTTATTTTGGACACTGTATCAGGAGGAAAAGGATCTGAGCTGTGGGAGAAATTGAGGTGATTGAATAGATCAGACCAAGGCTAAAGGCTGCACTCCTTCCCTTCAAGAAATGAAACACTGGCTTGAGGAGGCATTGTGTCTGCTTTAGAAAGACACTGTAAAGTGCTGACAGACCCAGGGAAAGATGCAGACCACTTGGTGCTGGGCTGGCCAGTGTCAGCCTGAGATGGAGCTATGGCAGCAGTGGGCCTTGCTGGCCACTTCCCCGGGGCTTGTTGCAGGGAGCCAGGTGGGTCTGTTGGCAGGGGACTAGTGGCAGAGGTGAAAGCACTAGTTAGTGGCAGATGGCAGGAGGGCTGGAGCACAACAGAGCTTTCTGTACAATTGTTGATAAGCAAGATAGAGGGGTGGGTTTCAGGGTCAGCAAGTTCTGGGGTAGAGTCCCCCGATTTCACTCCCCGCTGTGATCAAGGATAAATTATGCAACCCTTTTGCATGTCAACATCCTCCTCTGTAAGGTGTGGACAGTAACACCCGCTCCCTAGGGCGGAGAGAATTTAATTTTAAGGTATGGAACGCACTTAATACAGAACTCGTACAGGGTAAGGACTTGAAAGGGGAGAGGCATGGGGCAAAAAGGAGGAGACTCCATCCGGGATGAGAAAATTCCTGGGGAGCTCTATTAAAAGCAGGAAAATGAGGCTGGGCACAGTGGTTCACACCTGTAATCCCAGCACTTTGGGAGGCTGAGGCAGGTGGATCACAAGGTTAGGAGATCGATACCATCCTGGCCAACATGGTGAAACCCCCAACTCTACTAAAAATAAAAAAATCAGCCAGGTGTGTTGGCGGGTGCCTGTAATCCCAGCTACTTGGGAGGCTGAGGCAGGAGAATTGCTTGAACTCGGGAGGCAGAGGCTGCAGTGAGCCGAGATCATGTTACCGTACTCCAGCCTGGCGACACAGCTAGACTCCATTTCAAAAAAAAAACAAAAAACAAAAAACAGGGAAATGAACGCAGGGGAGATGTTGTCCAGGGAGGAAAAACCAGGTGGGGATGGGAGGAGGGTATTTAAAGGGAATTGAGGACAAGTGATAGCATCCAGAAATAAGGCAGAAGAGATGCTGAGCATAGAGACAGGCAGTGAGAAGCTCCACGGTGTGCAACAAGTGCCTCCTCTGTGTAGGCACCGTGCCTGTCATGAAGCATGAAAGAGACAGTAAGTAGAACAAGGAACACTTCACTGGTTAGCTATATGTATCTTATTGCAAAGAGGACATGCAGAAACAGGAGAAAGGGTAGAAATGAAAATCCGACTTCATTACACAAAGTGATATGACTGGCCTAAGCTGACATTCCCAAGGTCTCAATATGGGTCTTGACTTTCATCTCTCTATATTCTCCTGTACCTGCCCTTGGAAGGAAAAGGTCCTGAGAGGTCTTGAGTCTGTACATTGCTGGCAACTCGTGAACCTCATGCAGTGGAGCAAGTAGAAGACTGAGCAGCTTTGAGGACCGGGATTCCTATCACTATGAGGTTTTCTCACATGCGTATTGAACTTACAGGAATTTTGCAAAAAGCTCTCAGGGGAAGACAGTGTACATAATGCAATGCAGCTTATTCCAGTAGCCATTCCACAGAAGGAACATATGTCCAGAGTGAGTCTAAGATGGGAGACACCAACTACTGTTTCCTGGTTGTGCTCAGGTTTTTCTCCTCATCTCATAGTGTGAGCCTTTCTTTGTTTGCAGGTGATTCTAGGGTATAAAGACACAGTCCTGTAAAGTTGTAGTTTACATGGAAGCACTTGGTCATCACTGCATGCTATGGATTGAATGTTTATGTTCCTCCCAAATTCATATGGTGAAAGTTTAATTCCTAATGTGAGAGTATTCGGAGGTGGGGCCTTTGGGAGGTGATGAGGGTTAGATGAGGTTATGAATGTAGGGCCACCCTGATGGGACTGGTGGCCTTATAAGGAGCTGAAGGGACAAGAGTCCTCTTTCTGCCACGTGAGAGTAAGGAAAAGAAGATGTCCCTCTGCAAGCCAGGAAGAGGGTAACTCACCAGGAATTGAATCAGTCAGCACCTTGACCTTGGACTACTTAGCCTCAGAAACTATAAAGAATAAATTTCTGTTGTTTAAGCCACTGGGTCTAGAGTATTTTTTTTAATAGCAGCCTGAGCTAAGACATTGTATATCATGATGAATTGCTATATATTGTAAAATTAGAAATATGTCAGAGTATAGAGGACTCCCTAATACAATTTAAAGAATAAGGAGGAGGAGGAGGAGGAGGAGAAGGAAGAGAAGGACAGGGAGGAAGAGAAGAAGGTAGAACATAATGTTTCCATCCAGGTTAAGAAACAGGCTAGTGGCTGTACCTTAAAGCTCACTATGTCCTCCTTCCCCAGTCACATTCCCTTTGTTCCTTCTGAGGCAACTACTAGATGACTTTTCTGATATCATCCTTTTGCTTTTCTTTACAGTTTTTCTACCTATTCACATATCACTAAATATATTGTTGAGTGTTGTGTGGTTTTGTCTGGTTTATAAACAGAATCATGCTGCACGCATTCTTTTTTGTGGTCATCTTCTTGGCTTTACATTGGGTTTGTGGCTTTAACCAGCTCATTTGATGGCAGCGTGCTGTGCCATTGCATGACTGTATTATCATTCACTCATCAACTCTGCTATTGACAAGCATTTGTGTGCTTTGCAATTTTTACCACAGTGGATAATGCTAGTGTGAGCATTCTTTACATGTCTCCTGGTTTACCTGTATATGAGTTTATTTAGGATTCCACTTAGGAGTGGTATTTCTGGGATATAGGATGTGTGCCTGTTCAACTTACTAGGCAATTCCAACTGTTAATTGCTGACCTAACTTATACTCTTATTGGCAAAAAATGAGAATTTTCATTGCTTGACATTCTCACCTCTTCACCATCATTGCCATTTTATATATGTGTAATATTTTATATGTAACACCATATGTAACACAGATTGTATATGTATTCCATTTGTGCTTATATAATGCTGTACACAGCTGCATTTTCCAAACCCTGCATAATGTATTTTGTAGAACATGTAAGGAATTTGCAAGGGTAATATTGTCCATATTCAATTTCCTTTTTCACTTTTGGCTTTAGAATATATCTCCCACATAAAAATGTAGCTCTTCTGTTTTGGGAAATTACATTTTTGTTAGGTCAAGGAGAATTTCTGAGAGAGAAGACCCCAAGAGTTTCATTGAAGTACACTTCTGCCTTCTTTTGGTCCATGATCAGTACATCCCACACACACTGAATTTATTGTGTTGAATGGGTTTTCCCAGTTGGGAAGACACAACTTGTCCTCATGAGAAGTTACAGAACCTTGCAGCCCAGAACTTGTCTTTGTTGAGGCCTGAAAGGACTGCTGGTGTTGGTGATGACTGGCAGTGAGTGACTTAATAAAGGATCCGGGGCCACAGGAACCATACAGACTGCGAGTCTAGTAACTGCATAGAGCATTTGCCACTTGGTGTTCTACAATTGAATTACATGGTGACGTAGAGTGTGTGTTAGTATAGAAGTGTTTTTATTTAGTTGGTGGTGAATCAGAGAAGAATTATGAGCATGAAGAGAAAAAAACACATTTCTTATAGTCAACCAGAGTTGATACTGTAGCCTATTATGTATACCTATATTTTTAGATTTCTTAAATTTTTTTTCTTTTTTGCTTCATGAACAGAATTAAAAACAAAAACCATATGATCATTTCAATAGACATAGAAAAAGCATTCAACAAAATCCAACATTCCTTCATGACAAAAATCTTCAACAAACTAGGCATAGAAGGGACTTACCTCAAAAGAATAAAAGCCATATATGACAAACCCACAGTTACCATGATACTGAATAGACAAAAGCTAGAAACATTCCCCCTAAGAACTGGAACAAGACAAGGACTCTCAGCCTTCCTATTCAACATAGTACTGGAAGTGCTAGTCAGAGAGATTAGGCAAGAGAAAGAAGTAAAAGTCATCACATCCAAATAGGAAAAGAGAAAGTCTAATTATTTCTCTTTGTTCCTCATAGGATTCTATACTTAGAAAACCCTAAAGATTCTGCCCAAAACTTCTAGACCGAATAAATGACTTCAGCAAAGTCTCAGGGTACAAAATCAATGTACAAAAGTCATTAACATTTCTACACACCAGTAACATTCCAGCTGAGAGCCAAATCAAGAATGCAATCCTGCATACATCCCCAAATACCTAGGAACATACCTAAGCAAGGAATATAACCAACCGAACCTAACACCGCCAAAATAGCTGCACACACCCAGAAAATATCTAGAGACATACCTAACCAAGGAGGGGAAAGATCTCTAAGAACACTGCTGAAAAAAATCAGATGACACAGACAAATGGAAAAGCATTCCATGCTCATGGATTGGAAGAATCAATATTGTTAAAATGTCTATACCGCCCAAAGCAATCTACAGATTCAACACAATTCCTATCATATTACCAATGTCATTTTTCACAGAATTAGAAAGAACTACTCTAAAATTCGTATGGAACCAAAAAAGAACCCGAATAGCCAAGACAATCCTAAGCAAAAAGAACAAAGCCAGAAGTATCACATTCCCAGACTTCAAACTATGCTATGAAGCTATGTAATCAAAAAAGCATGGTACTGCTACAAAAATAGACACACAGACCAAAGGATTAGAATAGAGACCCCTGAAATAAGGTCACACACCTACAGCCAACTACTCTTCAGCAAAGTAGACACAAACAATAGGGAAAGGATACCTCATTCAGTTAATGGTGCTGGGAAAACTGGCTAACCGTATGCAGAAGGATTAAACTGGACCCCCACCTTTCACCATCTATAAAAGTTAAGATGGATTACAAACTTAAATGTAAGATGTCAAACCATAATGATTCTAGAAGAAAACCTAGGAGATACTCTTCTAGACACTGGCACAGGCAAAGAATTTATGACGAAGACCCCGAAAGTAAAAGCAACAAAATAAAAAATACACAAATGGCACTTAAACTAAAGAGCTTCTGCACAGCAAAAGAAACTATCAACAGAGTAAACAGCCACCTTACAGAATGGGAGAAAATATTTGAAAACTAGACAGCCAGACAAAGGAGTAATATCCAGAATCTCTAAAAAAACTTAAACAAATCAACAAGAAAAATAACTCCATTAAAAAGTGGGCAAAGGGCATGAGCAGGCACTTCTCAAAAGAAGACATACAAGCGGCCAAAAAGCATGCAAAAATGCTCAGCATCACTAATCAGTGAGATGCAAATCAAAACCACAATGAGATACCATCTCACACTAGTCAGAATGACTATCACTAAAAAGTCAAAAAAATAGCATGCTAGCAAGGTACAGAGAAAAGGGGAAATTTATATGATGCTGGTGAAAATGTGAATTAGTTCAACCCCGTGGAAAGCAGTTTGGAGATTTCTCAAAGAACTAAAAATAGAATTATCATTCGACTCAGCAATCCCATTACTGGGTATATACCCAAAGGAAAATAAATTGTTCTACCAAAAACATGCCTGCATTCACATGTTTATCACAGCACTATTTATAATAGCAAAGACATGGAATCAACCCAGGTGTCTGTTAACAGTGGACTAGATAAGGAAAATGTGGTACGTATACATATGGAATACTATGTACCCATAAAAATAACAAAATTAGGCCTTTTACAGCAACATGGATGCAGCTGGAGATCATTATCTTAATTGAGTTAATGCAGAAAAAGAAAACCAAATACTACATGCTCTCACTTAACAGTGGGAGCTACATATTAGGTACACATGGAAACAAATATAGGAACAGTAAGCACTAGTGATTCCAAAAGAGAGAGGGTGGAAGGTGGGCAATGGTTGAAAAACTACTTATGGGATGCTATGTTCACTAGCTGGACAACTGGATTATTAGCAGCCCAAACCTCAGCATCACACAATATATCCATGTAACAAACCTGCACTTATACCCCTTGAATCTAACATTACAAAGAATACTTTGTGTGTTTTAACAGCAGAAGCTTTAATATAAAGTATAATAGGAAATTAGGATATATAAACTGTTAGAGTTATTACTTTATTAGATAAAATGGAAAGAGCTTTAATATTTACTTATTATAAAGCCAGACAATGAGAACAGTTACAAAACTCTACATGAATACACAACTGCAAATGGTAACAAATTCCTTTATTTTGTTTTTAAATATTTTACTTTATTTTTTAGAGCAGTTTTAGGTTCACAGACAAATTGAATGGAAATTACAGTTTCTGTATATCCCCTGCACATCCTCCCAACAACCTGCCCGACTAGCAACATCCCCTCAGAGTGCTGCATTTATTACAACTGAAGATCCTACATCGACAGCTCATTATCACCCAAAGTCCAAAGTTTACATTTGGGTTCACTCTTGCTGTTATGCATTTTATGGGTTTTGACAAATGTGTAATGACATGTACTTCCATTGTAGTGTCATTCAGAGTAGCTTCACTGCCCTAAAAATCCTCTGTGCTCTGCCTATTCATCCCTCCTTTCCCACTAATTCCTACCTTTATTTTTCCAGAATACCTCTAGAGACTTAGAAAGTGGTGAATAAAAAAATTGTTATATCAAAGTTAAATGTTAACAATACATAACAGCATTTGCATTTTCAGAAATAAAAAAATAAAAATTCCATCAAGAAGTTGAAAAGGCAAGCCACGGACTGGGATAAAATAGTCATAACACACATATGTGACAAATGCCTGGTGTACAGATATTTTTTTAAAAAGGGCTCTAATTCCTCAAGAGTTAAAAGACAAGCCTCTGATAAATGGGCAAAAGACTTGAAGGATACTTCACAAAAGGAGGTATGGAAATGTTCAATATGCATAGACAAAGATGCTTAATAAAACAAACCCCACAAACCCCACATGATGTGCCTTTTGGTACCTAGGAGAATAGATGACACTGCCAACACCAAGTGCTAGCAAGGATTTGGACTGACTTGAACATTCAGACATTTTTGATGGGCGTATTCCAACTTCTCTGGAAAACTGCTTGGGAATTTCGTACAAGGTTAGGCATTTACCCCTCGTATGACCTAGCAATTCTGTTTCTAGGTATTTACCCAAGGAAAATGAAAATGTAAGTTTGGAAAAAGACTTATATGAGAATATAGTAGTTTTAGTTCCAAGAACCCGAACTGGAGACAACCCATATATTTATCTACAGGTGAAGGGATAAAGAAAATATGAAATATTCATATCATGGGATATTACTGAACAATAAAATGAATGTACCTGGGAAAATTCAGGGGCTCATCAGGGTGGACGGGAGGCAGGACTAGATTGCACCTCTGACTCGGATGGACACAACAGTGTGCAGAGGCTCATACCGTGAATTTTAGCTCCAGAATGACTGTAGCAACAAACCAGGAATCCCAACAGGACCAGAGGCCCTCTGAAGGAAGCGGACTGCTCCTGCAGGACCCGGGAGATGCCACAAGGGCTCAGCCACAGCAAGACCTGCCAAGGAGAGTCTGAGCTCAGACACGCCTAGCTCTGCCCCCACCTGATGGGCCTTCCCTATCCACCCTGGTAGCTGAATTAAAAGGGCATATGCTCTTAGGAGTTCTAGGGCCCCTACCACTGCTGGCTCCTCTACATAATCCCACAGCTGATGCTCTCTGGAAAGCACCACTTCCCCGCAGAAGGCCAACCAGCACAAAAATAGAACATTAAACCACCAAAGCTAAGAACCCTCACAGAATGCATTTCACCCCCCTGCCACCTCCAGCTGAACAGGTGCTGGTAACAACAGCTGAGAGACCCATAGACAGTTCACATAACAGGATTCTGTACAGACAACCCCCAGTACCAGCCTGGAGCTGAGTAGACTTGCTGAGTGGCTAGACCCAGAAGAGAGGTAAAAATCACTGCAGTTTGGCTCACAGGAAGCCACATCCATAGGAAAAGGGGGAAAATACTATGTCAAGGGAACACCCCATGTAACAAAAGAATCAGAACAACAGTCTTTAGCCCTAGACCTTCCCTTTGATGGAGGCTACCCAAATGAGAAGGAACCAGAAAACCAACTCTAGTAATATGACAAAACACCCCCCAAAAATCACACTGACTCACCAGCAATGAATCCAAATGAAGAAGAAATCCCCGATTTGCCTGAAAAAGAATTCAGGAGGTTAGTTATTAAGCTAATCAGGGAGGCACCAGAGAAAAGCAAAGGCCAATGCAAGGAAATCCAAAAAATGATACAAGAAGTGAAGGGAGAAATACTCAAGGAAATAGATAGCATTAAAAAAAATCAAAACTTCAGGAAACATTGGACACATTTATAGAAATGCAAAATGCTCTGGAAAGTCTCAGCAATAGAATTGAACAAGTAGAAGAAAGAAATTTGGAGCTCGAAGACAAGGTCTTTGAATTAACCCCATCCAACAAAGACAAAGAAAAAAGAATATAAAAGTATGAACAAAGCCTCCAAGAAGTCTGGGATTATGTTAAATGACCAAACCTAAAAATAATTGGTGTTCCTGAGGAAGAAGAGAAATCTAAAAGTTTGGAAAACATATCTGGGGGAATAATTGAGGAAAATTTCCCTAGCCTGGCTAGATACCTAGACATTCAAATACAAGAAGCACAAAGAAACCTGGGAAATACATGGCAAAAGGATCATCACCTAGGCACATTGTCATCAGGTTATCTAAAGTTAAGATGAAGGAAAGAATCTTAAGAGCTGTGAGACAAAAGCACAAGGTAACTTATAAAGGAAAATCTATGAGATTAACAGAAGACTTCTCAGCAGAAATCCTACAAGCTAGAAGGGATTGGGGCCCTAGCTTCAGCTTCCTCAAACAAAACAATTATCAGCCAAGCATTTTGTATCCAGCAGAACTAAGCATCATATATGAAGGAAAGACACAGTCTTTTTCAGATAAACAAATGCTTAGAGAGTTTGCCACTACCAAGCCACCACTATAAGAACTGCTAAAAGGAGCTCTAAATTTTGAAACAAATCCTGGAAACACATCAAAACAGCTTCTTTAAGGCATAAATCACATGGGACTTATAAAACAAACATAGAATTTGAAAAACAACAACAAAAAAACAAGGTACACAGGCATCAAATAGCATGATGAATGTAACAGTACCTCACATCTCAATACTAACATTGAATGTAAATGGCCTAAATATCCCACTTAAAAGATGCAGAATTGCAGAAAGGATAAGAACTCACCAACCAACTATCTGCTGACTTCAGGAGACTCACCTAACACATAAGGACTCACATAAACTTAAAGGATTGGAAAAAGGCATTTCATGCAAATGGACACCAAAAGTGAGGAGTAGCAGCTATTCTTATATCAGACAAAACAAACTTTAAAGCAATGGCAGTTAAATGAGGTGAAGAGGAACATTATGTAATGGTAAAAGGCCCTGTCCAACAGAAAAATACCACTATCCTAAACATATGTGCCTAACACTGGAGGTCCCAAATTTATAAAACAATTACTAATAGATCTAAGAAATGAGATAGATAGCAACACAAAAATAGTGGGGGACTTCAGTACTCCCCCGACAGTACTTACTAGACAGGCCATCAAGGCAAAAAGTCAACAAAGAAACAATGGATTTAAACTATACCTTTGAACAAATGGACTTCACAGATAAACACAGAACATTTCACCCAGTAACCACACAATATACATTCTATTCTATAGTACATGGAACTTTCTCCAAGAGAGACCATAGGATAGGCCATAAAACAAGCCTCAATATGTTTAAGAAAACTGAAATTATATCAAGCACTGTCTCAGACCACAGTGAAATAAAACTGGAAATCAATTCCAAAAGGAATGTTCAAAACCATATAAGTACATGGAAATTAAATAACCTGCATCTGAATAAGCATTGGGTCAAAAACAAAATCAAGATGGAAATTAAAAAATTATTCAAATTGAATGACAATGATGACACAACCTATCAAAACCTCTCAGATACAGCAAAGGTGGTGTGAAGAGGAAAATTCATAGCTCTGAATGGCTACATGAAAAAGACTGAAAGAGCACAAACTGACGTTCTAAGGTCACAACTCAAGGAACTAGAGAAACAAGAACAAACCAAATCCAAACCCAGCAGAAGAAAGGAAATAACCAAGATCAGAGAAGAACTAAATGAAATTGAAACAAACAAACAAACAAAAAAAAACAAAAGATAAATGAAACAAAAATCTGGTTCTTTGAAAAGATAAATAAAACTGATAGACCATTAACAAGATTAACCAAAAGAGGTGAAAATTCAGATAAATTCATTAAGAAACTAAAAGAGAAATATTACAACTGGCACCACTGAAATACAAAATATCCTTCAAGGTTACCATGAACTTCTTTACACACATAAACTAGAAAACCTAGAAGAGATGGATAAATTCCTGGAAAAATACAACCCTCCTAGCTTAAATCAGGAAGAACCAGATACCCTGAACAGACCAATAACAAGCAGCGAGATTGAAATGGTAATTAAAAAATTATCAACGAAAAAAGTCCAGGACCAGATGGATTCACAGCAGAATTCTACCAGTCATTCAAAGAATTGGTACCAATCCTTTTGACACTATTCCACAAGATAAAGAAAGAGGGAATCCTCCTTAATTCATTCTGTGAAGCCAGCATCACCCTAATACCAAAACCAGGAAAGGACATAAGTAAAAAAGGAAACTACAGACCGATATCCCTGATGAACATAGATGCTGAAATCCTTAACAAAATACTAGCTAACCGAATCCAACAAGATATGGAAAAGATAATCCACCATGATCAAATGGGTTTCATACCAGAGATGCAGGGATGGTTTAACATACACAAGTCAATAAAGATGATACACCACATAAACAGAATGATACAATGGACTTTGGGGACTTGGAGGGAAGAGTGGGAGGGGGTGAGGGATAAAAGACTACAAATTTGGTGCAGTGTATACTGCTTGGGTGATGGGTGCACCAAAATTTCACAAATCACCACTAAAGAACTTACTCATGTAACCAAATACCACCTGTACCCCAGTAACCTATGGAAAAAAAAAAAGTGAATGCACCTGGGACCTGGGATCTCTGAGTGAAAGCAGACAGGCACAAAAGACTACATATTGTATGATTCCATCTACATGAAGTTCAAGAACAGAATGCACCTAATCTGTAGAAGTAGAAATCAGGCATAGGGCATGAGGATTGGTTGGAAGAGGACATGAGGCAACCTTCCTGGGTAACAGAAATGTTCTTTACTTAATTTGGTTGTTATTTACACAGGTGTGTACACATTTGCCAAAACTCATCCATTATATAGTGAAGGTCTATGCATTTCATTGTATGCAAATTTCTCAATAGAAATGACTCAATGTCAGTTAAGAATCATCCATAAATTATCACAAACACTTCAACTATCATTGTATGATGTTACCTTAATGCTGCGAGTCACTTTTCACTAGTTGTTGCATGAAGCTTATGCCAAGAAAGAAGATGCCCCCAGCATAGAGCCTGAGCCTTGCTTGGCATTGAACAGCTTGGGGGAACACACTTAGAGCAGTAATATGTTTTCTGAAACAGCCTGTTTCTTCACACAAAGAAACATGTGAAGATCTAAGTTAAAAACCAAAAAACCTACATGAAGAATGCTCCAGTGAAAAACAATGTTCCTAATCAGTGACGCCTGTACCAGAAGTTTGGATATTTGTCAGATGGCAGAAATTATTCTAAGTTCTGAAAAAAGACGATTTCACCTGGTGTCACAAATTTACATAGTGGTCTTGGTGGTCTTCTAGGTGCTAAGATGTGTTATGCTACACGTTTTCATGCTTGTGCTGTTTTGTACTGTGCTTTAAAAATTTTTAGTATCTATTTATAATATGAATTAAATGTTTGCAAAGCCCCTAAAGTACCTACCAGGTTGAAACCCACTGGTCTAGCTACACTAACTCTGTATTGGAGGCCAGAATGCCACCTTCTGTTTATGCTAAATAACTTTGTTAATGGCTGGGCTTAAGTGTTAACAGTTTAGTGGTAATGGGTAAGCTGGCAGTCTGGGAGACTAAATGACTCCGGTTAAAAAATTGATAATGGCTCCTCCTGGGCAGAAGCAAAGGACAGATAAATAAGGAGAGGCTATAAACTGTCCATTGAACTGAAATCAGATGATGTGGGTTAGAACCATTATTTCAACCCATTTTTGGCTGTGTGAGTCTTGGTGAGCCGTTCACATTACCTGGGCCTCAGTTTCTTCTTGTGTCCTGCCCCCCTCGGTGGGCTAGAATGGTGCTTCTTCAATGTTCTTACAGGTACATGTCACTGAGATATCTTGTTAAAATACAGGTGATGACCCAGGAGGACTGAAGGAAGCTGGAGACTGCATTTCCAATAAGCCCCTGGGTGATGCTGATGCTGCAGGTCCGAGGACCACACTCTCCAGGGGCTGGGAGACTCACACTACTGCTTTCTGAGTGGGCCTCTCAGTGATGCAATTTAGATTAAGGGTGGAGAGAAGGTGGGATTTGAGAGGAAACACGGATCCGTAAACGCTGTGCTGGCCAATGTGGTAGCCACTAGCGCCATGTGGCTAATTAAGTTTACATAAAATGAAATTAAAAATTCAGTTCCACAGTGGAAATAGCCACATTTTAAGTGCTCCATGGTCACATAAGGTGAATATTGGCTAATGAATTATACTGGATAACACGAAATAGAAACATTTCCTTCATCACAGACAGTTCCATTGTGTAGCACTGCTTCGGGATATTCAAGAGAGCAGAACTTGACCCAGGAGCAGGCTAGAACCTGGGAGCTGGAGAATGTTCCAGAATGAGGCATCGCTCGAGCAGATGATCACCTGAGCTGGATGAAGCAGGACATGCATCTATAGGTAATGCTGGTAAAGGTCCATCTGGGGTTAATGAGTGTCCTTCCAAACATTTGGACCTGGAGTCTATTCTTACTGCTGCTCTGCTCAGGTGGCCTATGGGTTGGGTTTCTGACCTCACACACACCATTAGCCTCTTCCAGTCACTGCACATGTAGCACTTGTGGTTGCAGTAGACCGAAGTTGGTGAATCTCCAGACCATTCAGAGCTGGGAGGAACCCTATTTCGGTGCTTGCCAAACCATCTTCTAGGGAGACTGCACCATCCTGGCTGTGGGCTCCTTCTGTTTCAACACAGATCAGTTTCACTTTTGTCTATTTCATATATTAGTTTCCTTAAAAACTTCCCTCTCGAAAAAATTGGTCCCACTCTTAGCAAAATTTCACATCCACTGATGCTAGTTCAGCCAACTTACTTTATAAACAATGAAACTGAAGTTCAGAGAGGTGGAGGGCCTGACCTTTCCAAGGTCATATGGCCAATTAGTGAGCAAACTGAGATGAGAAGTCGAGTCTCCTGACCTGGGCTGTGTTCCTTCCACCAGCTCACTGTTAATTATCTTCTGGGGCTGTGTATCTGGCCACCCCAGCTGGGCTGTTGGCTCCTGGAGAGAAGGACGAGGCCTGAAGCATTTTTAGGACTACTCCTGGTCCACGCCTGGCTCTGGTTCGCTGTGGAGAAGTAGTGCCATCTAGTTAATTGCAGGTTATGGTAGCTTCCTGGGAGCTGAGGTGCTGGGAGGAGTTCAGAGGCAGAACACATGGATGCTTCAAAACTTCCACATCTGTAATTTGGAGGTGATGCTCTCAGGACAACTGGCTTTTCAGGTGCCTGTGACTTGCCATCACCAAGGACCACTGAAAGGTCATCAGAAGGTATTCACTGTTCCTTTTTCCCCAGGGTCTGGTGCTCTGTCCCAGAACTGGCCCCCAGGCCAGGCCTGCGCTCCCTGGGCTGAAATGTGGCTAATTTCTAGCTTCCATTCAGAGCTAAGTGCTTTTCCATTGTCTGCCTCATTAACTATACAATGATGATTGCTGGCTCCCCAGCTGGCTGTCTTCCTCCTTTTTTGTTTTTATAGTAGATCTTTCTTGAGCTTCTATCTGTCCCTCCGGTAACACTTCATCTTGATATTCACACATGCTAACCATATGCCAAGGAACAGAAGTTTCTGAGCCTCTCCTAAATGGTGCTGGTGAGGGATTGGACCCAGTTAGGCCACTGGATGCTGAATGGGGATTGTTGTTAGAGGATAATGTGAGAAACAAAGCTCTGACAATCCAGTGTTCCTCTTAAGTTGTATTCTGCCCCAGAGACCAGGAGCTGAATGTTTCAGACAGACAGAGCTTCTTGCTTCACAAAAGGGTCCCATTTACCAGGCATGTCTCATTTAGGTGAATTTGAAATTTATTCTGAATTTAGTGGTCTCTTTGTTTACTCCCAACACAATGATGATTTATTGGCATATACATAATGCAAGGGCTTCCATGAATCCATAGGGCTGTTAGTACTGTGTATCTAAGGCCTTTCTCAACAGATCTCTGTGCCCGTTCCCCACCAACCCCACGACTTCGTGCACACATCCCGTCCATTTTGGAGGCAGGCAAAGTGGTTCATGCAAATCGCCTGGCCATCCCCTGGTGAGTTGAAGAATTAGAGATAATGATGCAGAGGACTGGGG
>NW_012109362.1:0-1338 GCF_000951045.1 Mandrillus leucophaeus | reverse complement strand
TTTTTTTTTTTTTGTATTTTAGTATAGAGACAGGGTTTCACCATGTTGCCCAGGCTGGTCTCGAACTTCTGAGCTCAGGCAATCTGCCCACCTTGGCCTCCCAAAGTGCTAGGATTACAGGCGTGAGCCACTGTGCCTGGTGTAGATCTAGTACTAATTTTTCTGTGGATTTCCAAGCCTGTAATTCCTGGCCTGGATTTCCATCACTTTTAGGACATCTCCAGACTCTCAAACACAGACTAAACTCATTTCCTTCCACTTCCAACTTCTTTCCCCTTTTTCTTTCCTATTTATATTAATAGCATTCCATGCTTCTGTCCATAGCTCTCACATTGTCACAAAGTTCTGTAAATTGTCTCTTAAAGTTTGTCTTAAATCAGTTCCTTCTTCCTCTTTGCCTTAATTCAGATTATAATCATCTCTCATCCTAGTTTCCCCACTAAAGTGATCTTTTTAAAAACTATAAAGTCATGTGACACATCTGTTTAAAGACTTCCCAAGAACTCTGTAGTTTGAATTTCAGTCTCTGAAGAAAACATTTAAGGCCTTTCACACGCATATCCAGTCTCATTTCCTGCATCCCCACCCAACAAACTTGGCCCTGGCAACCTACATAGAACATCTTGTAGAAGCACACCATGACTTTTCACTCTGTGTTTTCCTTCTGCTCTGTTTATCACACTGCAATTTTTCCCCCAACTTTGTATTTTGGATCTCAGGTTCACAGGACTGAATTATTCACATGCCGCAGTTCATGGCATACTATTACAATTGGCCCTTCCAAAGTCCTTCACTTTTTATTAATCAATTTATTCCTTTTATCCTTATTCCCATTTCTCCTACACTGCAACTTTCTCGTGTGTTTAATGTCTATGCTTTTTTATATTTTCCTGTAAAATAAGTAGTATTTTAAATTTCTATAAATGGTATTATGTTGTAGATCTTGTTTCTTTTTTACTTTAAACTGCTTTCGAGTTCTCTCATGTTGCTAAATCTATTGCTTCTGATTGCTGCATTGTACTCCATGCTGTGCATCCAGCATATTTTACCTATCTACTCCCCTAATAGCAGACACTATGAATGTTTTATGCATGACCTCCTGGACACTGGATCACTACCTAAAAGCCGTTCTCAACCCTATCAGGCTCAACAATCTCCCTTAAACATTAATAACAAATACAATGTCTCCATTATTGTGCAGTGAAATTCAAAAATAATATAATTGACCGTGGTAGGTGGCCTCTCAGAAAGCCCCCAGTGATCTCCAGCGCAATATTCTTGCCCTTATGTAATCCCCTCTCCACGAATTTGGGCTGCACTTTTTTTCTTTTCTGAGAC
>NW_012109361.1:0-1544 GCF_000951045.1 Mandrillus leucophaeus | reverse complement strand
GTGGAGGTTGCAGTGAGCTGAGATCGTGCCACTGCACTCCAGTCTGGGCAACAGAGTGAGACCCTGTCTCAAAAAAAAAAAAAAAAAGAGAGATGAAAATTAATAATAAAATAGAATAGAATTATTTATTAATAATAAAATAGGACAGAAAATTAATAATAGAATAGACTCTATCTTGAAAAAAAAGAAATTTAAAAAACAAGAGCAAACTAAACCTAAAGCAAGCAAAAGTGTGGAAATAAATTATTTAGAAAATAGAAAAACAATAGAGAAGATAAATGAAACTAAAAACCAATTTCTTGAAAAGATCAGCAAAACTGGCACCTTTAACTAGTCTGAATAAGAAAAAAAAGAAAAGAGTCAAATTACTAAAATCATAAATGAAATATGAGACATTACTGCTAGTCTTACAGGAATAAAAATAATTATAATGAAATACTAGGAAAACATTGTATGGCAACAATTAGACAACCTAGATTAAATGTACAAATTCCTAGAAATACACAAATTAGCAAAACTGACCTATGAAAAAATAGAAAATCTAAATAAACCTAAAACAAGTAAAGAGATAAAACTAATTTTTAAAAAACTTTCAGCAAAAAAAGCCAGGACTTGGCTTGGTACGGTGGCTCATGCCTGTAATCCTAGCACTTTAGGGAGCCAAGGTGGATATATTGCTTCAGTTCAAGAGTTTGAGACCAGCCTAGGCAACATGGCAAGACCCTGTCTCTACCAAAAATAAATGTGTGTTTGTTTGTTTTTTTTTTTAATTAGCCCGTCATGGTGACACTTGCCTGTAGTCCCTAGCTACTCAAGAGACTGAGGTGGGAGGATCACTTGAGCCCAGGAGGTTGAGGCTGGAGTGAGCCATGATCATGCCACTGCACTCTAGGCTGGGTGACAGGGTGAGACCCTGTCTCAAAAAACAAACAAACAAATCCCAGGACCAGAGGGCTTCACTAGTGTATTCTATCAAATAGTTTAAAAAGATTTACACAAACTGACATCAGCAAGATAGCCAAGAATTGCCTGATGCTCATATTCCCCATAAAAATGGAATAGAACACTATCCTGGCTAACACGGTGAAATCCCGTCTCTACTAAAAATACAAAAAATTAGCTGAGTGTGGTGGTGGGCACCTGTAGTCCCAGCTACTTAGGAGGCTGAGGCAGGAGAATCTCTTGCACCTGGGAGGCAGAGGCTGCAGTGAGCCGAGATCGCACCACTGCACTCCAGCCTGGTGACGAAGCGAGACTCTGTCTCCAAAAAAAAAAAAAAAAAAGAAAGAAAGGAATAGAACAATAAACAAACAGCACTATTTCAACTCCAGTGACTGAAGAAGTACACTGGAAAGTGCAAGGCACCTTGCATCTACAACACTCTCTCCATTATCAAGAGGACTGGCCTCAGAGCCGGGGAAGTCTTCCTATGGGGAAAAGATAAGCTGGAGATTTCCAGAGGTTCCCATTACCACCACAGATGTCAGTAGTCCTTCCTACAGGAGGGTCCCCCAGTTTTTACAGGTTCCATATCCAGTTTAGAG
>NW_012109360.1:0-1418 GCF_000951045.1 Mandrillus leucophaeus | reverse complement strand
CTCAAAAAAAAAAAAAAAAAAAAAAAAGAGGCTGGATCGAAGGCTTCTCCACTCATAGGCCTGCTGCTCGAGGCTGGGCTCTGGCAGGACTGTCAACTAGAGCACCAACTGGTGGCTTCTCACAGTGGGCAGCTGAATCTCAAGAACGAGTGAGTGCACTGAGAAAACCAGGAGAAAACTGCACGGGTTTTCCAGCCTTGCCTCTGCAGTCAGGCACCATTAGTACTCCCATACCTGTGGGTTATGAGAGAGTCTCTATGGCTGGTCTGACGTGGCCACACACAGAAGAGTTGGGAGGAGAGACATTAATTCTGTGAACATCTCTGGAAAATACAATCTTCCACAGTCCCCATCTCAGAATAATAGTAATGATAACCTATATAGAGAGATATTCTTTTTTTTTGAGATGGAGTCTCGCTCTGTCACCCAGGCTGGAATGCCCTGGCGCAATCTCGGCTCACTGCAACCTCTGCCTCCCAGGTTCAAGCAATTCTCCTGCCTCAGCTTCCTGAGTAGCTGGGACTACAGGTAGGCACCTCCATGCCCAGCTAATTTTTGTATTTTTAGTAGAGACAGGGTCTTACCATGTTGGCCAGGATGGTCCCAATCGCTTGACCTCGTGATCCACCCTCAGCCTTCCTAAGTGTTGAGATTACAGGCATGAGCCACCACCCCTGACCCCATGTGTGCTTTTATATATCATCTGCCAACAGTGGTAATTTAGTCTCTTCCTGCCCGAGTTTCACGTCCTCCATTTTACTTACTGTTTAACTGCATTTGCTTCCAGGACAATATTAAATAGAGAAGTGATGTGGCATTTACATTCTTGTTCTTGACTTTTCTTGTTTCTAGAGTCTTAGCATTAAGCAGGACACTGGTTTCTGACTGGAGATATCAGTAGTGAGAGACTGAAAATACAAATAGACGATGAGCAGATTATGTATAAAAAAGGATCTTTCTCACAACCTGCAGCCTAGTTCAGGAGGCCAACCTGCTGTCTACAGTAACCAGCCCAGGAAGCCAGCCTGCTGTAAGTCAGACCTGCAGGAAGTCAGGCCACTATCCAACAAGCAGTCCAGGAAGCCAAACAACAAGCCCTGTAATAGCAAGCCCAAAATGGCCAGGACTTGTTTAACAGCTGACAGTGACTCAGCTCTCCTACTCCTGGATTTTTATCCAAAATATTTGAAATCAGCATGTTGAAGAGTTATCTGCACTCTTGTGTTCCTGGCAGCACTATTCACAATGGCCAAGATATGGAATCAAACTAAGGGTCCACTGATGGCTGAATAGATAAGAAAAAATGTGTGACCAGGCATGGTGGCTCACGCCTGTAATCCCAGCACTTTGGGAGGCCAAGGAGGGTGGATCATGAGGTCAGGTGATCAAGACCATCCTAGCTAACACAGTAAAACCCC
>NW_012109359.1:0-2025 GCF_000951045.1 Mandrillus leucophaeus | reverse complement strand
TTTTTTTTTTTTTTTTTTCTACAGGGTCTTGCTCTGTCACCCAAGCTGGAGTGCAGTGGCGTAAACTGCAGCCTTGCCTTCCTTGGCTCAAGTGATCCTCCCACCTCAGCCTCCTGAGTAGTTGGGACCACAGTCCTGCACCATCCTGCCTGGGTAATTTTTGTATTTTTTGTAGAGACGGGATTTCACCATGTTACACGGGCTGGTCTCAAACTCCTGAGCTCAAGCAATCTGTCCACCTTGGGCCTCCCAAAGTGCTAGAATTATAGGTGTGAGTCACTGTGCCTGGCCTTAGGTTCACTCGGAATATCTGGAGACAGTATTCAAGTTTTGGTGTATGTCTTTCCAGTTTTACAAATAGATTTTTCACTTAATTTCTTTCTCTCTGTTTTTTGTTTGCCTGTTTTGTTTGTTTATTTTTTATTTTTTAATTTTTTATTTTTTTTTGAGACAGGGTCTTGCTCTGTCACACAGGCTGGAGTGCAGTGGTGTGATCATGGCTCACTGTAGCCTCAACCTCCCCAGCACAAGTGATCCTCCCACCTCAGCCTCCTGAGGTATTTGGTATTACAGGTACATGTAACCGTCCAGCTAATTTTTAAAATTTTTTGTAGAAATTGGGTCTTCCTGTGTTGCCCAGGCTGGTCTCAAACTCCTGGGCTCAAGTGATCCACCCACTTTGTCCTCCCAAAGTGCTGGGATTACAGGCATGAGCCACTGTGGTTGGCCTACTTAATTTCTTTATATATATACACACATATATGTAAGTAATATATGTTAAAATGTATGTAATATATATTAATGTATCCCCATAACATTAACTATTTTTTTTTTTAAACAGCAGTTATCAATCATGGTGTCAAGCTATTTGGAACATGACAATCTCTTGCAAAGAGTTGCAAAAGTAATTGTGGCCAGTGGTTAAACTGATGCTTAAGAAATGATTTTCTTTTAAAAAGAAACAGATGGTTTCTGGGTTCTCTCCTGATAAGCTCCTTGCATTCTGCTTTGCCTTCTTGGTGTGCGGGCACAGTAGAGACAGACAATCAAGCCTGACAGTCAGTTCAGACCCCACCCTCTGATCCAATCACCTTACTAAGATATCATTATTAACTTTGGTGACTCAAAAATACATGTTGATTATTCAAGGTGTTAGCTAGGGAAAAAAAAGAAAGCAAGAAACAGAACTACCTGCTGAATGAAAGTCAGAATTAAAGCAGGGTTGTTATGGGCTATCATGGAAACACAGAGCTAGCTCCGTGGCACAGACACATGGAATCTTTTGTCATAATTTATTCTATCAGGATTGTGTATCAGTCTTCACAATCATAGCTTATATTTTTCCAATAATGTTTGCCTTTTGCTGGGCCCATTCAACGTCCTATTCATCTAATTAAGCAGGCAGGATGCAGAGCCATGTTGCAGGGAAGGGCTTTTGCTGAACCGCAGAGCAAGGATGGCACAAAGAATGGAGTTTTATTTGAGATGGATGAGCTCGTCCTATCACTAGCTGATCCCTTATGGTCTTTGTTACTTCTTTTAATCAGTACTTTTTCTCCCTCTCAATCCTTTCTCTGTTTTTCAAGTTCCAATTGAATGGTGATTCATTCAGCAGATAGCTACATTAGGTTGTACTTTTCTGCAGAATTACAGTATAATTTTCATTTGACAAAGTGTAGTTGGCTACTTTTAGTAAAAGAAAAGTTAGAGAGATTCCTTATTAAATCGGATTATAGATCAGAAACCAATGCTAGTTGTTCTATAGGAAAACCAAGCACAGAGAGGCAATGTGCTGTATGCGTTTCAAGAGGGAGTCACTTCAGCTGCTCTTCAGACATTCCGTGGTGTCGTCAGGGCTTCCCTATCTGTGTATACTGTTTCAAGGATGATCAAGGCTCCATTTGGGCTGACAACTACTATTCTTAGATACAAATATGGGATGCATTCACCCTGTGGTAGAGGTGGGGTGCCTGTATTTTCCTGGGGATAAACGCAGTCATCTGGAACTTTTTGGAAATGTGACAG
>NW_012109358.1:0-1125 GCF_000951045.1 Mandrillus leucophaeus | reverse complement strand
GAGAAGAAATTCTGGGGAAAATAGAAACCTCTGCTTTATGGAATGTTACAAATGCATCAGGTTTGCATAGGGAATTACTTACCTATACCATATACTGTTCATCCTGTAGCCTGAAACTCAGTAAATGTTTGTGGAATATAGGTATGAAGTGGAAGATTGTAGCCCAACTCCATCAACTAGCGAAAGAAAACATATGTTATATTTTAGTTCAGATTTTTCCTTTTTTTGAGATTGAGTTTTGCTTTTGTCACCCAGGCTGGTGTGCAATGGTGCAATCTCCGCTCACCTCAACCTTCGTCTCCTGGGTTCAAGCAGTTCTGCCTCAGCCTCCCAAGTAGCTGGGATTACAGGCGTGTGCCATCATGCCTGGCTAATTTTTTTGTATTTTTAGTAGGAGACGGGTTTCACCATGTTAGCCAGGATGGTCTCGATCTCCTGACCTCGTGATCCGCCCACCTCGGCCTCCCAAAGTGCTGGGATTACAGGCGTGAGCCATCACTCCTCGCCTGTTCATTCTTTAATTAAAAAACTACTTTACAGTTGACCCTTGAGTAGTGTTGGGGTGCCGACACTGCACAGTTAAAACTCCACATACAACCGTAACTCCCCCAAAACTTAACTACTGGTAGTCCACTGTTGACTGGAAACCTCACCGGTAACCATTGATTAACACATATTTTGTAAGTAATATATATTATATCCTATATTCTTACGATAAAGTAAGCTAGAGAAAAGAGAATGTTATTCAGAAAATCATAAGGGAGGGAAAGTATATTTACTGTTTGTTAAGTGGAAATGGACGTCGTGAAGTCTTCATACTCTCGTCTTCATGTTCAGTAAGCTGAGGAGGAGGAGGAAGAGGAGGGCTTGGTCTTGTAGTCTTGGGTGGCAGAGGCAGAAGAAAATCCACATGCAAGTGGACCCGTACAGTTCAAACCTGTGTTGCTCAAGGGTCAACTGTATTGCTAAAAAATGTTAATGATCATCTGATCCTTCAGCGAGTCATAATCTTTTGCTGGTGGAAGGTCTTACATTGATGATGTTGGCTGCTGACTGATCAGGTTGGTAGTTCTGTAGGGTGAGTGGCTGTGGCAGTTTCTTTTCTTCTTCTTTTTTTTTTTTTTT
>NW_012109357.1:0-1146 GCF_000951045.1 Mandrillus leucophaeus | reverse complement strand
TTGAAATCTGGTCCCACACCAAAGCCTTTGAAAATTAGTAACAAAAATATGGCCGGGTGCAGTGGCTCACGCCTGTAATCCCGGCACTTTGGGAGACCGAGGCGAGTGGATCGCCTGAGGTCAGGAGTTGGAGACCAGCCTGGCCAACAGGGTGAAACCCTGTCTCTACTAAAAATACAAAAATTAGCTGGGCGTGGTGGTGGGCACCTGTAATCTCAGCTACTAGGGAGACTGAGGCAGGAGAATAGCTTGAACAGGGAGGCAGAGGTTGCAGTGAGCCAGGATCGCGCCATTGCACTCTAGCCTGGGTGACAAGAGCAAAACTCGATCTCAAAAAAAAAATGTTTTTAAGAAAGTACATGTGTATTTTTCACACACTTTACTCAGCCAAGCAACTAAATCTCTATTGTCTATGATTTATAAATCATGTCAATCAAGTCAAAAAATCAGTGACAACTATACGACTGAGGCCTTCCTCCCCCACTGTAAATCTGCCTATTTCAAAAGTTTCCGAGATGTTTTCTACAATGAAAAGCATTGTACTTAACAATTTGTTCCAGGCACAGTGGCTCATGCCTGTAATCACAGCACTTCGAGAGGCTGAGGTGGGAGAATCACCTGAGTCCAGGAGTTCTAGACTACCCTGGGCAACACAGCGAGACCCCTGTCTCTCCAAAAACATTAGCTGGCCCTGGCGATATACACCTGTAGTCCCAGCTACTCTGGAGGCGGAGGAGGGAGGATCGCTTGTGCCTAGGGAGTCAAGGCTGCAGTGAGCCATGATCTCTCCACTGCACACCTGCCTGGGTGACAGAATGAGATGCCATCTTTAAAATAAAAATTAAAGGCCGCGCGCGGTGGCTCAAGCCTGTAATCCCAGCACTTTGGGAGGCCGAGGCGGGTGGATCACGAGGTCAGGAGATCGAGACCATCCTGGCCAACATGGAGAAAGAGCTTGCAGTGAGCCATGATCTCTCCACTGCACACCTGCCTGGGTGACAGAATGAGATGCCATCTTTCAAATAAAAATTTGAAAAACTGGGCCGGGCGCGGTGGCTCACGCTTATAATCCCAGCACTTTGGGAGGCTAAGGCAGGTGGATCACGAGGTCAAGAGATCGAGACCATCCTGGCCAACATGGAGAAA
>NW_012109356.1:0-2210 GCF_000951045.1 Mandrillus leucophaeus | reverse complement strand
TAAATCTTTTTTTTGTTTTTGAGACAGAGTCTCACTCTGTCACCCAGTCTGGAGTGCAGTGGCATGATCTTGGCTCACTGC
Organism: Mandrillus leucophaeus; assembly: GCF_000951045.1. Classification (NCBI taxonomy): domain Eukaryota; kingdom Metazoa; phylum Chordata; class Mammalia; order Primates; family Cercopithecidae; genus Mandrillus; species Mandrillus leucophaeus. The sequence continues at coordinate 2,129 of NW_012109356.1, read as the reverse complement.
AACCTTCACTTCCCAGATTCAAATGATTCTTCTGCTTCAGCCTCCCGAGTAGCTGGGATTACAGGCATGCACCACTATGCCAGGCTAATTTTTATATTTTTCGTAGAGATGGGTTTTCACCATGTTGTCCAGGTTGGTCTCAAACTCCTGACCTCAGGTGATCGGCCCGCTTGGCCTCCCAAAATGCTGGGATAACAGTCATGAGCCACCACGCCCAGTCCTTTAAATCTTAAAGCTCCAAAATAATCTTCTATGACTCCATGTCTCACATCCAGCCCACACTGATGCAAGGGCCAGGGAGCTCCCAAGGCCTTGGGCACTGCCATTGCACTGCCCTAGAATAGGTTCTCCATGAGGGCTCCCCCCCTCCCGGTAGCAGACTTCTGCCTAGACAGCCAGGCATTTCCATACATCCTCTGAAATTTAGGTGGAGGTTCCAAAACCTCAAGACTTGCCTTCTGTACACCTGCAAGCCCAACACCACATGGAAGCCCCCAAGTTTCAGGGCTTGCATCCCCTGAAGCCATGGCCTGAGCTGTACCTTGGCCCCTTATAGCTATGAGGGGTTTTTTTTTTTTTTTTTTGAGGTTATATTTCTGAGGGAAATTGGTTTCATTTTTTTGTCTCACAATGTTTTAGCCAGGCTTTAGTATCAGATATATTTTGACTTATAAAAATTATTGGGAAGTGCCTCTTACCCTGCCATGACAACCTTGAAGGCTACATATTTCACACTTAGTAAGAATAACATGAAGATACACAACTTGACTGTAGAACACTGTGAGACTTGAGGAAATAATGTGATATATTAGAAATGTAAGAGTATGGATTTTATAATCAGCTAAATCTACTAATAGTCATAGTTACATCCACTACCAACTAGTTCTCTGATCTTGGGCAATAATGCCTGAGAGCAATCCCCAAATATTTCCTGCATTCAAGTATCCTTCGCAGCCTGCTTTCTGGGAACCATAATCTGTAACATGAAATGCATCTAAGATGTTTCACTGTGGCCTCTAGAAGTTGGAAGAGGAGTTCAGTGGTTTTCATGGTTGTATGTGAAGGAACACAAAAGTTATTAAATGAATGACAGTCAGAGGCACTTCCAAGTCAAGGAGACAACCAGCCCAGGAAAGAGGTTGTGGAAACAGACTGAACAATAAATAGTTCTCAATAGTGGAGCTGAAACTGCACTGAACACCTCTTCGAGGAAAGGCCACCTGCTACCTAAGTGTAAATAATTACCTCAGCAGAGGCTATCAGACCAGTTGAGAAAACCTCAGGGGTCCAGGGATACCTCCCCACCACCAGCATGTGGCCAGTCATGGAGCCATGGAGATCTCTGCCTCTCTATCCTGCTTCAGGGCCCCAACAATGAAGCACCCAGGTCTTAGTTGGGGGTAGGAGTACCTCCAAGCCATAGCATGCCCTCTGCTTACTACAAGCAGGGATACCTGTGCTGCAATAGAGAATACGAGATAAACTCTGAATCAAGTTCAGAATTAGAGAGTTTTTAATGAAAAAGAATGAGTTCTAAATACCAAAATGAGGCTGCTATAGTAGCCAAGAGTTACTACAGTAACTGAAAACTTATGGAGTCTGGCAAAAATGGTGTGGCAGAGGACCTAGATTGTAATGAAAAATTGGAGTTCAACAGAGACATTATTGAAGGACAGTTATTAGAGAAAAGAATATATATTTATTGATGAACTTTTAATAAAAATTATTTGTTCTTTATTTTCTAGGAATGTGTATATAAGGTTGAAACTATTTCTTCCATAAATGTTTCAGTAAAAGCATATATGGCTGAAATTTCCTGCATAGAAGGTTCTTTTTATTTCATGATTTAATCTTTTGTTAGATATAAAATTATTCAGCATTTTTTCCTTTTGTGTTAGCTTTTGTTAACCTGTTTTTCTAAGAATATTTTTGTTTCAACTGAAGTGTCAAATGTATTACCATAAATTGCTTGCTCTTTTCTTATTATCTATTTAATGACTGTAGAACCTAAAGAGATATATCCAATTTAATTCTTGATATTGTAATTTTCTCTCTCTTTTTTCTATTATTGTGTGTGTGGGTGGAGGGCAGTTCTCAATCTTATAATTTCTTCAAATAATTAACTTGTC
>NW_012109355.1:0-3641 GCF_000951045.1 Mandrillus leucophaeus | reverse complement strand
TTTTAAATATTATTAATATGTTAATTAAACATATTATGCATTTAATTACCCATTTTATATGTTCTTTATTGGCACAAATTTGTTAACAGTGTTATCTATTATTTCTGAATTTCTACCTTAATTTAATAATAATTGCCTTTTATTCCTAATTTTCTTTTACTCATTTTTTTCTTGATCAGTCTTGCTAGAGATTTATCTTTGTAAATTTGTGAAGAAAATTTTCCATAAGTATTTTGCATAAAAATATTGTCTGTTTTTTCTCAGGTACTTATTTTGTTATTTCTAGTATCTATATTGAGATTTTCTCATTTAAAAAGTAATACTTGTTCAATATTTTAAGATTTTAAGAGTAACTGTTGAATGTAGCAAGTGACCTGTTTGCTTATTTATCATTAGCTTTAAAAGTATGATCTTACAATACATACTGTGTTATACCTTTCTATTATCTTGTATGATATTTTCTTTCTCAAATAAAGATATTTTACTTAGAGCCAGGAAGTTATTAGCCTTACTAATAGTAATTTAAATCTGAACAAAATTAACTAATCTGCTAACTTGTTATTTTGGCTACAGACATTAACCTTTGACCTGCAATATACATCATATTCAAGATGAATCTTACAATGCATGTAAACATTTAACTTTACTGTTTTACTTTACAGGGATGAATAACAAAAGACTTTCTTTTTCTTGGATTAGCTTAATAACAGCTCACATTTCACCCTTAAGTATATTGGTTTTGAATGTAATCCTTTTTGTTTTTAATGTAGCTACATTTTTTCATCTTAAAAATATTTATATTTAACCAGGCGCAGTGGCTCACGCCTGTAATCCCAGCACTTCGGGAGGCTGAGGCTAGTGGATCACCTGAGGTCAGGAGTTCGAGACCAGTCTGGCCAACATGGTAAAACCCCATCTCCACCAAAAATACAAAAAATTAGCCGGACGTGGCAGTGTATGCCTGTAATGCCAGCTACTCGGGAGGCCGAGGCAGGAGAATCACTTGAACCTGGGAGCCAGAGGTTGCAGTGAGCTGAGATTGCGCCACTGAACTCCAGCCTGGGCAAGAAAACGAAGACTCTGTCTCAAAAAAAAAAAAAAAAAAAAAACAAAACTACAGAAAAATTATGGATAAAAAGAAAATAGTATACACATACAATGGAATACTCTTCAGCCTTAAAAAGGAAGGAAATCCTGGTTGGGCATGGTGGCTCACACCTATAATCCCAGCACTTTGGGAGGCCAAGGAGAGTGACCTGTTTGCTTATTTATCATTAGCTTTAAAAGTATGATCTTACAATACATACTGTGTTATACCTTTCTATTATCTTGTATGATATTTTCTTTCTCAAATAAAGATATTTTACTTAGAGCCAGGAAGTTATTAGCCTTACTAATAGTAATTTAAATCTGAACAAAATTAACTAATCTGCTAACTTGTTATTTTGGCTACAGACATTAACCTTTGACCTGCAATATACATCATATTCAAGATGAATCTTACAATGCATGTAAACATTTAACTTTACTGTTTTACTTTACAGGGATGAATAACAAAAGACTTTCTTTTTCTTGGATTAGCTTAATAACAGCTCACATTTCACCCTTAAGTATATTGGTTTTGAATGTAATCCTTTTTGTTTTTAATGTAGCTACATTTTTTCATCTTAAAAATATTTATATTTAACCAGGCGCAGTGGCTCACGCCTGTAATCCCAGCACTTTGGGAGGCCGAGGCAGGTGGATCACCTGAGGTCAGGAGTTCGAGACCACCCTGGCCAACATGGAAAAACCCCGTCTCTACTAAAAATACAAAAATTAGCCAGGCTTGACGGCACGCACCTGTAGTCCCAGCTACTTGGGAGGCTGAGAGAGGAGAATCACTTGAGCCCGCAAGGCAGAGGTTGCAGTGAGCTGAGATCGTGCCACTGCACTCCAGCCTGGGTGACAGAGCGAGACTCTGTCTCAAAAAGAAATTTTTTTTCAAAAAGAAAATCAAATAAATAAAGGAAAGAAATCCTGACAAATGCTACAATACGGATGAGCCTTGAAGACTAAGGAAGGAAATCCTGGTTGGGCATGGTGGCTCACACCTATAATCCCAGCACTTTGGGAGGCTGAGGCAGATGGATCACCTGAGGTCAGGAGTTCGAGACCACCCTGGCCAACATGGAAAAACCCCGTCTCTACTAAAAATACAAAAAAAAAATGCAAAAATTAGCTAGGCATGGTGGCGCATGCCTGTAATCCCAGCTACTTGGGAGGCTGAGGCAGGAGAATCACTTGAACCCGGGAAGTGGAGGTTGCAGTGAGCTGAGATTGCGCCACTGAACTCCAGCCTGGGCAAGAAAACGAAGACTCTGTCTCAAAAAAAAAAGAAAGAAAGAAAATAGTATACACATACAATGGAATACTCTTCAGCCTTAAAAAGGAAGGAAATCCTGGTTGGGCATGGTGGCTCACACCTATAATCCCAGCACTTTGGGAGGCTGAGGCAGATGGATCACCTGAGGTCAGGAGTTCGAGACCACCCTGGCCAACATGGAAAAACCCCGTCTCTACTAAAAATACAAAAATTAGCCAGGCTTGACGGCACGCACCTGTAGTCCCAGCTACTTGGGAGGCTGAGAGAGGAGAATCACTTGAGCCCGCAAGGCAGAGGTTGCAGTGAGCTGAGATCGTGCCACTGCACTCCAGCCTGGGTGACAGAGCGAGACTCTGTCTCAAAAAGAAATTTTTTTTCAAAAAGAAAATCAAATAAATAAAGGAAAGAAATCCTGACAAATGCTACAATACGGATGAGCCTTGAAGACTTTATGGTAAGTGAAATAAGCCAGTCACAAGAAGACAAGTACGGTATGATTTCACTTATATGAATTACCAAGAGTAGTCAAATTCATAAAAACAGTAGAATGGTGGTTGTCAGGGGCTGGGGGATGGAGAACAGGGAGTTGGATATGGAGTTTGACTTTTTTTTTTTTTTTGAGATGGAGTTTCACTCTTGTTGCCCAGGCTGGAGTGCAATGGCGCGATCTTGGCTCACTGCAACCTCTGCCTCCTGGATTCAAGTGATTCTCCTGCCTTAGCCTCCTGAGTTATTGGGATTACAGGCATGAGCCACCATGCCCTGCTAATATTGTATTTTTACTAGAGATGGGGTTTCACCATGTTGATCAGGCTGGTCTCGAACTCCTGACCTCAGGTGATCTGTCTACCTCGGCCTCCCAAAGTGTTGAGATTACAGGCGTAAGCCACCGCACCCGGACAGAAAACTATTCTTTGTTACTTACGTTTTCGGGTCACAAAAAGTACGTTGAATTGTGGGCAAGTTAGTAAACTCTATTTACCTAGAATGGAGGATTATATCATGAGGCTTTCTTCATCAAGAAAGAAGAGGGGGCTGGGCGAGGTGGCTCACGCCTGTAATCCCAGCACTTTGAGAGGCCAGTCAGGAGTTCAAGACCAGCTTGGCCAACGTGGAGAAACCTCCTCTCTACTAAAAATACAAAAATTAGCCAGGTATGGTGGCCCACCCCTGTAATCCCAGCTACTGGAGAGGCTGAGGCAGGAGAATCGCTTGAACCTGGGAGGCGGAGGTTGCAGTGAGCCGAGATTGTGCCACTGCACTCCAGCCTGGGCCA
>NW_012109354.1:0-1008 GCF_000951045.1 Mandrillus leucophaeus | reverse complement strand
TTTTTTTTTTTTTTTAATTTTTAGTAGTGATGAGGTCTGGCTATGTTGCCCTGGCTGGTCTCGAACTCCTAAGCTCAAGCGATCCACCCACCTTGGCCTCCTAAAGTGCCAGGATTACAGGCATGAGTCACTTCGTCCAGCCAAAATTTGTGATTTTAAGCCATTTAATCTGCATGTTGTTTTGGCTCACTTAAGTGCCTGATAAAGGGCTTTTATTTGGAAGGAGGGCATCATGGTATAAAACAACATGTGGGCACAAATCATTCTAGAGAATTGGCAGGAAAAGAAGTGACTCAGTATTTCTGCTCTACTCAATATTATCAGGTGCAGCCGTATTTCACCATTGAAAGGAAAATGATCGTGTGCCTGCAAAGAGCTTGCACAGAGAAGGAGCTTAAATGTTGGTTGAGTTTAATTAAGTGCTGGTTGACTTGAACTAAGGACAGAAATTGAACTGACCAGTTGTTCCAAATGGAAGAGTCTATTATTTCTCAACAGGTGGATCAAAAACTGAACAAGAACTTTAGTCTAACATTCAAAATCTTCCAAATCTGGCTCTTTTATGCATCATGATGCCCCTAGAACCCACTACAGTGCCCTCTAGATGTTTTCAGTGAATAATTGCTGAATAAGTGAATTAAGTAATGACTCCAATCTTTGCTTCCAATCTTATCTTCCACTATGTCCCAGCATGAGACCTCTACTCATGGTTTCCTAAGTACTAACTTACTCATTCCTACCCGCAAGCCTTTGCTCACAAGACTTTCCCACATGCTGTGTTCACTCCTTCTTCCTTTATGCAAATTTGTCCTTTTCTTTCTTTTTTTTTTTTTTTTTTTTTTTTTTGAGACAGGGTTTCTCTCCCACCACCCAGGCTGGAGTACAGTGGTATACTCTCAGCTCACCACAACCTCCGCCTCCTGGTCTCAAGCAATCCTCCTGACTCAGCTTCCTGAGTAGCTGGGACTACAGGCATAAGCCATCACACCTGGCTAATTTTTGTATTTT
>NW_012109353.1:0-1261 GCF_000951045.1 Mandrillus leucophaeus | reverse complement strand
TGCACCTGTAGTCCCAGCTATGCAGGAGTCTGAGGCAGAAGAATCACTTGAACCTGGGAGGCGGAGGTTGCAGTGAGTGAAGATCATGCCACTGCACTCCAGCCTGGGCAACAGAGCAAAACTCCATCTAAAAAAAAAAAAAAAAAAAAAATATTAGCCTGGCGTGATGGTGCTGGGATTGCACCACTGCACTCCAGCCTGGGTGACAAGAGTGAGAGTCTGTCTCAAAAAAAAAAAAAAAAAAACTGTAACAACTAAATATAAGAAATAGCCAGGGATGGTGGCCCACGAATCTGAGGTTGCAGTGAGCTATGATTGTGCCACTGTATCCAGAGCCTGGTCAACAGAGCAAGCCCCTGTTTCTGGGGGGGAAAGGAAAGGAAATGTATACAGAGGCTGGGCACAATGGCTCACGCCTGTAATCCCAACACTTTAGGAGGCCAAGGAAGGTGGATCACCTGAAGTCAGGAGTTCGAGACCAGCCTGGCCAACATGGCAAAACCTTATCCCTACTAACAATACAAAAAAAAAAATTAGCCAGGTGTGGTGGCACACACCTGTAATCCCAGCTACTTGGGAGGCTAAGGCATGAGAATCACTTGAACCCAGGAGGTGAGGTGGAGGTTGCAGTGAGCTGAGATGCACCACTGCACTCCAGCCTGGAGGACACAGGAAGACTCTTATCTCCCAAACAAAACACAAAAAGGAATGTATACTGAATAAACGCACTTGAAGAGAGCAGCTAAAGGTCCCTAATCTCCTTCTGCTTCTCTTCCTCTCAACCTTTTCCACTGTGCTCTCTGGGAGCCTTTTCCACATAACACTTCCCACCCATTCCGCCTTTTTTTTTTTTTTTTTTGAGGGGGGTACAGAATCTCGCTCGTTGCCCAGGCTGGAGTGCAATGGTGTGATCGAGGCTCACTGCAACTTCCACCTCCCGGGTTCAAGCGATTCTCCTGCCTCAGCCTTCCTGAGTAGGTGGGATTACAGGCATGCACCATCACGCCTGGCTAATTTTGTATTTTTAGTAGAGACGGGGTTTCTCCATGTTGGTCAGGCTGGTCTCCAATTCCTGACCTCAGATGATCCACCTGCCTTGGCCTCCCAAAGTGCTGGGATTACAGGCATGAGCCACTGCGCTTGGCCATACTTTTTTTTTTTTTTTTAGATGGAGTCACCCTCTGTTGCCCAGGCTGGAGTGCTGTGACACAATCTCGGTTCACTGCAACCTCCACCTCCTGGGATTCTCATGCCTCAGCCT
>NW_012109352.1:534088-534457 GCF_000951045.1 Mandrillus leucophaeus | reverse complement strand
CTCATTAATCAAGGCCAGCACTAGTCAACGTTTGCTTATTTATAAAAGTGAAGACAATTTTCTAGTGTATTAATAGCATTAGACAGTATAAGACTCTTCTTAGAGTAAATAGCTTGGGTTTGTCACAAATTAAACTTTATGCATGAAAATTTAAATTATAAACAAAATAAATAATTTTTATAAAATTATCTTAAGGGTTATTTAAATAGAAAATTATCTAAATTTTCTAGAAAAAAAAAACTACAGACTATAATTTCGTAAAGACCATATTCAAATCTACATGGTAAAAAGCTACTTTTTGAAAAATAGCAAGTATCCTCCAAAAACATCAACTAAACTCCTGAGATTAAAACCTCCAAATTAATAGGG
>NW_012109352.1:526997-528738 GCF_000951045.1 Mandrillus leucophaeus | reverse complement strand
CCACCACGCCTGGCCTATCCTTTCTTTCATATAATATAGATACATTTCATATAAATACAAAAAATACAACAAAATACTGGGTTTTTTCTTCAATACACATTTCAGCATATACACATACTGAATACACATATTTCAACATAAAAATGAGATCTCGCATTATATTGTTCCTACTAACTATATCTTCATCAAAAGATGATAAAAACACCTAACATTCAGGATGTTTTCTTTAGGATGGTTCAAGATGGGAGAAGTATAATTATTCTTATACCCAAATTATTGTACCTTGTGTTTGTAGGGGACTCCTACATTATCCATTTGGTTGTGCTAGCAATATTTTTACTCACCTAACTGGCTGGTTGTCTGGGCCCACATCTGTAAAGCCCATTTTCTGCAGTGTTTGGTACCTATAACACTCATAGTGCTGAGTGTGGGTTTTTTCTTTTAGATTTTCCATATTAGTACAAAGAAGCATATCTCGGAGCTTCACGAAGTCACAGTGATTTTCATTTTCCACTAGTAAAAAAAAAAAAATGAATCAACAACATTCAGTGTCAATCCCTGACAATCAGTAAATGTTCAGGAATGAATACATGAATACAAAACACATTTAAAATAACATACAACTGAACAATTTGATTAATAGCTATAATTCTTATAACCATGTAAGTGTAGTTGTACTATACATACCAGTCATAGGCAGAGATTATTTATAGGTTAGCAAATTTGCTTTAAATTTATTACCTGAAGAATAAGCAGGAAATAGTGAAATAATATTTTATATGCATATATGCTATAGGTTTTTATTAACAATTATGTTAGTTATAAACTACCTCTGGGTATTTTGGAGTGCTAACAGAATATGTAATATAACATCACTAGTGTAAATAATTTTATCAGAGTAAATTCTGCTAGCAAAAAGGCCTTACAATTGTAAATACTTTTGTTATAAAATTACATTTGTATATCATATTTAGGAGACACTGTTAGTCAATATTCAAAACCAATCAACAAATTCACATAGCTGGTTTAATGATACATACAGACTGACAGTGAAGACATGGAAAGATATTCCATGCAATTAGAAACTAAAAGAGGGAGCACAGAGAGCAATACTCCTATCACAGAAGACAGACTTGAAGTCAAAAACTGTAAAATGATACAAAGAAGGTCATCATATCATGATGAAGAGGTCAGCTCATTTAAAAAATAACAATTGTAAATATATATGCACCCAATATCACAGCTTTTAAATATATAAGGCAAATATTAGTAGACCTGAGGGGGAGATAGACTGTATTACAATAATAGTAAGGGACTTACATACCCTACTTTCAGCAATGGACAGATGATCCAGACAGAATATCAGTAAGAAAATGTCAGATTTAAACTACAGTTTAGACCAAATAGGCCTAATGGACATATGTGGAATATTTCATCCAACAGCAAAGTAATACACATTTTTCTCAAACAAACACAAGACATTCTTCAGGATAGATTATATGTTAGGCCACAAAGTAAGTCTTAATATATTTTGAAAGGTTGAAATAAAAATGTGAGTGCAGATGTCTTTTGACAGATCAATTTCATTCTACTAGGGTACATACCCAGAAGTGGTACTGCTGCATCATATGGTAATACTATTTTTAGATTTTGAGGAACCCTCATATTGTTTCCCAAAATGGCTGTACCAACTTAAATTCCCACCAATGATGTTTAAGAATTCCCTTTTCTCAGCTGGGCA
>NW_012109352.1:517100-526357 GCF_000951045.1 Mandrillus leucophaeus | reverse complement strand
CCACCGCGCCCGGCCTGACAATTTCTTAAAGAAGTTAAAACAGAACTACCATTTGACCCAGCAATCCCATTACCAGGTTTATACCCAAAGGAATATATATTGTTCTATCATAAAGACCCAGGCACGTGTATGTTCATCGCATCACTATTCACAATAACAAAGACACAGAATCAATCTAAATGCCCATCAGTGGTAGACTGGATAGAAAAAAATGTACATATACACTATGGAATACTGCACAGCCTTAAAAAAAAAGAACAAGATTGGGTCCTTTGCAGAAACATGAATGGAGCTGAAGCCATTATCCTAAGTGATGTAAGGCAGGAACAGAAAACCAAATACCACACACTCTCATTTGTAAGTAGGAGATAAATATTGAGAACACATGGACACAAAGAGGGAACAACAGACGCTGGGGCCTCCTTGAGGGTGGAGGATGGGAGGAGAGCGAGGACAGAAAAGCTACTATGGTTACTTTTTTTCTTTTTTCTTTTTTTCTTTCTTTGTTTTTTTTTTTTTTTTTTTTTTTTTTTTTAGTATATGCGCTGCTGAAAAAAGCGAGTACTTTTTTTTTTTTTTTTTGAAATGGAGTCTTGCTCTGCTGCCGAGGCTGGAGCGCAATGGCGCGATCTCGACTCACTGCAACCTCCGCCTCCTGGGTTCAAGTGATTTCCTGCTTCAGCCTCTCAACTAGCTGAGATTACAGGAGCGCGCCACCAAAGCCGGCACATTTTTGTTATTTTTTAGTAGAGATGGGGTTTCGCCATGTTGGTCGGGCTAGTCTTGAAGTCCTGACCTCAGGTGATCCACTCGCCTCAGCCTGCCAAAGTGCTGGAATTACAGACTCGAGCCACTGTGTCCGGCCAGTACTATGCTTACTATCTGTGTGATGAAATAATCTGTACACCAAACCCCCATGACATGCAATTTACCTACACAACAAATTCGCACACATACCCCTGAACCTAGAATAAAAATTTTTAAAAAAAAGAATTCTCTCTTCTCCATATGCTTGCCAGCACTGGTGATGGTTTTGTCTTTTTGATGATAGTCATTCTAACAGGCATGAGGTGATACTTCATCACGTGTTTAATTCGCGTTTTCCTGATGATTAGAGATGCTATTTTTTTTCATGTTTCTTTTGGCCATTTGTATTTCTTCTTTTGAGAAGAGCCTGTTCAGATCCTTTGCCCATTTTCCCTTGTGTTATTTATTTTCTTGCTATTGATTTGTTAGAGTAATAGCAACAATATTATATATTTGGGACATTAGCCGCTTATCAGATGTATAAGTTGAAAATATTTTTTCCAATCTCCAGGTTGTATCTTCCAGCTATTGTTTCTTTTGGTTTTGTTGCTGGTGTTTTTGAAGTTTTTTGTTTTTTGAGGCGGAGTCTTACTCTGTCACCCAGGCTGGAGTTCAATGGCGTGATCTTGGCTCACTGCAACCTCCGCTTCCCGGGTTCAAGCGATTCTCCTGCCTCAGCCTCCCTTCTGAGTAGCTGGGATTACTGGCACCCACCACCATGCCCAGCTAATTTTTGTATTTTTAGTAGAGACGGGGTTTCACCATGTTGGTCAGGCTGGTCTGAAACTCTTGACCTCAGGTGATTCACCTGTCTCAGCCTCCCAAAGTGCTGGGATTACAGGTGTGAGTCACTGCACCTGAGCAGCTTTTGTTGTAAATCCACTCTCCTGTGGCAGAAGTGCACAGGCCAGGGATCATGAAGACCCTCGAGTCAAACCTGGGTATCAGGCTTCGAGTTGGTTTTACTATGGACACATTCAATCAGCCCAAAGCTGTGGTAACAGTGATAGCACAGTTTGACCTTTCCCTTCTGCCTTTTTCTTGTACAGACTGAGTTCTCTTCTTGGATGGAGGACACCTTTTGACTCTTGCAGTTTGAAGACTCTTATGTTTATTTTCTTCTTCTTCCTCTTCCACTATCATTACATCTATCATTGTATCACCTTTCATGTCTTAGCAGATTTCAGGGCATTTGAATAGCTTCCGTGGTAAGTTTGTTTATTTCAGTGATATCCAGGTCAGCTGTTGCTGCCTCTTCCAAGCCCTGTTTGTTTCCTCCAAGGGAGAAGTAGTCGAGCCATTCATCTTTGCGCAATGCCTTGGGGAACCGCAGGATCTGGATGTTGTAGAGTTTATCCACCTCCTTGAAGAGGTTCTGCCTGTCTGACTCAATTGGCTTGATTCGTATTTCCACTTCACGGTCGAAGTCTTTAAGAAAGGAGGCGAGCTTCCACCTCCCTAAGGAGTTGGTCTTGGCCACACAACTGCTGCCCTCCTAGGAGTCATGGTGTTCGGTGGAGGCTGCAGGGAGTGACGGAGATGGGGCAGGAAGGCAAACTCTCCTCCAATTTTAAACCAAGTTTTACAGTTCTTTGTTTTTTTCCTTTTCTTTTTTTTTTTTGAGACGGAGTCTTGCTCTGTTGCCCAGGCTGGAGTGCAGTGGTGTGATCTCGGCTCACTGCAACCTCTGCCTCCCAGCTTCAAGTGAGTCTCCTGCCTCAGCGTCCCAGGTAGCTGGGACTACAGGCACACACCACCACGCCTGGCTAATTTTTCTATTTTTTTAGTAGAGAAGGGGTTTTGCCATGTAGGCCAGGCTGGTCTTGAACTCCTGACTTCAGGTGATCTGCCCGCCTCAGCCTCCTAATGTGCTGGGATTACAGGTGTGAGCCACAGCATCCAGCATTTTTTTTTTTTTTTTTTTGAGACGGAGTCTCTCTCTGTCGCCCAGGCTGGAGTGCAGTGGTGTGATCTCGGCTGACTGCAACATCCGCCTACCAGGTTCAAGTGATTCTGCTGCCTCACCCTCCTGAGTAGCTGGGATTACAGGCGCCCACCACCACACATGGCTAAGTTTTTGTATTTTTAGTAGAGATGGAGTTTTGCCACGTGGGCCCGGCTGGTCTCAAGCTCCTGGCCTCAAGGGATCCACCCCCCTCAGCCTCCCAAAGTGCTGGGATTACAGGCATGAGCCACCACGCCTGGCCAAGTTTTACAGTTCTTAGTGTGCAGATATTTTACTTCCTTGGTAGATTTATTCCTAAGTATTTTATATTTCAGCCTTATTCACAATAGCCAAGATATGGCAGCAATCTAATCTAAATGCCCACCAACAAGGTATACAATAAAATACTAAAGATTTTTAAAATATTTTTAAAAACTCACGATTTTAAAAAGAATGAAATCCTGTCATGTGTAAAACATGAATGAAACTGTAGAACATTATGCTAAGAGAAATAAACCAGGCACAGAAGGACAAATATTGTGTAGTCTCACTTATATGTGGTAACTAAAAATATCAATCTCACAGAAATAGAGAGTAGACAGGTGGTGAGTGGAGGAAAGTTGGGAGGCTGAGGGATGGGGAAATGAAAAATATTGATCAAACGGTACAAAGTTGTAGTTAGACTGGAGGAATAAGCTTCAGTGATCTATGGCACTGCATGGTGACTACAGTTAATAATAAGCTACTGTATATTACAAAATTGCTAAAATGGGGAGTGGGGTGGAGCAAGCTAGCTGAATAGAACCCCTCATCAATCATCCCCCTACATAAACACCAAATTGAACAATTATCCATGCAAGAAAGCACCTTCATAAGAATGAAAAGTCAGGTGAGCAATCACAGTATCTGCTTTTAACATTGTATCAAGAAAAGAGGCACTGAAGATTGCAGTAAAGAGAGTCTGGCATAGCCTATACCATCTGACATTCATCCCCCAGCAGCACCATACTGAACAGAGAGAGAATCTGTGTGCTTTGGGGAGGGCGAGTGAAGTGATTATGGGACTTTGCATTGGAACTCAGTGACTGCCCTGTCACAGTGGAACATAACACAGGGCAGAATTCTGCTACTGCCCATAAAGGGAGCTCTTTTTTTTTTTTTTTTTTTAAGATGAAGTCTTGCTCTTTCAACCAGGCTGGAGTGCAGTGGCGCCATCTCGGCTCACTGCACCCTCCACTTCCCAGATTCAAGTGATTCTCCTGACTCAGTCTCCTGAGTAGCTGGGACTACAGCTGCACACCACCATGCCCAGCTAATTTTTGTATTTTTACTTGAGACAGGGTTTCACCATATTGGTCAGGCTGGTCTTGAACTTCTGACCTCAGGTGATCCATTCACCTCGGCCTCCCAAAGTGCTGGTACTACAGGTGTGAGGCACCACTCCCGGCCAAAGGGAGCATTTAACCTAGCTCCCAGTAAAGAGGAATCTCCTATGCCGGAGACAGATAGGAACTTCAGTTCCAGCTACCTCTACCACTAGTTAATTAAAGTGCCCTGGGGTCCTGAATAAATTTGAAAGGCAGTCAGGCCACAAGGTCTGCAGTCCTTAGGCAAATCCAGGTACTGAGCTTGCTCAGAGCCAGTAGAATGGGAATGCGCGTGACCCAGCGAGACACCAGTTTTGGTGGCCAAGAAGTGCTTGTATCACACCTTCCCCAACTCCAGGCAGTGCAGCTCAAAGAAAAACTCCTTCCACTTGTGGGAAAAAGAAGGAAGATTAGAAGAGAACTGTGTCTTACAACTTGAATAGCAGCTCAGCCACAGGAAAACACACCACTAAACTGATTCCTGAAACCCCCAATTCCAGGCCCTACTTCCTGGACATTTCTAGACCCACTCTGGGACAGAAGGGAACTTGCTGCACTGAAGAGATGGACCCAGCCCAGCAGGACTCACCATCTGCTGACTAAAGAGCCCTTGGGCCTTAAACATCAGTAGTAGCAAGGCAGTAGTTGCCATGGGCCTTGGACAGGACCCAGTAATTTGCTGGCTTCATATGTGACCCAGCACAGTACCAGCTGTGGTGGCCACAGAAGTGACTATGTCACCCTTCCCTCAACTCCAAGCAATCTAGCATAGAGAGACTCCTTCAGTTTGGGAGAAGGTGAGAAAAGAGTTTGAGAGATTCTGCCTAATAATCCAGGGAATTCTCTCGGATATTATCCAAGACCACTGTGGCAGTATGAGTCTGCTAGAATCAGAGTGTTACTGGGCTTAGGGTACTCCCTAGTAAATTCCCTTTGAATACTTAAAAAACCTTCTCAAGAAGAATAGAGCACAATTGAGCCCAGACTGCAAAGATTACAATAAATATCTAACTCTTCAATGCCCAGACATAGATGAACATTGACAAGCATCAAGACCATCCTAGAAAACATGACCTCACCAAATGAACCAAATAAGGCACTAATGACCAATCCCAATCACATATCTCAGGACAGAGATATGTAACCTTTCAGAGAACTCAAAGTAGCTGTTTTAAAAGAGCTCAATGAAATTCAAGACAACACAGAGAAGAAATTCAGAATTCTATTAGCATTATTATATGCCAAGAGTGAACAATCTGAAAAAGAAATAAAAACTAATCCAATTTATGATAGCTATAAAATACCTAGAAATAAACACAACCAAAGAAATGAAAAATCTCTACAATGAAAGCTATAAAATAATGATGCAAGAAATTGAAAAGGACACAAAACAATGGAAACATAGTTCATGTTCATGGATTGGAAGAATCAATAATAATGTTAAAATGTTCATACTACCCAAAGAAGTCTACAGATTCAATGCAATCCCTATCAAAACACCAATGACATTCTTCATAGAAAAAGAAAAAAAAATTCTAAGATGTATATGAAACAAAAAAAATACTTAAAGCAATTCTGGGCAAAAATAACAACACTGGAGGAATCTCATTACCTGACTTCAAAATATACTACAAAGCTATAACAAGTGAAACTGCATGGAATCTGTGTAAAAACAGACACATAGACCAATGGAACAGAATACAGAACCTAGAAATAAATCCACACAGCCACAGAGAACTCATTTTCAACCAAGGTGCCAAGCACATACACTGAGGAAAGGATAAGCGCTTCAATAAATGGTGTTAGAAAAACTGGATATCCATTTGCAGAAGAAAGAAACTAGACTTTTATCTCTCACCACATATAAAAAATCAAATCAAAATGGATTAAAGACTTAAACCTAAGACCTCAAACTATGACATTACTGCAAAAAACATTGGGGAAACTCTTTAAGACATTTAGTGAGTAATATCTCACAAGCATAGGCAATCAAAGCAAAAATAGAAAAATGGGATCACCTCAAGTTAAAAAGCTTCTGCAAAACAAAAGAAACCATCAACAAAGTGAAGAGACCACCTACACAATGAGAAAATATTTGCAAACTATTTATCTAACAAGAGATTAATAACCAGAATATATTTAAGAAGCTCAAACAACTCAATAGGAAAAAAATCTAATAATTTAATTTAAAATGGGCAAAAGATCTGAATACATTTCTCCAAAGAAGACATACATATATCTTTTGTCTTATTGATAGTAACTGTTTTAACATGTGTGAAGTAACTGCTCATTGTGGGGTTTTTTTAAATGCCAAATAAGCAAATGAAAAGGTTTTCAGCATCAATGATTACCAGAGAAAGGCAAATAAAAACTACAATGAGATATCATCTCACTCCAGTTAAAAAAGCTTTTATTCAAAAGACAGGCAGTAACAAATGCTGATGAGGATGTGGAGAAAAAGGAATCCTTGTACACTGTTGGTAGGAAAGTCAATCAGTACAGTCTCTGTGGAAAACAGTATGGAGTTTCCTCAAAAAACTAAAAATAGAACTATCATATGATCCAGCAATCTCACTAGTAGGTGTATACCCACAAGAAAGGAAAGTAGTATATCAAAGAGATAGCTCCACTCCGATGTTTCTTACAGCACTATTCACAATGGCCAAGATTTGGAAGCAACCTAAGTATCCATCATGAGATGAATGAATAAAGTAAATGTGGTACATATACATGATGGAGTACTATTCAGTCATTAAAAAATAATGAGATCCTGTCATTTGCAACAACATGGATGGAACCGAGGACATTGTGTTAAGTGAAATAAGCAAGACACAGGAAGGCAAACTTCACATGTTTTCACTCATTTGTGAAGCTAAAAATTAAAACAATTGAACCCCTGAGGGTAAAGAGTGGAATATTGATTACCAGAAGCTAGGAAAGGATTGGGGAGGGAGAGAAGTGGGATGGTTGATGGGTACGAATATATAAATAGAATGAATAAGATCTAGTATTTGACAGCATGAAAGGGTGACTACAGTCAACAATAATTTACTGTACATTTTAGAATAACTAAAAGAGTATAACTGGATTGTTCGTGACACAAAGAAAGGATAAATGCTTGAGTTGATGGGTACTCTATTTACCCTGATGTGATTACTGCACATTGAATGCCAGTATCAAATATCTCATGTACCCTATAAATACATACACCTACTAGGTCTCCATAAAAATTAAAAATTAAAAAACACAGGCCTGGTACAGTGGCTCATGCCTGTAATCCTAGCATTTTGGGAGGCTGCAGCGGGCAGATCACCTGAGGTCAGGAGAGACTAGCCTGACCAACAAGTCAAAACCCTGTCTCTACTAAAAATGAAAAAAAAAAAATTACCCAGGCATGGTGGTGTGTGCCTGTAATCCCAGCTACTTGGGAGGCTAAGGAAGGAGAATTGCTTGAATCCAGGAGGCAGAGGTTGTAGTGAGCTGAGATCACACTATTGCACTCCAGCCTGGATAACAAGAGCTAAACTCCATCTCAAAAAAATAAATTAATTAATTAATTAAAAACACAATAAGCTTTTACTTCCCCCATGCTAAAATGGCTATTATCAATAAGACAAACAAGTGCTGGTGAGGACATGGAAAAAAGAGAACCCTTGTATACTGTTCGTGGCAATGTAAATGAGGATAGCCATTATGAAAAACAGTATGGAGTTTCTTCAAAAAATTAAAAATAAAACAACTACCATATGACCCAGCCATCTCACTACTGGATATATTACCTCCCAAAAATGAAGTTGGTATGTCAGAGAGATACCATTACCATTATGCACAAGAGCCAAGATATGGAAGCAATCTAAGTGTCCATGAATAGATGAATGAAGAAAATAAGTGTGGCATACATGTGCAATGGAATACTATTCAGCCTTAAAAATCAGGAAATCCTATCATTTGCAGCAGCATGGATGGAACTGGAGGACTTTACACTAAGTGAGTATGCCAAGCACAGAAAGACAAATAGTAAATGATCTCACTATTAGTAAAAGTTAAACTTGTAGAAACAGAGAGTAGAATGGTGCTTACTTGAGTTAGGTAGAGGGTATGGTAGGAGAGATGTTGGTCAAAGGATACAAAATTTTAGTTAGATAAGAAAAAGTTAAAGAGATCTATTGTACAACATAATGACTATGTTAATAACAATATTTTATATTCTTGAAAATTACTAAGATAGATGTTAAGTTTTCATCGCAAAAATAATTGAGATAACACGTTAATTATATCAATTTAGCCATTCCACAATGTATATGTATTTCAAAACATCATGTTGTACATAAGTACATACAATTTTGTTTGTCAATTAAGATTAATTAATTAATGAAAAATAATTTGTATGGGTCTCCTGTGTTTATCAGGTCCAGAAGATTGACCACAATATATGTTTTATTGTGATTAATACTGTGACCAAATTGTACACATCAACATATAGTATAGATATATACTTCATAACATATACTAGTATGTAATACAACATAATATAATAAATATTAAAACATTAAGTTTTAAGTATGTTTAACAAATTTTAAAATTTCTAATATGTCAATTTTAAAAAAACATCATTTGGGGCTGGGCATGCCTGTAATCCCGGCACTTTGGGAGGCCAAGGCAGGTGGATCACCTGAGATCAGGAGTTCGAGATCAGCCTGGCTAATATGGTGAAACCCTGTCTCTACTAAAAATACAAAATTCAGCTGGGTGTGGTGGTGAGCGCATGTAATCCCAGCTACTTGGAAGGCAGAGGCAGGAGACTAGCTGGAACCCAGGAGGCGGAGGTTGCAGTGAGCCAAGATCATGCCACTGCACTCCAGCCTGGGCAACAAGAGTGAAACTCTGTCTTAAAAAACAAACAAACAAACAAAAAACATCATTTGGAAACCAGCACAAGTAGAAATCTTCCATTCCCCAATAATTAGTACCGCAAGTATATGAACAAGACAATAAATTACTGCTTACTACACTATTCTAACTTAGTATGATGCTAAATAACAATATAAATGTCAAAGGTATAATCTTTAGCCAAAGGTAAATTGTACTTTCTTGTTTTAAAAAGTTTATCACTCTTTTTTCTAGTGACCAGTTTAAAA
>NW_012109352.1:513430-515975 GCF_000951045.1 Mandrillus leucophaeus | reverse complement strand
GAAACCCTGTCTCTACTAAAAATACAGAAATTAGCTGGGCGTGGTGGCAGGCACATGTAATCCCAGCTACTTGGGAGGCTGAGGCAGGAGAATTGCTTGAATCCAGAGGTGGAGGTTGCAGTGAACTGAGATTGTGCCATTGCACTTCAGCCTGAGCAACAAGAGTGAGACTCCATCTTAAAAAAAAAAAAGAAAGTTATCATCTTTCAAATGTAAGCTAATATTTCAGGTATTTACTAGCATAAAATATTTACACAAATAGAGTTTAGTCATCTTTACTACTGCCCTCCAAAACCGGAGACAATACAGCATTCCACATCCAACCCCCATCTACCTGTTTTTGAGGCTAAGTCCTTGGCAAGTTCATTTGAGAGTTGGAGGCTCCCTTTTACCACTCAAGACCTACTTGTGAAATAGGGGCCCTGCCTTGGATGCAGCAAACAGAGAAGATGGGGGCCCTGACCATCCTTGCCTAGTTCATGAGGCAGTGGTTCATTGTGTGGAGAAGTAATCCAAAGAACCTCAGACTGCTGCTCCTCCTCAGTGAGCTCTCAGTTACCAGTGGGTGCCTGAAACTTCAGGGAAGGGGGTAATATGCCATTGTTTCCACCCACAATTCCAGAACCTGCCTCAGAGATTTTGCCTTGGAGGAGAAACAGGCCATGAAACAGAGAAAACCCATCCAAAAATTTATATGCAATCCCAAGGGACCTGAATAGCCAAAAAAATATTGAAAAGAAAGACCAAAGTTAGAGGTCTCACACTTCTAGAATTCAGAACATATTACAAAGCTATAGTAATCAAAATAGTTTGGAAGTAGCATAAAGACAGACATGTAGACCAATGGAATCAAATACAGAGTACAGAGTTAATACTTCCTAACCTATTCTTCTGTTGATGGACATTTGGGTTGCTTCCATCTCTCAGCTACTGTGGATAATAATGCAATTTATATGGCTTTACAAATATCTAAGTAAGACTCTGCTTTCAAAACTTTGAGATATATACCCAGAAAGAGGATTGTTAGATCATATGGTAATTTTATTTTCAATTTTGGACAAACCACCTCTATTAGTCTGTTTTCATGCTACTGATAAAGATATACCCGAGACTGGGAAGAAAAAGAGGTTTAAATGGACTTACAGTTCCACATGGCTGGGGAGGCCTTAGAAGCATGGTGGGAGGTGAAAGGCATTTCTTACATGGCAGCAGCAAGAGAAAATTAGGAAGAAGCAAAAGCAGAAACCCTTGATAAACGCATCAGATCTTGTGAGACTTATTCACTATCACAAGAATAGCATGAGAAAGACCAGCCCCCATAATTCAATTACCTTCCCCTGGGTCCCTCCCA
The DNA here is from genome assembly GCF_000951045.1 of Mandrillus leucophaeus. Classification (NCBI taxonomy): domain Eukaryota; kingdom Metazoa; phylum Chordata; class Mammalia; order Primates; family Cercopithecidae; genus Mandrillus; species Mandrillus leucophaeus. The sequence continues at coordinate 514,624 of NW_012109352.1, read as the reverse complement.
AATCTTGTGGGAATTCTGGGAGATATAATTCAAGCTGAGATTTGGGTGGAGACACAGCCAAACCATATCACCACCATACTGTTTTTCATAGTGGTTTTAGATGAGAAAAATGACAAAACTCTACTGAAAAAATCAGGCACTATCTAAATAAATGGAGAGACATTCCAGGTACATGGGTAGAAAGACTCAATATTGTCAAGATGTCAATTTTCCATAACTTAACTTATGGATTCACCACAATCCCAATCAAAATTTCACCAAGTTATTTTGTGAATAATAACAAACTAACTCCAAAATTTATATGAAAAGGCAAAAAAAAAAAAACAAAAACAAAAAAAACTAGAATAGCCAACACAATATTGAGGAAGAACAAAGTTGGAAGACATACTATTCAACCTCAGGATTTACTACAAAGCCATAGTAATCAAAACAGCATGGCATGGGCAAAATAATACATAAACAGATCAATAGAACAGAGTAGAGAGCCCAGAAATATGCCTACACAAATATAGTTAACTGATATTTGATAAAGAAGCAATGGGAATTCAATGTGGACAAGCTAATTCTTTTCAACAAATGGTGCTGGAACTGAATACTCACATGCAAAAATGAGAATCTATAAACAGACCTTAAGCATAAAATGATAAAATTCCTAGAAGATAACGTAGAGTCCTAATTAGGGAAGGGCAGTCAGGCTGGTGGGAGCAGGGGAAACCAAAAAAAAAAAAAAAAAAAAAGAAGAAGAAGCAGATAAGCTACAAGTCTGCCTTTCTTCATAATCCAGAACACACAGCCTTCCTGCACAAATAACTCACAATCTTCCTGTGCCTAGCTATCAGCAGACCCTCGGCTGATACAAAATATTGCAAGTTAGCTCACTGCCACTGACAGCGGCAGGAGGCAGACAAATGCCTAGGCAGAGAGGGGCAAGTCCCCAGGGAAACCCCACCTCCAAGCCAAGGACAGTTTAAAGCCTGAAAGCCAAGCTACAAGTCAAATTCACAGACTGGACTAAGAAGCTGTCATCCTGCTTGGCGTTCTTTCCTCTGACTGATCCCCACCCTTCACCTGGTTTACATACACCTACACTTCCTAATTGTTTTTTTTTTTTTTTTTTTTTTTTTTGAGACTGAGTCTTGCTCAGTTGCCCAGGCTGGAGTGCAGTGGCCCGATCTCGCTCACTGCAAGCTCTGC
>NW_012109352.1:508516-510295 GCF_000951045.1 Mandrillus leucophaeus | reverse complement strand
GCATTGGGAGCACTGGGATAAACAAAGAGGTTCTTCCCAGACTCTGTAGATTTTGGCTTAAAGCAGCGTTCAGCAAACTTCTATGAGAATGAATCACGGTCAAAGTAAGCATTAGTTTAAATAAAACAGAGTTTGTGTTCCTCATTAGTAACCGCTAACTTACAGATTACAAGAGTTACCAACATTAACTCAAGTTAAAATGTTATTTTGAGACTACGAGTGATACACATATATTTAACTTAATCATTCCAAAGCCTGCCCTCTTTTATATTTACCTTGCAAAACTCCCCAAGGGTAGTGACGGCCTCTGACCATCCTTTTTCCAACTTTCACTTCATCCATACTCCCCACCACAGCAAAGGGTAACAGCGCCTAGAGAACAAGAATGACATGAATTGAATTCTCTAGCACCAATAGATTTTTACTCTATTACTCTCACTCCTGTTATAAAAATGACAGGCCGGGCGTAGTGGCTCACGCCTGTAATCCCAGCACTTTGGGAGGCCAAGGCAGGTGGATCACGAGGTCAGAAGATCGAGACCATTCCGGCTAACACAGTGAAACCCCGTCTCTACTAAAAATACAAAAAATTAGCCAGGCGTGGTGGTGGGCGCTATAGTCCCAGCTACTCGGGAGGCTGAGGCAGGAGAATGGTGTGAACCCGGGAGGTGGAGCTTGCAGTGAGCTGAGATCACACCACTGCACTCCAGCCTGGGCAACAGAGCAAGACTCCATCTCAAAAAAAAAAAAAAAAAAAGACAGAGATGAAGATATTGTAATACATTTAATTAGACAGGGATCTACCCTGCATCTCATTTTAAGACTTGACGGTATGCACTAATCGGTTTCTGTCAGCATCAGTCTCAGGCTGTGCACACAATTGGAAACTGTCTACTGAGCAGAGCCTAAAGCAAAGTATCCTGCTATGGGAAACACAGAGAAAAAAGATTTTTAGTAGACATCATTTTTCTCACATTTTGGGAGGCCAAGGTGGGCAGATCACCTGAGGTCAGGAGTTTGAGACCAGCCTTGCCAACATGGTGAAACCCTGTCTCTACTAAAAATACAGAAATTAGCTGGGCGTGGTGGCAGGCACATGTAATCCCAGCTACTTGGGAGGCTGAGGCAGGAGAATTGCTTGAATCCAGAGGTGGAGGTTGCAGTGAACTGAGATTGTGCCATTGCACTTCAGCCTGAGCAACAAGAGTGAGACTCCATCTTAAAAAAAAAAAAGAAAGTTATCATCTTTCAAATGTAAGCTAATATTTCAGGTATTTACTAGCATAAAATATTTACACAAATAGAGTTTAGTCATCTTTACTACTGCCCTCCAAAACCGGAGACAATACAGCATTCCACATCCAACCCCCATCTACCTGTTTTTGAGGCTAAGTCCTTGGCAAGTTCATTTGAGAGTTGGAGGCTCCCTTTTACCACTCAAGACCTACTTGTGAAATAGGGGCCCTGCCTTGGATGCAGCAAACAGAGAAGATGGGGGCCCTGACCATCCTTGCCTAGTTCATGAGGCAGTGGTTCATTGTGTGGAGAAGTAATCCAAAGAACCTCAGACTGCTGCTCCTCCTCAGTGAGCTCTCAGTTACCAGTGGGTGCCTGAAACTTCAGGGAAGGGGGTAATATGCCATTGTTTCCACCCACAATTCCAGAACCTGCCTCAGAGATTTTGCCTTGGAGGAGAAACAGGCCATGAAACAGAGAAAACCCATCCAAAAATTTATATGCAATCCCAAGGGACCTGAATAGCCAAAAAAATATTGAAAA
>NW_012109352.1:500581-506451 GCF_000951045.1 Mandrillus leucophaeus | reverse complement strand
GTTTCACCGTGTTAGCCAGGATGGTCTTGATCTCCTGACCTCGTGATCCACCCGCCTCGGCCTCCCAAAGTGCTGGGATTACAGGCGTGAGCCACTGCGACCGGCCAATTGTTTTTTTTTTTTACATTGTTGTGCCTACCTTTGGGTCATGCCTTTGTTTTAACCTTTCCGCATATTCACAAACCAATCAGCAAGCACTCCCCTATTCTGAGCCTATATAAGCCCTGGGCTTAGCCACACGAGGAGAGAAACCACCCCCAGGTCCCCTCTCCACTGAGAGCTGTTCCATCACTCAATAAAATTTTTCTCTGCCTTCCTCATCCTTCAATTGTTAGGGTATTCTCATTCTTCTTGGATGTGGGAAAAGAGCTCGTGAACCCCCCATCTCAGGTAGAAGCTATAACACAGGCAGGCTGGGGCATGCTGGTCCAGCCGTAGGCCCAGCCACTGTGCAAGTCAGACTGGACCAAGTGTATTGGAAGCCGCCTGTGTGGCAGGTAGCATGCCCAAGCAAGGCCTAGGTGGGGGTGTCACTGGCTGGAGGTCTCTGGCTGGCAAGATGACTGAGAAGAATCCTGCTTCACAACCTTGGCATTATTAGCACTACACAAAGCCCTCATCAGCCTCTACAGCCTAAGAACTAGCCTATAAAATCTCGAGCAATCCTTTGTTTGTAGTCAGCTTCTTTCTTGCAAGCTGCCTTTTGCCCCCCTAGCAATGTATTTTCCTACTTTGTTTAATAAATCTACCTTCCCTACCTACAACAAGGTAAATTCTTTTTTTTTTTTTTTTTGAGAGAGAGTTTCACTCTGTCACCCAGGCTGGAGTGCAGTGGTGCAATCCTGGCTCACTGCAACTTCTGCCTGAACAAGGCAAATTCTTTTATGCCTGTGCCACCAGTACAGATAGTCATCACTCCCTCACAACAGATAACATAAAAGGAAATGCAAGTGACTTTGGGTTTAGCAATGACTTCATCGATATAACACTGAAAACATCATCAATGAATGGAAAGAATCAATGAGTCGAACTTCATTAAAACTAAAACTTTTGCTAGCAAGAGATACTGCTACAGATAACAAGACAAGCCACCGACTGAGAAAATCTTTGCAAAACACACACTTGATAAAGGACTGATGTTCAAAATATGCAAAGAACTCTTAAAACCCAACAACAAGAAAATGAACAACTCAACTAAAAATGAGCACAAGATCCAAATAGCCACGTCAACAAAAAAGATATTCAGTTAAGAAATTAGCATGTAAAAAAGAAGATCAACATCACACATCCTCAAGGAATTGCAAATTAGAAGAAAAATACATGATACTACACAATTACTAAATTTCCACCCACTGAATCTAAAATAAAAGTTAGAAATTTTTTTTAGGCCGAGCACAGTGGCTCACATCTGTAATCCCAGCACTTTGGAAGGCTGAGGTGGTTGGATCACCAGAGGTCAGGAGTTCAAGACCAGCCTGGCCAACATGGTGAAATCCCATCTCTACTAAAAATACAAAAAAAAATTAGCCAGGCATGGTGGTGTGCACCTGTAATCCCAGATACCTGGGAGGCTGAGGCAGGAGAATTGCTTGAACCCGGCAGGTGGAGGTTGCAGTGAGCCAAGATCACACCACTGCACTACAGCCTGGGTAACAAGAATGAGACTCCATTTCAAAAAAAAAAAATTAAATTTCCAAAATCCAAAAACTGACAACACCAAATCCTGGCAAAGATACAGAGCAGCAGGAACTATCACTCATTGCCTGTGGGAATGCAAAATGGCATAGCCACGTTGTAAGATTGTTGGGCAGTTTCTTTCAAAACTAAATGTACTTTCACCATATGATCCAGAAGTGCACTCATCAGTATTTATCCAAATAAGTTGAAAACTTGCGTCCATACAAAAGCCCGCACACAAATGTTTATAGCAACTTTGTTCATAATTGCTAAACTTGAAAGCATCCAAGATGTCCTTCAATCGGTGAGTGGATAAACAATCTGTGGCGTACCTAAACATGAAATATTATTCAATGATAACAAGAAATCAGCTATCAAGCCACAAAAAAAGACACAGAGAAAACTCAAATACATATTTCTAAGTGGATGAAGCCAATCCGAAAGTTTTACACGAACTATGATTCCAATTATATGATATTCCCAAAATAAAAAATTATGGAGAGTAAAAAGATCAATAGTTGCCAAGGATAAAGGGAAGCGGAGGAGACAGAAATGAATAGGTCAAGTACAGGTGATATTTAGGGCAGTGAAACTATGGTGAATGTTACTGTAGTATGGGATAGAGGTCAGTAGACATTCGTTCAAACCCATACAATGTTCAACACAAACAGTGAAGACTTGTCAGATATGAACTTTAGTTTACAACTTACCAGTATTGCCTCAGCAAGTGTAACAAATGTATCACACTTAAGGCAGGATGTTAATAATAGAAGAAAATCAAGGAAGGGCCTTAAGATCTCTGTTCTTTCCACTCAATTTTTCTACAAATGTAAAACTACTCAAAAAACAAATAAAAGTATTTTACATTTAAAAAGAAGGACGGGGCCAGTCGTGTGGCTCACACCTGTAATCCCAGCACTTTAGGAGGCCGAGGCGGGTGGATCATTTGAGGTCAGGAGTTTGAGCCCAGCTTGGCCAACGTGGTGAGACCCTGTCTCTACTAAAAATACAAAAATTAGCCAGGCATGGTGGTGGGAGCCTGTAATTCCAGCTATTCAGGAAGGTGAGGCAGGAGAATTGCCTGAACCCTGGAGGCAGAGGTTGCAGTGAGCCGAGATCATGCCACTGCACTCCAGCCTGGGCGAGAAAGTAAGACTCCATCTCACAAAAAAAAAAAAAAAAAAAAAAGAAGGATGGAAGTTGGGATGAAATAAAATTATAAGGAGATTCCAATAAAGGCTAAATTGTAGTCCAACTAGTTTGCAACACAGAAACAAATAATAAGAAAACTGGGAGGAGGCATCCTGGGGTTGCAACAAATGTCAAACACTGACTTCAGAAATCATTCCTTAAAAGGAGACAATTTGATAGAATTCATTTAGAGAACAATATCTTTAACAGGGCAGTGCTGCAAACAATTGAGCAATCAGCTGGCAATTAGTGGAGCTTATCAGCTGGGTACAATCATGTGAAAAGAGAGAGGGCAACCAAAACCACTTCATTCAGTGCGGCTATGGGCCTGCCTAAAACTGCATCTTAACGAGGAGCAACATCAGAGGCTTAACATTGTAGGAGGAGAAACAGACTTTACTCAAACAATTCTGCCAGTTACTGAACAAATACATAACAATAACAAGCTCTAGGGGAGGAGACAGAACTCCTATCCCAAGTTGTTACAATGCATTATCTAAAATACCCTATTTGTAACAAAACATTACACAGAATGTATAAAATAAAATATACCCCTAAAAAAGAAAGAAAGAAAGAGGTCAACAGAAACTGGCTGTGAGACTGCTCAGATGTTGGATTTACTAAAAAAAATTTTATTTCCAATAGTCATTATAATTTAGGTCCACAGATCTAAGAGAAACCAAGATTAAAGAATTAAAGGAGAGTGACACCTGCAAGATAAGAGACTAGGAGATCCCAGTTCTTATCCCCTGAGAAAATGCTAATTTGGCAAGCATCTATGGACAAAAGTGCCATTGCGGGAGCTTTGGGATCCAGATAGGAGATTATGATATTCTAGTACATCTGAAGACCAAGGAAAGCCCCTTTAAGAAGGCAGGCTCACACCTTAGTAGCAAATACATTAAGTGCAGACTCAGCAGACCTATAAGCATCCATATTTCTCTGTGGACTTGGCTCCAACCCCACATGCCCGAAGCACTGAAGCTCCTTGTCCAAATCCTTCCATGAGCTTCACCCACATGCAGACTGACTGCAGAACCCACAGAAGACCAGGACCCGATCCATCCCACATGACCATGGTCCCTAAGGTAGTTACGCCAGTTGAGAGCCTAACATGAGAGTGTCTTTTCCTAATAAAACCAGTGTGTCAAGACAAGAAGACAAGACTGCTCCTTTAAATAAGCAAAGATCAATGCAAGACTATGAAGATTACAAAGAATCAAACATGACCCCACAAAAAAAAGAGAAAAAATATCTCTAATATAGAGCCATTAACTGGCCCTAAAATAATGAAGATCCATGTGCTACTTGAAAAAAAATCAAAATAATTGTGCTTGCTTGCTTTGACAGACAGAGTCTCGCTCTGTCGCCCAGGCTGAAGTACAGTGGTGTGATCTCAGCTCACTGCAACCTTCACTTCCCAGGTTCAAGTGATTCTCCTGCCTCAGCCTTCAAGTAGCTGGGATTACAGGCGTGCACCACCACACCCAGCTAGTTTTTGTATTTTTAGTAAAGACAGGGCTTCACCATGTTGGCCAGGCTAGCCTCAAACTCCTGACCTCAGGTGATCCACCCACTTCGGCCTCCCAAAGTGCTGGGATTACAAGCGTGAGCCACCGCACCCAGCAAAAATTCAAAATAATTGTCTAACAAAAAAAGCTAAATAAGCTTCAAGCAAACACAGATAAACGACAAAATGAAATCAGGAAAACAATACATGAACAAAATTAGAAGTTCAATAAAGAAATGAAAAACACACAAATATTCTGACTCTAAAAAGTAAAATAATTGCACTGAGAATTTTAGTGGACAGCTTCAACACAAGACTCAATCAAGCAGAAGAAAGAACGAGTGAACTCTAAAACAAATTATTTGAAATTATCATTAGATGAACAAAAACAAAAAGAATGGAAAAAGTGAAGAGAGCCTACGGAACATACGGCAAATCATCAAGCAAACCAATGTATGCATTATAGAAATCACAGAAGAAAAGAGAGAAAGAAACAGAAATAGTATTTAGAGAAACAATGTCTGAAAACTTTTCACATCTAGGTAGAGAAATTAACATCCACATTCATGAAGCCCAAATATTCAAAACCCAAATAGGTAAACACCAAGACAAATTATAATTAAATTGTCAAATGTCAAAGACAGAATTTGGGGATTTGGAGGGTTTTTTTTTTGATGATTCTCTCTCCTTTAAGTATTCACATCCCTCTGTGAATGAGTAATAAATACGTATTTGAGAAGAACATGTAGATCTACTCTTTTACCAAATTTCAAGTATACAATGTTGTATTGTTAACTATATTCACACTGCCGTACATTAGATTTTCAGAACTTATTCATTTTGAAAACTGAATCTTTGTATACCCTGACCTATATCACAAAGAGAATTTTGAAAGCAGCAAGAGAAAAACGTCTTGTCCCATTTAAGGGAAGCTGTATAAGACTATCAATGGATTTCTCAACAGAAATCTTGCGGGTCAAGAAACAGTGGGACGACTCAATGTACTAGAAGAGAAAGACCAAAAGGAATCCTTTACCCCCAGAAAGCTGTCCTTTAAGAATAAAAGATGGGCTGGGCGCGGTGGATCACGCCTGTAATCCCAGCACTCTGGGAGGCTGAGACAGGCAGATCACCTGAGGTCAGGAGTTCAAGACCAGCCTGGCCAACATGGCAAAACCCCATCTCTACTAAAAATACAAAAATTAGCCAATGTGATGGAGGGTGCCTGTAATCCCAGCTACTCAGGAGGCTGAGGCAGGAGAATTGCTTGAACCCAGGAGGTAGACGTTGCAGTGAACCGAGGCCATGCCATTGCACTCCAACCCGGACGACAGGAGCAAAACGCTGTCTCAAAAAAAGGAAAAAAAAAAAAAAAAAGAATAAAGAAGAGTGCTCCCATCTGATCATTTCAGCTGTGGCCTGGCACTCTTCTGAGAGCCCAGCCCCAGGTACTTGCAATCAGCCCTGGCACTGCTGTCGCTTTAGCATTCTG
>NW_012109352.1:497564-498721 GCF_000951045.1 Mandrillus leucophaeus | reverse complement strand
AAAGCCCCATCTAAATTAAAGTAAATTCAAAAATAAGAAGTGACAGTTTTCCCAGATGAGAAGAAACCATCATAAGAACTTTGGCATCATGAAGAAAAAAAAAGGTAGAATGTTTTGACACTACCAAAGGATGCACTAGCTCTCTAGCAATGGATCCTAACCAACCAAAATGAAAATTCTGAAATGAAAGATAATGAATTCAAAATATGAATTATAAAGAAGCTCAATGAGATCCAAGAGAAAGTGGAAAATCAACACAAAGATACCAGAACAATGCAGAATGTGAATGAAGTACAGATATCTTTAAATAAAAACAATGGAATTTCTGGAAATGAAAAACACACTGAAGGGTTGGGTTACAGATGAAGGCTTTAACAATAGGCTAGACTAAGCAGACAGAAAATAGGATCCCAGTGCCTTCTGGTGTGTAAACTTTCTTCTGAGAAGTCTGCTGTTAGTCTAATGTGATTTCCTTTATAGGTAATTTGAAAATTCTCTCTTGCTTCTTTCAGAGTATTTTCCTTCAAGTTGACTTTGGATAGTCTGGTAAAGTTCATCTTGCAAAATATTTCCAGGTATTCTTTGAGCTTGTTGCATCTGGATAGGTACCCCTCTAGCAAGGCCAAGAGAATTTTCCTGATTATTCCCTCAAATATGTTTCCAATCTTTTTACCTTTTCCTCTTCTCTCTCAGGAATGCCTACAACTCATAAGTTGGGTTGCTTTACATAATTTCCTATTTCTTGAACTCTTATTTAAATTTTTTTTTTTTTTTTTTTTTGTCTGTGTTAGTTCAAAAAACCTGTTTTGTTTTTTGAAAAAAGAAAATTAATATAGTGCTAGGCCAGGCACGGTGGCTGATGCCTGTAATCCTAGCACTTTCAGAGGCCAAGACAGTTGGACTGCCTGAGCTCAGGAGTTCAAGACCAGCCTGGGCAAGATGGTGAAACCCTGTCTCTACTAAAATACAAAAAAACCCCGTCTCTACTAAAATATGTGCTGTGCATGGTGGCAGGTGCCTGTAATCTCAGCTACTCAGGAGGCCGAGGCCTGAGAATTGCTTGAACCTGGGAGGCAGAGGTTGCAGTGAGCCAAGATCATGACACTGCACCCCAGCCTAGACAACAAAGCAAAACTCTGTCAAAAAAAAAAAAAAAA
>NW_012109352.1:497023-497514 GCF_000951045.1 Mandrillus leucophaeus | reverse complement strand
CCTGGAGGTAGATGACAGTGTCTGTCTGAACTAACAGTCATGAGCTCTGTGGGACAGGGGTAGGATAGGGAAACAGATCATGTTCCTACCTACATCGGAGGCAGAGCTGGTACAGCTCCTCCCTCCCTACAGAGACCTGCGAGCATTTCAACAGGAGCTGCCCCAGCCACCCCTGTAAAGGCTACTGTTCACGTTAATCATTCAGATGTTGGTGGGTAAGCTTTTTGGTCCAGCTCTGCCCAGCTTTGTCTTCCCCTCTGGGCTGAACAGGCAACTCAGAGTCTAGGCATTACATAGACCAGCTTATCACCTGAAACAACAGAGACGAAATCACAGTAAACAAAGATCAAACACACACTATCTGCTTCTGCCATAGCTGGCTCTTACTTATGAGTGCCACTTACTGGCATGGAGGTTAAAAGGCACAAACCAACAAAAAGTCTACTGACAGAAGGGCACAGGGCTGAAAAAACAAAGCCAGGCCAGGCGTG
>NW_012109352.1:494121-495568 GCF_000951045.1 Mandrillus leucophaeus | reverse complement strand
AAAACTCTGTCAAAAAAAAAAAAAAAAGAAAGAAAAAGAAAGAAAGAAAAGAAAAGAAGAAAAAAGAAAAGAAAAGAAAGAGAAAATTAATATGGTGCTAGCTAGATTAACCAAGAAAAAAGAAGATTCAAGTAAGCACAAGAACAATCAAAAGTGATAAAAGTGACATTACAACTGATACCACAGAAAACAAAAGATCATCAGAGACTAATAGGAGTATCTCTATGTATACAAACTAGAAAACCTAGATAAAATGGTTAAATTCGTCCCTCCCTGCTCAGATGTGGCTCAAGCTGGAGGCGCAGAGAGCCAAAGATGCCGCAGACCTTCAACCCGGAGCAGCTTGGAGGCAGTGAATAATAGCTCTTCAAGTCTGCAATAAAAAATGGCCTCTTCCAGAGAACTGTTTGAACCCGGGAGGAGGAGGTTACAGTGAGCCGAGATAACGCCACTGCGCTCCAGTTTGGCCAACAGAACAGGACTCCATCTCAAAAAAAAAAAAAAAAAGAAAAAAAAAAAGGCCTCTTCATAGCTTAAATTACGAAAGTAAACTAAAAGACGTACACGTTTTTGGCCAGGCGTGGTGGCTCACGTCTGTAATCCCAGCACTTTGGGAGGCCAAGGCAGGTGGATCACAAGGACAGGAGATCGTGACCATCCTGGCTAACACGGTGAAACCCTGTCTCTACTGAAAATACAAAAAATTAGCTGGGCCCATGGTGGCGGCACCTGTAGTCCCAGCTACTGGGGAGGCTGAGGCAGGAGAATAGCATGAACCTGGGAGGCGGAGCTTGCAGTGAGCCAAGATCGTGCCACTGCACTCCAGCCTGGGCTACAGAGTGAGACTCCGTCTCAGAAGAAGAAAAAAAAAAAAAAGACTTACATGTTTTTTAATTACCCTACTCATTCCTTACATGTAGGCTCAATCTTTTCAGTATTTGCTTTACTGGTTCAGCAAAAGCCAGGAAAAACAACTTTGTGGTAATCAGAATGTTACCCAACTGTATATTGTTTTTTGTTTTTTTGTGTGTGTTTGTGTGTGTGTGTGTGGGTGTGTTTTGTTTTGTTTTTGAGACGGTGTCTTGCTCTGTCACCCAGGCTGGAGTGCAGTGGCACGATCCCGGCTCACTGCAAGCTCCCTCTCCGGGGTTCACACTATTCTTCTGCCTCAGCCTCAGGAATCGCTGGGACTGGAGGCGCCCGCTACCATGCCTGGCTAATTTTTTGTATTTTTAGTACAGACGGGGTTTCACCATGTTGGCCAGGATGGTTTCGACCTCCTGATCTTGTGATCCACCTGCCTCGGCCTCCCAAAGTGCTGGGATTACAGGTGTCAGCAACCATGCCTGGCCCCAACTGTATATTGTTTACCTTATTGTAAATACTGGTGAACTGTGGTCAATAATAGTTTTACATTCCTTTAAAAAAACAAAAAAAGAAAGAAAGA
>NW_012109352.1:490742-492326 GCF_000951045.1 Mandrillus leucophaeus | reverse complement strand
ACCTGAGGTAAGGAGTTTGAGATCAGCTTGACCAATATGGTTAAACCCCATCTCTACTAAAAATACAAAAATTAGCTGGGCATGGTGGCAGGCACCTGTAATCCCAGCTACTCAGGAAGCTGAGGCAGGAGAATCTCTTGAACCCAGGAGGCAGAGGTTGCAGTGAGCCAAGATCACGCCACTGAACTCCAACCTGAGTGACAGAGCGAGACTCCATCTCAAAAAAACACAATCTCACACACACACTATAAGATTATCATCTTACGGCCGGGCGTGCTGGGTCATACCTGTAATCCTAGCACTTTGGGAGGCTGAGGTGGGTGGATCACCTGAGGTCGGGAGTTCGAGACCAGACTGACCTACATGGAGAAACCCCATCTCTACTAAAAATACAAAATTAGCTGGGCTTGGTGGCGCATACCTGTAATCCCAGCTACTTGGGAAGCTGAGGCAGGAGAATTGCTTGAATCTAGGAGGCGGAGGTTGCGGTGAGCCGAGATCCCGCCATTGCACTCCAGCCTGGGCAACAAGAGCAAAACTCCGTCTCAAAAAAAAAAAAAGATATCGTCTTACACAGAATGGCTCTTACTACAAACACAACAGATGTTGGTGTGGATGCAGAGAATAATGAATACTTATACACTGTTGGTGGGACCGTAACAACCTCTATGAAAAACAATATAGAGATTTCTCAAAGCACTAAAAATAGTGCTACCATTCAACTCAGTGATTATACTACTGGGCATCTACCTGAAAGAAAAGAAATAATTATATTAAAAAGTCACTTTCACTCAATGTGTATTATATTCCTACTCATAATAGTAAAGTCATGGAATTAACCTAAATGTCCATTAACAGGGGACTGGATTTTTTTTAATGTGGTATACATACACCCTGGAATACTATGAAGCCAAAAAAAATGAAATCTTGCTCTGTGCAGTAACATGGATGGAGCTGGGGGCTGTTATTCTAAGTGAAATCACTCAGAAATAGAAAATCAAATACCACATGTTCTCATAAGCAGGAGCTAAACAATAAGTACACAAGGACATAAAGATGGAAACAACAGACAGTGGGACTCCAAAAGGTAGAGATTGGGAAGAGGCTGATGGTCAAAAATTATCTACTGGTAGTGAGATGTGATCACGCCACTGCACACTAGCCGGGGCAACAGAGCAAGACCATGTCTCAAAAACAAAATGATCTGTTGGGTACAATGTTTACTATTTCAGGATAGGTACACTAGAAGCCAAACCTCACCATTATGCAATATATCTATTCGACAAATATGCACTTACACCCTCTGAATCTAAAATAAAACAATGAAGGAAGTTTATAGTAGTAAACACCTATATCTTTTTTAAAAAAAGATCTCGCCTTTGTGGTGGCTCACACCTATAATCCCAGCACTTTGGGAGGCCGAGGCAGGCAGATTGCCCAAGGTCAGGATTTTGAGACCAGCCTGGCTAACATGGTGAAACCCCATCTCTACTAAAAATACAAAAAAATTAGCCGGGTGTGGTGGCACACGCCTGTAGTCCCAGCTAGTCGGGAGGCTGAGGGAGGAGAATCACTTGAACCTGG
>NW_012109352.1:485991-487697 GCF_000951045.1 Mandrillus leucophaeus | reverse complement strand
CTTGTGATCCACCTGCCTCGGCCTCCCAAAGTGCTGGGATTACAGGTGTCAGCAACCATGCCTGGCCCCAACTGTATATTGTTTACCTTATTGTAAATACTGGTGAACTGTGGTCAATAATAGTTTTACATTCCTTTAAAAAAACAAAAAAAGAAAGAAAGAAAGAAAAGAAAATGGGTAAATTCCTGGAAACATACAACCTCCTAAGACTAAACCAGGAAAAAATAGATCTCCTAAATATACCAGTTACAAGTAATGAAACTGACTCAGTAATAAAATAATTTCAAACAAAGAAAAACAAGAACAGATAGGTTTACAGCCAAATTTTGCCAGAAGTACAACAAAGAGCTGGTACCAATCTTACTGAAACCATTCCAAAAATGTATGGAATTTTTGGATTGGAAGAATCAATATCATTACAAAGACCACACTAACTAAAGCAATCTACAGATTCAACATAATTCCTATCAAATTACCAATATCACTTTTTCACAGAATTAGAAAAAACGATCCTAAATATCATATGGAACCAAAAAAGCATCCAAATAGCCAAAGTACTTGTAAGCAAAAAGAACTAAGCCTGAGGCATCATGTGTTTGATTTCAAATTATACTATGATGCTATACTCAATAAAACGGCATAGCATTGGTACAAAAACAGACAGATAGATTAATGGAATGGAATAGAGGGTCCATTGCTAGGAATGATACAGCTAAAAAAGGGAGAAAAAAAATTGTGAAAGAAAAGAGAATAAAGAACCAGTAATAAAACCACATGCCTACAACAAAGTGATCTTCAACAAAGTTGGCAAAAATAAACAATGAGGAAAGGGCATTCTATTCAATAAATGATGCTGGGAAAATTGACTACCCATTGGCAAAAGAATGAAACTGAATTCCCACCTCTCATCACATACAAACTTTAACTCAAGATGCATTAATGACTTAAATGAAAAACCAGAAGCTATAAAAATTCTAGAAGAAAATTTAGGAAAATCTCTTCTAGATATTGGCCTAGGCAAATAATTCATAACCTGAAAAGTAAATGCAGCAAAACCAAATATACACAAATGGGACTTAAACAGCACAACAAAAGAAATAATCAACAGAGTAAACAGACAACCTACACAATAGGGACAAAATATTTGCAAACTTTGCATCTGACAAAGGACTAATATACAGAATCTACAAAGAACACAAACAACTCAACAACAGCAAAGAATAAACAACCCCATTAAAAAGACCACAAAGGATATGAACAGACATTTCTCAAAAGAAGACATACAAGTGGCCACCAAACATATGAAAAATTGCTCAACATCACCAGTCATCAGAGAAATGCAAATTAAAACCACAATAAAGGCTGGGGGCAGTGGCTTACACCTGTAATCCCAGCACTTTGGGAGGCCAAGGTGGGTGGATTACCTGAGGTAAGGAGTTTGAGATCAGCTTGACCAATATGGTTAAACCCCATCTCTACTAAAAATACAAAAATTAGCTGGGCATGGTGGCAGGCACCTGTAATCCCAGCTACTCAGGAAGCTGAGGCAGGAGAATCTCTTGAACCCAGGAGGCAGAGGTTGCAGTGAGCCAAGATCACGCCACTGAACTCCAACCTGAGTGACAGAGCGAGACTCCATCTCAAAAAAACACAATCTCACACACACACTATAAGATTATCATCTTACGGCCGGGCGTGCTGGGTCA
>NW_012109352.1:480210-482011 GCF_000951045.1 Mandrillus leucophaeus | reverse complement strand
AAAAAAAAAAAAAAAAAAAATTAGCAGAAGGAAAGAAATAACAAAGATTAGAGCATAAATAAATGAAATAGAGAATAAAAAAAAATTTTAATCGGCCAGGCACGGTGGCTCACACCTGTAATCTCAGCAGATCTCCTGAGGCCAGGAATTGCAGACCAGCCTGGCCAACATGGTGAAACCCTGTCTGTACTAAAAACATAAAAATTAGCCAGTCGTGGTGGCACGCTCCTGTAAATCCAGCTACTCAGGAGGCTGAGGCAGGAGAATCACTTGAACCCAGGAGATGGAGGTTACAGTGAGTTGAGATTGTGCCACTGCACTCCAGCCTGGGCAACAGAGTGAGACTCTGTCTCAAAAAAGAAAACAACAAAAAAAAAAGTAATCAATGAAGCTAAGAGTTGATTTGGGGAAAACAAAAATCAAAATCAAAGCCCTTACCTAGACTAAGAACAAAAAGAAAGACTATGTTAATAAAATAAGAAATGAAAAAGAAGACATTACAACTTATTACAAAGGTTTATTTCTTACAGAAATAAACAGAATTATAAGGGACTATTATGAACAATTGTACAGCAACCAATTTGACAACTTGGAAGAAATGGTGAAATGACTAGAAACATATAACCTACCAAGACTGAATGGAGAATAAATAGAGAGCTTAAAGAGACCAATAACAAATAGAGAAACTAAAGAAGTAATTTTTCAAAACTCCAAAATATAGCCTAGGACCAGATTACTTCATGAGTAAATTCTACCAAACTTTCAAAGAAATTTTAATATAAAACATCCTCAAATTCTTTGAAAAAATAGAAACAAGAGGTAACACCTTCAGAGTCATTTTATGAGGCAGCCTCCCCTTGATATCAAAGCAAGAAAATAAACTTCCAAGAAGAAAATTATAGGCCAGTATCCTTGAAGAACACGGTGTTTGAATTAAATCTAAATAAATCTGCTTACAAAGAATCAATTCTCAGCAGAAGCTTTTCAAAATAAAAAAAATTTCAAACTTCTCACACTGGATTCTGGATAAACACTCATTTATAGCCTCTTTATCAGATATTGTTACTGAAACTTACATTAATTGAAGAGTTTGCCTGAGCAGCAGTTTCTTCATCTGCTGGGAGCTGATATATCTGGATGCCATTGCTAATCAATTCACTCATTATCTTACTCTTAAACGTCTGTAAATCATTTTTAGAAATTGTGTCTGCTTTGGCAATCAGTGGTATAATGTTCACCTATTAAAAAAGAAGACGAACAAAATCTCAGCATCAAGGAGCCATTGTTCATCCTATAGTTTTTATAGTAAAGCTTCACAATCCCTGGCAATAAATTGCCTAACTAGATAATCACTGGCTGCCATGGTTTTCTTAAAAATTATTTTCCAAAATTATCAATACTTTTGAAGATTCATCTTTTATCCAAATTCAGGTTGAAAAGTCTCAACCTTGTTCTCTTCTAAAAATCCCTTACACCTCTACACATATGGAGTTAGTAAAATGTAAATAGTAGGACAATGTAAATTATTTAATTTATTTTCAATTTTATTTCTTATTAAGCTGAGTGATAAAAGACAAATTGAAAGAACTTTCATCAAAATTGTGGAAGGGATTTTGTCTTTCTACTTTTTACATCACTTTTTCCATCAATCAATCTTAATTAATGTCCCATTTTCACACACTCTTGCCCCACCTAGATGTGTTTGCAGATAGATTTGCTTTTGTTTTTCAAAGACCACCTAAAAAGAATATAGATATTTTTGGTTACCATAATCTTTTTTTTTTTTTTTTTTTTTTTTTTT
>NW_012109352.1:475657-477315 GCF_000951045.1 Mandrillus leucophaeus | reverse complement strand
TGTATTTTTTAGTAGAGACGGGGTTTCACCATGTTGGTCAGGCTGTTCTCAAACTCCTGACCTCAGGTGATCTGCCCGCCTCGGCCTCCCAAAGTGTTGGAATTACAGGCATGAGGCATGGCTCCTGGCCCACCTAATCACAGGAAGCGCTAGACATTTTTTCCAAGGTCACAGATACCTAGCAAGTGACAAAGCAAATATTCAAAAGCTGCTTCCACTGACGAGTCCTGTGACCTTTATATATACAAAAATTAAAATTCCTTCTGTACAAATAAATCTACAACATTGCACGTTCTGGGTTTCATAAACATTCAATGGACTGATTTTCTGTACAATAAAACTAAACTACAAAAAACTGCTGAATAATTAGAAAAATTAATCAGATGAATAGAGTCTCATATCGATTTTGAGATTTTGCTGAAGCCATGGGGCTTAAGCAGCCTATTGAAAGAAAGCCCTCGTGTGTCCCAGGTGTCTGCTGGAAAGAATTATGCTTCTCTTAGCTGTTTCTATATAACAAGCAGTAGCTGCCTGCAGGCTCTTGTATTGTGAATCCTCTGATACAATCTGTAACCAGGATCACAAAAGCTTTCTGTTTCACGTTGTCGGTGGTACTAGTCAAACATCAGTGGGATTATTTTATAGTATCATATAGTACATTTTATTTTAAAAATACAGGCATCCCCCATTTTCCACAGTTTCTCTTTCTTCCTTCTTTTCCTTTCCTTCTTCTTTTTTCCTTCCTTCCTTCCTTCCTTTTCTTCCTTCCCTCCCTCCCTCTCTCCCTTCCTTCCTTCCTCTTCCTTCCTTCCTTCTTTTTTCTCTCTCCTTCTCTCTCTCTCTCTCTCTTTTCTTTCAACAGGGACTTGCTCTATTGCCCAGGCTGGAATTGCAGTGACATGATCTTGGCTCACAGCAGCCTCGAACTCCTGGGCTCAAGTGATCCCACAGGTGCAAACCACCATGCCTGGCTAATTTTTGTATTTTTTTGTAGAGATGGGGTCTCACTACATTGCCCAGGCTGGTCTTGAACTCCTGAGCTCAAGTGATCCTCCTGCCTTTGCCTCCCAAAGTGCTGAGATTACAGGCATAAGCCACAGAGCCCAGCCCAGTTGCACTTTCCACAATTTCCCATAATCAACAGCAGTCCAAAAATATTAAATGAAAGATTCTAGAAATACACAATGTACAAGTTTTAAATTGCATGCCATTCTAAATACTGTGATGGAATGTCATGTTGACCCACTCCATCTCACCCTGGATATGAATTATCTCACTGTTCACCTCATTTTATCTCAACGTGTGGGCATTGTATTATCTCACATCGTCATAAGAAGAATGAGCACAGTATAATAAGATATTCTGAGGCCAGGCACGGTGGCTCACACTTGTAATCCCAGCACTCTGGGAGGCCAAGACGGGTGGATCACCTGAGGTCAGGAGTTTGAGACCAGCCTGGCCAACATGGTGAAACCTTGTCTCTACTAAAAGTACAAAAAACTAGCCGGGCGTGGTAGCGGGCGCCTGTAATCCCAGCTACTCAGGAGGCTGAGGCAGGAGAATCACTTGAACCCAAGAGGCAAAGGTTGCAATGAGCTGAGATCGCGCCACTGCACTCCAGTCTGGGCAACAAGAGCAAAACTCTGTCTCTGGGGGGG
>NW_012109352.1:470912-474731 GCF_000951045.1 Mandrillus leucophaeus | reverse complement strand
AAAAAAAAAAAAAAAAAAGTGAGACTGTTACAGTGGGCCCAATCCAAACTGACTGGCACCCTTGTAAGAAGATAAAATGTGAGGCTGGGCACAGTGGCTCATGCCTGTAATCCCAACACTTTGGGAGGCCGAGGTGGGCAGATCACCTGAGGTCAGGAGTTCAAGACCAGCCTGGCCAACATGGTGAAACCCATCTCTGCTAAAAATACAAAAAATTGACCAGGTGCGGTGGCTCACACCTGTAATCCCACCACTTTGGGAGGCCTAGACGGGCGTATTTACGAGGTCAGGAGATTGAGACCATCCTGGCTAACACAGTGAAACCCTGTCTCCACTAAAAATACAAAAAACTAGCCAGGTGTGGTGGTAGGCGCCTGTAGTCTCAGCTACTTGGGAGGCTGAGGCAGGACAATGGCGTGAACCCAGGAGGCGGAGCTTGCAGTGAGCCGAAATGGCACCACTGCACTCCAGCCTGGGTGACAGAGTGAGATTCTGTCTTAAAAAAAAAAAAAATTAACTGGGTGTGGTGGCGGGCACCTGTAATTCAACTACTCAGGAGGCTAACATAGGAGAACTGCTTGAACCCAGGAGGCAGAGGTTATAGTGAGCTGAGATCACGCCACTATACTCCAGCCTGGGCAATAAAAGCTAAACTCCGTCCAAAAAAAAAAAGATAAAATGTGTACACCCAGGAGACACCAGGAGGAACACCATGTGAGAACACAGAGATAAGGTGGTCATCTGCCAGACAAGGACAGAGATTTCAGAAGAAAGCACATCTTCTGACACGTTGATCTTGGACTTCTATCCTCCAAGACTGTGGGAAAATACATTTTCATTGTTTAAACCACCCAGTCTATGGCATTTTGCTATCCCAGCCCTAACACTCTAATGCAAATGCTTTAAATATTAACAGAAAAAAATAATTATGATATACATATATTATAAAATAACAGGTACAGTCATGGCATTTCAGTAAATGAGGGGCCACATATATGATGGTGATCCCATAATATTATAATACTGTACCTTTGCTTTTTGTTGTTGCTGTTGTTATTTATTATTTATTCATTTATTTATACATGTATTTATTTATTTATTTATTTATTTACTGAGTCTTGCTCTGTCACCCAGGCTGGAGTGCAGTGGCTTAATCTCAGCTCACTGCAATCTCTGCCTCCCTGGTTCAAGCGATTCTGCTGCCTCAGCCTCCCGAGTAGCTGGGATTACAGGCCCCTGTTACAACACCCAACTAATTTTTTGTATTTAGTAGAGACAGGGTTTCGTCATGTTGGCCAGGCTGGTCTTGAACTCCGGACCTCAGGTGATCCACCCACCTCAGCCTCCCAAAGTGCTGAGATTACAGGCGTGAGCCTCTGTGCCCAGCTATTTATAGATCTATTTATTTAATTTCTGGATTCAGGGGATATATATGCAGGTTTGTTATGTAGATATATTGAATATTAGTGAGGTTTTGACCTCTAGTGTGCCCATCACCCAAATAGTGAGCACTGTACCCAATAGGTAATTTTTCAAATCTCAACCTCCTCCCACCCTTCCCCCTTATAAAGGGCCCAGTGTCTATTATTTGTCTAATACTGTACTTTTTTTATGTTTAGATACACAGACAAGGCCAGGCATGGTGGTTCGCACTTTGGGAGGCTGAGGCGGGCAGATCACTTGAGGTCAGGAGTTCAAGACCAGCCTGGCCAACATGGCAAGACTCCGTCTCTATCAAAGATACAAAAATTAGGCTGGGCGCAGTGGCTCACGCCTGTAATCCCAGCATTTTGAGAGGCTGAGGTGGGTGGATCACCTGAGGTCAGGAGTTTGAGACCAGCTTGACCAACATGGAGAACCCCGTCTCTACTAAAAATGCAAAATTAGCCGGGCATGGTGGTGCACGCCTGTAATTTCAGCTACTTGGGAGGCTGAGGCAGGAGAATCACTTGAACCCAGGAGGTGGAGGTTGCAGTGAGCCCAGATCACACCATTGCACTCCAGCCTGGGTGACAAGAATGAAACTCCATCAAAAAAAAAAAATTAGCCGGGTGTGGCGGCACAGGCCTATCAGGCCTGTAGTCCCAGCTACTTGGGAGGCTGAGGCAGGAGAATCACTTGAACCCAGGAGGTGGAGGTTGCAGTGAGCCCAGATCACACCATTGCACTCCAGCCTGGGTGACAAGAATGAAACTCCATCAAAAAAAAAAAATTAGCCGGGTGTGGCGGCACAGGCCTATCAGGCCTGTAGTCCCAGCTACTTGGGAGGCTGAGGCCGGAGAATCACTTGAACTCAGGAGGCAGAGGTTACAGTGAGCCGAGATCATGCCACTGCACTCCAGCCTTGGAGAGAGTAAGACTCCGTCTCAAAATAAAATGAAATAAAATAGATACACAGATACTTATCATTGTGTTATAATTCTACAGTATTCCGTACAGTATCATGCTGTCCAGGTTTGTAGCCTAGGAGCAGTAAGCCATACCATCAAAGACTATCGTCTAGGTGTGTAGTAGGCTAGATCATCTAGGCATGTGTAGGTACACTCTATGATGTTTGCATAATGATGAAATCACCTAAAGATAGGTAACTACACTTGCATGCACGTGCCTTCAAGATGTGTCATTATCTCGAAATTAATATTACATCGTGAAAGGTTGGGACCAAGAACAATGGCTCACACCTGTAATCCCAACACTCTGGGAGGGTGAGGTGGGTAGATCACTTAAGCCAGAAGTTCAAGTTCAGCCTGAACAACATAGTGAAACCCCATCTCTACAAAAAATACAAAAATTAGCCAATCTTGGTAGCACATTCCTGTAGTCCCAGTTACTCGGATGGCTAAGGTGGGAAGATTGCTTGAGTCCAGGAGGTTGAGGCTGCAGTGAGCTATGATGACACCACTGCACTCTAGCCTGAGTGACAAAGCAAGACCCTGTCTCAAATACAAAAAAAAAAAAGAAAGAAAGAAAAAGAAAAGAAAGCTTGGTGGATTTACCAAACATACCTTACTGTCAAGGTTCTTCATTGTTAATAGATCAAGAGACTTCAGGGAATGTCCTGTAGGTGAAATGAAGTAAAGACACACGTGGATGCGAGAATCATGGTACTCAAACAAGGAACGTTTAATCTTCAGTTCTTCTTGAAGATAGGCCTCAAATTGGGCATCTATGTAGTCAACTATTGGTTGGTAGCTAAAAAAATAATTTATACATTTAGCATAACGACTTATAAAATCTAAAGCCTGCTTTTTGACGACTTAATGAACAGTTAACATGTATGTAAGCAGTTTGCTATAGTGATAAAAAAAAGTTCATAACATGTCCATACAAAGATATTAATTCCAAACCAATAATTAGGTTCATGCTTTACTCTATGATTATGTAAAATGTAAACATAGAGGAAAGCTGGGGGCATCCGACAGGGGACTAGTATCCAGAATATAAAAAGAATGCAAGCAACTAAACAGCAACAACAAGAAGAACAAATAATCCCGTTAAAAAAGTGGGCAAAGGACATGAATAGACATTTTTCAGAACACCAAAATACAAAGTAAAATCACAATGAGATATCATCTTACCTCAGTCAGAATGGCTATTGTTAAAAAGATAAAAAATGGCTGGGCACGGTGGCCCACGCCTATAATCCCAGCACTTTGGGAGGCCGAGGCAGGTGGATCATGAGGTTAGGAGTTCAAGACCATCCTGGCTAACATAGTGAAACCTCATCTCTGCTAAAAATACAAAAATTATCCAGGCCTGGTGGCGGGCGCCTGTAGTCCCAGATACTTGGGAGGCTGAGGCAGGAGAATGGTGAGGACC
>NW_012109352.1:467809-470577 GCF_000951045.1 Mandrillus leucophaeus | reverse complement strand
CTTAGACACTTAGAGTACAACCTCTACAGAAAATTTGTACAAATAAAGTCAAATAAAGAAATAAGGAAATAAGCTAAAACTAATAGAAGCTGTATTTAAAATTTTTTGCTATAACTGGTTCAATAAAAATCTTGTAAGAAAATCAATTGTATACAAAAGTATTAATCTTGTAAGAACAGAACATTACTTAGGAAAATAATAAAATCTGTACGAAAGGGTATTACTTACACAAATTAGTCTACGGCAAAGGAAGTTGAATTCTTTGAAATAAGAAAACCTTTTTTAATTTAAATAAGAAAACACTAACCTGGCTTCTTTGTCTATTTGATCACCATATCCCACTGTCTCCACAACAGTCAATTTCAACTGAACATTGCTTTCCTGAAGCTCATATGTCTGAATTTGAAGTCCAACATTTGAGTAAAAATGTGAGGATTTGTTATCTTTCAAGTTAGTATTAAACAATGTGTCAATCAGTGTTGATTTTCCAATTCCAGTTTCCCCTGTAATAGACATAGATTCATTGTCATAGGGGCATAAAGGGGCTGAGAAGAAGCAACACTTTGAATTCCTACAGTGGTTTTTTTAAAATCTTAGAAAGTTGAACTCATAGAAGTAGAGAGTAGGATACCGGTTACCAGAGGCTGGGGCAGCAGGGAGAAAGGAAAGGTGGACTTGTTGCTCAAAGGGTACAAAGTTTCTTTTTTTTTTTTAACTTTTATTTTAGGTTTGGGGGTATACGTGCAGGTTTGTTATATAGGTAAGCTCAAGTCATAAGGGTTTGTTGTACAGATTATTTCATCACCCTGGTACTAAGCTTGGTACCCCATCGTTATTTTATCTGATCCTCTCCCTCCTCCAAACCTCCACCCTTAAGTAGACACTAGTGTCTATTATTCCCCTTTTTGTGTCCATGTGTTCTCATCATTTCACTCCCACTTATAAGTGAGAACATGGCACATATTCTCAGCTATAAAAAAGAAAGAGATCATGTCCTTTGCAGGAGCATGCATGGAGCTGGAGGCCATCATCCTTAGCACACCAACAGAGCTCATTGCAGCACTATTCATAGTAGCAAAGACATGGAATCAACCCAAATGCCCATCAATAATAGACTGGATAAAGAAAATGTAGTACATATACACCATGGAATACTACACAGCCATGAAAAAGAATAAGATCATGCCCTTTGCAGGAACATGGATGGAACTAGAGGCCATCATCTTTAGCAAACTAACAGTTTCAAACAGACAGGAGAAAGAAGTTTTGAGATCTATTGCACAGCAGAGTGACTATAGTCAATGTATTGTATATTTCAAAATAATCAAGAGAGTTAATTTCAAATGTCTCATCATAAAAAAAAGATAGGTAAACCAGGTAATAGATATATTAATTCACTTGATTGAATCATTCCACATTGTAAACATTTATCAAAACCTTACATTGTATCTATACATGTAAATAACTATGATTTTTCAATTAAGAATAACATTAATTTTAAAAATAAATAAAGGGTTTCAAATACTTCAAAGACTGGGATGGCCTTGAAAGTATACATGCTAGCCCTGTTTCTCTCACTCATTAACATAATGGAGAAAGAAAGTATACACTAAGCTACATCAGACTTTTAAGAGCACAGGAATGTTCCAATTTTTAACAATCATTACAGGTCCAGTGTGGTGTTTATGCCTGTAATCCCAGCACTTTGGGAAGCTGAGGTGGGCGGATTGCTTGAGCCCAGGCAGCTGAGGCTACAGTGAGCCACAATCACACCACTGCACTCCAGCCTGGGCAACAGAGTGAGAACCTGTCTCAAAAAATAAAAGGATTACATAATATGGCTAAGATGAGAATCACTGTAAACATGAAGATATATTTGAATTAATAGCATCAATGTTAAACACTGCTTAAGATAAGTTGAAGTGAACATTGGGAAAAATGAAGGAATAGTTCAAATGAGGTGTCTGACACTTACCCACACAGAGAATATTAAAAGTGAATCCTTGTCGGATAGATCTGTTCACCAACTGATTGGGCAAACATTCAAAACCAAAATGTCCAATCGTAGTTAAACAACGAATATTATTTTCTTTTTGCTTAAATAAAACAAAAATTTAGAGTTTTGTGTTAGAATAGAAAATGAAGTCATTTGAAAGGAAAATTATTATAGTACATCAAAGAAGTTAGAATTGATTATCATTTGATTATCATACCTCAGATGCAATATATAATATACATATTAAGTAAATTTGTGAAAATAGAAGTCTGTGTTCAAACACATAGATTTGGCTATTATTTTTATAAATAAAGTGAATCTATCTCTCAGCACACTCAAAGAGGCTCTGTTTCTAAATTTTAAAAGAAATGGGGGACAGCTACAGTGGCTCATGCCTGTAATCCCAGCACTTTGGGAGGCCAAGCCAGGCGGATCACGAGGTCAGGAGTTCAAGACCAGCCTGGCCAACATTGTGAAACCCCATCTCTACTAAAAATACAAAATTAGCCAGGCATGGTGGTACATGCTTGTAATCCCAGCTACTCGGGAGGCTAAGGCAGGAGAATCACTTGAACCCGAGAGGCGGAGTTTGCAGTGAGGCAAGAGCGCACCACTGCACTCCAGCCTGGGCAAAAGAGTGAAACACTGTCTCAATAAACAAACAAATAAATAAATATATAAATAAAATAGGGAATTAAGGAAATACTACAAGAAACTCTAATATATTACTCTAACATAATACATTCTTTCTTCCATAAGAAAAAAGAAAAAA
>NW_012109352.1:463991-467759 GCF_000951045.1 Mandrillus leucophaeus | reverse complement strand
CTCCCTCCTCCAAACCTCCACCCTTAAGTAGACACTAGTGTCTATTATTCCCCTTTTTGTGTCCATGTGTTCTCATCATTTCACTCCCACTTATAAGTGAGAACATGGCACATATTCTCAGCTATAAAAAAGAAAGAGATCATGTCCTTTGCAGGAGCATGGATGGAGCTGGAGGCCATCATCCTTAGCACACCAACAGAGCTCATTGCAGCACTATTCATAGTAGCAAAGACATGGAATCAACCCAAATGCCCATCAATAATAGACTGGATAAAGAAAATGTAGTACATATACACCATGGAATACTACACAGCCATGAAAAAGAATAAGATCATGCCCTTTGCAGGAACATGGATGGAACTAGAGGCCATCATCTTTAGCAAACTAACAGTTTCAAACAGACAGGAGAAAGAAGTTTTGAGATCTATTGCACAGCAGAGTGACTATAGTCAATGTATTGTATATTTCAAAATAATCAAGAGAGTTAATTTCAAATGTCTCATCATAAAAAAAAGATAGGTAAACCAGGTAATAGATATATTAATTCACTTGATTGAATCATTCCACATTGTAAACATTTATCAAAACCTTACATTGTATCTATACATGTAAATAACTATGATTTTTCAATTAAGAATAACATTAATTTTAAAAATAAATAAAGGGTTTCAAATACTTCAAAGACTGGGATGGCCTTGAAAGTATACATGCTAGCCCTGTTTCTCTCACTCATTAACATAATGGAGAAAGAAAGTATACACTAAGCTACATCAGACTTTTAAGAGCACAGGAATGTTCCAATTTTTAACAATCATTACAGGTCCAGTGTGGTGTTTATGCCTGTAATCCCAGCACTTTGGGAAGCTGAGGTGGGCGGATTGCTTGAGCCCAGGCAGCTGAGGCTACAGTGAGCCACAATCACACCACTGCACTCCAGCCTGGGCAACAGAGTGAGAACCTGTCTCAAAAAATAAAAGGATTACATAATATGGCTAAGATGAGAATCACTGTAAACATGAAGATATATTTGAATTAATAGCATCAATGTTAAACACTGCTTAAGATAAGTTGAAGTGAACATTGGGAAAAATGAAGGAATAGTTCAAATGAGGTGTCTGACACTTACCCACACAGAGAATATTAAAAGTGAATCCTTGTCGGATAGATCTGTTCACCAACTGATTGGGCAAACATTCAAAACCAAAATGTCCAATCGTAGTTAAACAACGAATATTATTTTCTTTTTGCTTAAATAAAACAAAAATTTAGAGTTTTGTGTTAGAATAGAAAATGAAGTCATTTGAAAGGAAAATTATTATAGTACATCAAAGAAGTTAGAATTGATTATCATTTGATTATCATACCTCAGATGCAATATATAATATACATATTAAGTAAATTTGTGAAAATAGAAGTCTGTGTTCAAACACATAGATTTGGCTATTATTTTTATAAATAAAGTGAATCTATCTCTCAGCACACTCAAAGAGGCTCTGTTTCTAAATTTTAAAAGAAATGGGGGACAGCTACAGTGGCTCATGCCTGTAATCCCAGCACTTTGGGAGGCCAAGCCAGGCGGATCACGAGGTCAGGAGTTCAAGACCAGCCTGGCCAACATTGTGAAACCCCATCTCTACTAAAAATACAAAATTAGCCAGGCATGGTGGTACATGCTTGTAATCCCAGCTACTCGGGAGGCTAAGGCAGGAGAATCACTTGAACCCGAGAGGCGGAGTTTGCAGTGAGGCAAGAGCGCACCACTGCACTCCAGCCTGGGCAAAAGAGTGAAACACTGTCTCAATAAACAAACAAATAAATAAATATATAAATAAAATAGGGAATTAAGGAAATACTACAAGAAACTCTAATATATTACTCTAACATAATACATTCTTTCTTCCATAAGAAAAAAGAAAAAAACTTTAATATCCTTTCATTCTGCTGCAGCATGTTAATACAGTGAGAAAATCCCACACATGTTAATCCAGATGCTTCTCAACTTATGATGAGGCTATGTCCCAAGAAACCCCTCCTAAATTGAACATATTGTAAGTCAAAACACCATTTAATACACGTAACAAAGCTGAACATTATAGCTCAGCCTTGTCTGCCTTAAAAATGCTCAGAACACTTACATTAGCCTACAATTGGGCAAAATCAATTAACGCAAAGCTTATGTTATAATAAAGCATTGAATATCTCATGTAATTTATTAAATAAAGTGAAAAACAGCACTATCATAGAGTCAACAATTTAAGTTGAATGATTGTAAGCTGGAGATCCTCTACATATGTGAGGAAACCAAAATCAATTTGAAATTTTTAAAAAATCAAATGATGTATACTTCAAATTTGTTATATACCCTCTGAGGACTCGTGTTATATCAAAGAAATCTACTACTAATAACCCCATTCCAGAAAATTTGAAATCCATCAGTATTATACACAAAGTTACCAACCGATCATTTTTAAAAGGTTAAAAGATAATTCACTTTTTATTTCTAAGCACTTTTATTTTAAAAATGGGAATTATACAACCCCCTCCACACC
The DNA here is from genome assembly GCF_000951045.1 of Mandrillus leucophaeus. Classification (NCBI taxonomy): domain Eukaryota; kingdom Metazoa; phylum Chordata; class Mammalia; order Primates; family Cercopithecidae; genus Mandrillus; species Mandrillus leucophaeus. Next base: position 465,210 of record NW_012109352.1, on the reverse strand, counting down.
TAACAACACATTAAATACCACTTTGCAATGACAGCTCAGCATACTTCACAGTTCTTAACACTATTTTATGAGGAATACAAAATGCCTTTTTATCTAAATTAACAAGCTTTAAAATGTTTTAGTATATCTGAGAATAAAGGAATTATAAATCCGTAGGAAAGATATTAAGGTAGAAGCATCAACAATTAGCTCAATAGATGTTGTCTACATTTATTTTGTACCTTTATAAAACAAGAACATGCTAACCAGCCTGGGAGGCAGAGGTTGCAGTAAGCTGAGATCTCGACTCACTACAACCTCCATCACCCGGGCTCAAGCAATTCTCCAGTCTCCCGAAAAGCTGGGACTATAAGCATGCACCACCATGACCAGCCAATCTTTGTATTTTTTGTAGAGAAGGGGTTTCACCATGTTGGCCAGGCTGGTCTTGAACTCCTGACCTTAGGTGATCCACCTGCCTGGGCCTTCCAAATTGCTGGGATTACAGGTGTGATCCACTGCACCTGGCTAATTTTTGTATTTTTGGTAGAGACGGGGTCACACCATGTTGCTCGGGTTGGTCTTGAACTCCTGAGCTCAAACAATCCTCCTGCCTTAGCCTCCAAAGGGCTGGGATTACAGGTGTGAGCCACTGGGCCCAATCTACTAACAGAGATTTTAAAACAGCTATTATAAACGTGCAGAGACATAAAGGAAAGTGTGCATACACAATGAGTAAAAAGACAAAAATCCCAGGAGAAAAACAAAAATTATAAAATTAAGATAAAAGCAGAAAGCATGGCCAGGCGCATTGGCTCACGCCTGAAATCCCAGCATTTTGAGAGACCAAGGCAAGTGTATCACTTGAGGTTAGGAGTTCGAGACCAGCCTGGCCAACAGAGTGAAACCCTGTCTCTACTAAATATACAAAAATGAGCTGGGCATGGTGGTGGGAGCCTGTAATCCCAACTACTTGGGAGGCTGAGGCAGGCGAATCCCTTGAGCCAGGGAGGCAGAGGTTGCAGTGAACTGAAATTGGACCACTGCACTCCAGCCTGGGCGACAGAGGGAGATTACATCTCAAAAATAAATAAATAAAAGCAGAAAGCAAAGACACAGGAAATAAGTCTTAGAGAAAATTAAATAAGCAAAAATTTGCTGTTTTGAAAAGATTGATAAGATTGATAAACACCTAGCTGGACTAATAAAAACACCAAAAACAGCCGGGCACAGTAGCTCA
>NW_012109352.1:458563-463541 GCF_000951045.1 Mandrillus leucophaeus | reverse complement strand
CAGCTACTCGGGAGGCTGAGGCAGAAGAATGGCGTGAACCCGGGAGGTGGAGCTTGCAGTGAGCCGAGATCCCGCCACTGCACTCCAGCCTGGGTAACAGAGCAAGACTCCGTCTCAACAAAAAAAAAAAGAAAGTAGGCCCGGCTAGTTTCACTATTGAATTCTATCAACAAGCAGTTAAAGAAAAATTCACACAAACTCTCTACAAAACAGAAGAGAGGCAAATTTTTTCCAATGTATTTTATGAAACCAGATATAATGGCAATATAAACACCTGACAAGCCAGGCGCAGTGGCTCACGCCTGTATCCTAGCACTTTGCGAGGTCCAGACGTGTGGATAATCTGAGGTCAGGAGTTCGAGACCAGCCTGACAAACATGGTGAAACCCCATCTCTACTAAATATAAAAAATTAGCCAGGCATGGTGGCATGTGCCTGTAATCCCGGCTACTTTGGAGGCTAAGGCAGGAGAATCCCTTGAACCCAGGAGGCAGAGGTTGCAGTGAGCTGAGATTACACCATGCACTCCAGCCTGGGCGACTGAGTGAGACTCTATCTCAGAAAAACAAACAAACGAAGAAAAAACACCTGGCAAAGATATCACAAAAAGAGAAAATTATACATTAATTTCTGTCATGTGCATAACTGCAAAAATTCTTTTTTACTACCATAATTAAATTTAATTTTAATTGTACAACTAGTGAGTGTGCAAATAAATTTTTCTTAACAACTGAAATATTGAAATGAAAGATAATATTCCATTTGACTATTCCCCACATCCTATCTCCTTCCTCTTTTCCCTATTTTTATGATTTTTATGATTCTAAACATTAAAAAATACTTTTATATACACAAATATAGAGGTATTAAATTTTAAAAACACATACATGGCCGGGTACAGTGGCTCACACCTGTAATCCCAGCAATTTGGGAGGCCGAGGTAGGCAGATCACCAGAGGTCAGGAGTTCAAGACCAGCCTGGCCAGTGTGGTGAAACCTGGTCTCTACTAAAAATACAAAAAATATTAGCCAGGCATGGTGGCAGAGGCCTGTAACCCTAAGTACTTGGGAGGCTAAGACAGGAGAATTGCTTGAATCTGGGAAGCAGAGGTTGCAGTGAGCCGAGATCGCGCCATTGCACGCCAGCCTGGGCTACAAGAGTGAAACTCTGCAACTTTCTTTTTTCTACTATAATTCTATATATGTTACTTAGCTAGCTTTATTGAGGAATAATTTATATATAATAAAAGTTACCAACTTTATGTGCACCATTTGATGAATTTTAACGAATGTGTATAGTAATGTAATCACCATCATGATCACCATATAGAACATTTCTGACATCCCTAAAGCTTTCCCTCTTATCCCTATTCAGTCAATTCATAACCCTCATCCCTCAGTCCTGGCAACCTCTCATCTGTTTTCAGTTGCTATAGTTTTACTTCTTCTAGAATTTCATTTAGAAGAAATCATACTGCACAGAGTTTTTTTTTTTTGTTTAATCTTAACAAAACATTACCGAATCAATTCACTTGTATATAAAAAAGATTATATATTAAAACAATTGACATTTATTCTAGAAACGCAAGGTTAGTTCAGCACTCAAAAATCCATATATGATAAACTATAAAATATTGATACAAGAAACTGAAGAGGATACAAAAAAATGAAAAGATATTCCATGTTTATGGACTGAAAGAATTAATATCGTTAAAATGTTCGTACCACTGAAAGCGATCTACATATTTAACTCAATGCCTATCAAAATACCAATGACATTCTCCACAGAAATAGAAAAAAATAGGCCGGGAGCAGGGGCTCATGTCTGTAATCCCAGCCTTTGGGAGGCCAAGGCAGGCAGATCACGAGGACAGGAGATCGAGATTATCCTGGCTAACATGGTGAAACCCCGTCTCTACCAAAAATACAAAAAAATTAGCTGGGTATGGTGGCAGGTGCCTTTAGTCCCAGCTACTTGGGAGGCTGAGGCAGGAGAATGGAGAATGGCGTGAACCTGGGAGGCAGAGCCTGCAGTGAGCCGAGATCGTGCCACTGCACTCTAGACTTGGCAACAGAGCGAGACTCTGTCTCCAAAAAAAAAAAAAAAAGAAAGAAATAGAAAACATAATCCTAAAATTTACATGTACCCACAAAGGACACAGAATATTCAAAGCAATGCTGAGTATTCTGGGTACACTGAAGGAATCACATTACTTGACTTCAAATTATAATACAGAACTACAGTAACCAAAACAGTATGATACTGTCATGAAAACAGACATATAGACAAATGGAACAGAATACAGAACCCAGAAATAAATTCAAACATGTACAGTGAACTCACTTTTGACAAAGGTGCCAAGAGCATACAGTGGGGAAAGAAGAATCTCTTCAATAAATGGTTCTGGGAAAATAGGATATCCATATGTAAAATAATGAAAACAGACTCCTGTCTCTCATCATATATAAAAATCAAATAAAAATGGATTAAAGATATAAATCTAAGTCGTGAAACTATGAACCTACTAAAAGAAAACATTGGGGAAACTCTCCAGGATATTGACCTGGACAAATACTTCTTAGATAATGCCCTACAAGCACAGGAAACCAAAGCAAAAATGGACAAATGGGATCATATAAAATTAAAAAGCTTCTGCACAGCAAAGAAAGTGATTAACAAAGTGAGGAGACAACCCACCGAATGGGAGAAAATATTTGCAAACTATCTACCTGGTAGGGGATTAATAACCAGAATATGTAAGAAGCTCAAATAGCTCAATAAGAAAAAATCTAATAATCCAATTTAAAAACTGGCAAGTGATTGGAACAGACATGTCTCAAAAGAAGACATACAAATGGCAAACAGGTATATAAAAAGGTGCTCAACATCATTGACCATCAGAGAAATTCCAATCAAACCTAAAATGATATATCATCTCACCTGAGTTAAAGTGGTTTTTACCCAAAAGACAGGCAATAACAAATGCTGGCAAGAATGTAGAAAAAAGAGAATCCTCTTACACTGTTGATGGGAATGTGAATTAGTATGGAGAACAGTATGGAGGTACCTCAAAAAACTAAACATAGAACTACTGTATGATCCAGCAATCCCACTGCTAGGTATATACCCAAAAGAGAGAAACTAGTACACCGAGGAGATATCTACACTCCCATGTTTGTTGCAGCACTATTCACAATAGCGAAGATTTGGAAGCAAGCTAAGTGTCCATCAACAGATAAATAGACAAAGAAAATGTAGTACATATACACAATGGAATACTATTCAGCCACCAAAAAGAATGAGATCTTGTCATTTCCAGCAATATGGATGGAACCTAACAATATGTTAAGTGAAATAAGCAAGTCACGGAAAGACAAACTTCACATGTTCTCACTTATTTGTGGGAGCTAAAAATTAAAACAATTGAACTCATGGAGATAGAGAGTGGAAGGATGGTTATCAGAGGCTAAGAAGGGTAGTGAGGGTGGTGAGGGGATGGTTAATGGGTACAAGGATATAGTTAGATAGAATGAATAAGGTCCAGTATTTGATAGCACAACAGGGTGACTATAGTCAATGATAAATTGTACATTTTAGAAGAATGAAGAGTACAATTGAAATGTTTCTAACACAAAGAAATGAAAAATACTTAAGGTAGTGGATACCTCATTTATCCTGATATGATTATTACACATTATGTGCCTATAGTAAAATATCTCATGTGCCCCATAAATATATAGACCTGCTATGTACCCATAAAAATTAAAAATTAAAGGCTGAGCATGGTGGCTCATGCCTGTAATCCCAGAACTTCGGGAGGCTGAGGCTGGAAGATTGCTTGAGCTCAGGAATTCGAGACCAGTCTGGGGAACATAGTGAAACCCTGTCTCTACTGAAAATAAAAATTTAAAAAATAGCTGGGTGTGGTAGTACATGCTCGTTGTCCCAGCTACTCCGGAGGCTGAGGCAGGAGGATCACTTAAGCCCAGGAGTTAGAGCTTGTGGTGAGCTATGATTGTGCCACTGCACGGCAGCCTGGGTAACAGAGTAAAACCCTGTCTCAAAAAAAATTAAAAATTAAAAAAATCAGTAAACATATTTCACCATATTAATAGTATAAAGTAAAATCACCATATGACTGACTCAATAAATGAAAAATATTATATTTGATGAATTGAATACCCATTTGTGATTTTTAAAGTCTATTAGTAAAATAGGAATTAAAGAGAACTTCCTCAATCTAATAAAAACTATATTAGAAAAAACTTTAAATCTAACATCATACTTCATAGTAAACATCTGAGTGCTTTCCTCACAAGACTGAAAATAAAGCAGAGATGTCAGCTTTTGTCATTTTTATATATTTTACTGGAGGTTCTTACCAGTTAATAAGGCAAACAAAAATCATAAATATTCAAAAGAGTTTGTTATTTTATATTGAAAAAAGGTAGAAAATATACAAGAATCTACAGAGCATCTACCAGAATTACTAAGAGAATATATCGAAATTAAAAGCTATAAAGTCAATATACAAAAATCAGTTATATTCATTTCTGGTTTCTGCTCAGAGATGTAGAGAGCAGAAAAAAGACGTCACTACTAACACTACAGGAATAAAATAATGAACTAAGGCAAGATCACAACTTTTTTTTTAACTCATCCTAGTACTGGTGTTTCAGGTCAAAAAATGGTTCCAGAATTGAAGGAGAGACAGAAACCCACAGGAAAAGACAAGATGGGAACATTAACTTTTCTAGGCAAGAAAGACACAGACATGAGAAGAGTTCTAAAGCAAGGACCTAATTGCTAGAACATGCCTTGGCAGACAAGTAAAAACTTTGAGCCATAAACAGGAATCATCTGTAGCTGCTTTTTTCTTTCTTTATTTTGTTCTTTTTCTTTTTTTCTTTTTTTTTTTTTTTTTTTGAGACAGAGTCTCACTCTGTTGCCCAAGCTATAGTGCAGTGGCGCAATCTC
>NW_012109352.1:456007-457753 GCF_000951045.1 Mandrillus leucophaeus | reverse complement strand
CGATCTCAGCTCACTGCAATCTCTACCTCCCAAGTTCAAGCAATTCTCCTGCCTCAACCTCCTGAGTAGCTGGGATCACAGTTGCCCACCACCACGCCCAGCTAAGTTTTTGTATTTTTAGTAGAGACAGGGTTTCACCATGTTGGTCAGCCTGCTCTCAAACTCCTGACCTCAGACTATCCATCAGTCTCGGCCTCCCAAAGTGCTGGGATTACAGGTGTGAGCCACCGCGCCCAGCCATGTACCACATTTTTAATCCAATCTGCCATTGGTGGATACCTAGGTAGATTCAATGTCTCAGCTATTGTGAATAGAGCTGAGATGAAAACAAGTACAGGCCGGGTGCGGTGGCTCACAACCCTAATCCTAACACTTTAGGAGGCTGAGGCAGGCAGATCACTTGAGGTCAGGAGTTTGAGACCAGCTTGGCCAACATGATGAAACCCTGTCTCTAGTAAAAATATAAACATTAGCTGGGCGCAGTGGTGTATGTCTGTCATCTCAGCTACTCAAGAGGCTAAGGTACGAGAATCGGTTGAACCAGGGAGGCGAAGTTTGCAGTAAGCCAAGATTGCGCCACTGCACTCCCGCCTGGGCGACAGAGCGAGACTCTGTCTCAAATTTTTAAAAAAGAAAACAGGACGGGTGTGGTGGCTCACACCTGTTAATCCCAGCACTTTGAGAGACTGAGGCAGGCGGATCACCTGAGGTTGGGAGTTTGAGACCAGCCTGACCAACATAGTGAAACCCTGTCTCTAATAAAAATAAAAATTAGCCAGGTGCAGTGGCACATGCCTGTAATCCCAGCTACTTGGGAGACTGAGGCAGGAGAATCACTTGAATCCAGGAGGCAGAAGCTGCAGTGAGCCAAGATTGAGCCATTGCACTCCAGCCTGGGCAACAAGAGCAAAAACTCTATCTCAAAAAAGAGAAAAGAGAAGAGAAGAGAAGAAGTGTGCATGTGTCTTTTTTGTAGAACAAAAAATAATCTGTAGCTCCTCGAAAACTTTTTCTCCTTGAACCCAACTAGACATACAGTAAAAGATTGATAGAACTCTGAAAAAAAAAAAAAAATCTCTCTCAAGTTACAGAACTGGGGCATGCAACAGCAGCAATGCTGGCAAGAAGCTCCAATCAGAACTTTCTCCTCTACAGAATAAAAAAGCCTTCATCTATGGGTGAAGAGCCAAGAAGCACTCTCTTAGGGTGCGGTGAAAGCACATTGCTTCTGAAAGTAGGGAACACAAAAAAAGCTTGAAGCCCTAGAAGATGTACAGAAATTCACAATGGATTCAGAACCATGTCAGAAGAAGAGAAAGAGAAGGTCATACCCCTGGGGCCCAGAGGCAGAGTGCTTGCCTAAGACTGGCAATCAAATAAAAAAGTATTCTCACGTACCTTCATCACCAGGCTAACTGCTATCAAGATACATATTCTCTGCAAGAGATATTGCAAGAGACATACTCATTCTGAGGCATAGCACCAAAGGAAGACTTAAGGTTGAGGGTGAAATCATCATCAGAAAAACATCCTCTGGCAAACCAACCTCTACCCTCAACACAAGGTATCACCAGAGACATTCAAAGCCCATAGGGTAGACCAGGCGTGGTGGCTCATGCCTGTAATCCCAGGACTTTGGGAGGCCGAGGCGGGCAGATCACCTGAGGTTGAGAGTTTGAGACCAGGCTGATCAACATGGAGAAACCCCGTCTCTACTAAAAATACAAAATTAGCCGAGCATGGTGG
>NW_012109352.1:450113-451023 GCF_000951045.1 Mandrillus leucophaeus | reverse complement strand
AGAGTCTCACTCTGTTGCCCAAGCTATAGTGCAGTGGCGCAATCTCGGCTCACTGAAACATCCACCTCCCAGGTTCAAGCGATTCTCCTGACTCAGCCTCCTGAGTAACTGGGATTACAGCTGCGCCACCACGCCTGGCTAATTTTTGTATTTTTAGTAGAGATGGGTTTCACTATGTTGGCCAGATTGGTCTTGAACTCCTCACCTCGTGATCCTCCGCCTCGGCCTCCCAAAGTGCTGGGATTACAGGTGTGAGCCACTGCACCCAGCCCTGTAGCTGTTTTTTGTTTGTTTGTTTTCTGGTTTGGTTTTTATTTGTCCTTATTTGGAAATCTGTCATTCTAAGTAGAGAATAAAGAATATATTAATTATATTTTTTAATTTATTAAGGTTTGATTTAATGTATGTATTTAATTTTTATTTGTAATTTCAACTTTTAGATTCAGAGAGTACATGTGCAGGTTTGTTATGCAGGGACATTGAATGTGCTGAGGTTTGAGGGTGTGAATGATCCCATCACCCAGGTACTGAGCATAGTACTCAACAGGTAGATTTTCTGCCCCTACCACCCCCCCAACCCTCTAGTAGTCCTCAGTGTCCATTGTTGCCATCTGTGGCATGAGTCTCATACTTGTATGTTTATGAGTACCCAATGTTTACTCCCACTTGTAAATGAGAACATGTGGTATTTGGTTTTCTGTTTCGGTATTAATTTACTTAGGATAATGGCCTCCAGCAGCACCCATGTTGCTGCAAAGGACACATTTCATTTTTTATGGCTGCATAGTATTCCACGGTGTATATGTACCACATTTGTTTTTTTTTTTTTTTTGAGACGGAATCTCGCTCTGTCACCCAGGCTGGAGCGCAGTGGTGCGATCTCAGCTCACTGCAATCTCTACCTCCCAAG
>NW_012109352.1:416317-448113 GCF_000951045.1 Mandrillus leucophaeus | reverse complement strand
GCCGAGGCGGGCAGATCACCTGAGGTTGAGAGTTTGAGACCAGGCTGATCAACATGGAGAAACCCCGTCTCTACTAAAAATACAAAATTAGCCGAGCATGGTGGTGCATGCCTATAATCCCAGCTACTCAGGAGGCTGAGGCAGGAGAATCGCTTGAACTCAGGAGGCAGAGGTTGCAGTGAGCCAAGATCGTGCCACTGCACTCTAGCCTGGGCAATAAGAGTGAAACTCCATCCAAAAAAAAAAAAAGCCCATAGGATAGTAAGAATCACACTATAGCAACAAATCTCAAGCCCAGCTTTACTCAGAGAAACACAAACCTCTGTACTAAAGGCCTAGTAAAAGAAAAGGCATGTCAGCTGCAGACATAAAATCTACTTATCTCAGTTTCTATGGTTCTACATAAGATGTCCAGTTTTCAGCCCCCAGAATTAGCCGGGGGTGGTGGTGGGCTCCTATAATCCTAGCTACTTGGGAGGCTGAGGCAAGAGAATCGCTTGAACCCAGGAGGCGGATGTTGCAGTGAGCAGAGATTGTGCCATTGCACTCTAGCCGGGGCAACAAGAGCGAAACTCCGTCTCAAAAAAAAAAAAAAAAAAATTACTGTCAAGACCAATGTCGAGGACATTTTCCCCTATGTTCTCTCCTCAGAGTTTTATGATTTCAGGTCCTACTTTTAGGTCTTTTATCTATTTTGAGTTGGTTTTTTGGTGTAGTGTAAGATAATGGTCCAAATATCATTCTTTTGCCTGTAGAAATTCTGTTTTCCTGGAACCATTTAGTGAAGAGATGATTTTTTCCTCAGTATGTCCTCTTGGTGCCCTTTTCAAAAATTAGCTAACCATGAATGTTTGGATTTATTTCTCGGAGCTCTATTGTGTTTCACTGGTCTATGTTTCTGTTTCTGTGATGGTGCCATACTATATTGATTACTATAGCTTTGTAATATAATTTTAAATCAGGATGTGTGATGCTCTGTGTTCATTGCAGCATTATTTACAATAGCTAAGATATGGAAACTTAAGTTCTATTATGATCCTAGTCACTCTTTTTTCAACCCCTCCCTTCACTTCTTGTATCCCTCTCTCCCTTCCTCCCTCTCCTTCTCTCATTCTTCATTTCCAATATAAATGGAACTACCATATGATCCAGCAATCCTACTACTTGGTATATACCCAAAGGAAAAAATATCAGTATATAGAAGACATCTCTGCATCCCTTTGTTTATTGAACCAGTATTCACCACAGCAAAAATATGGAATCAACCTAAGTGTCCATCAACAGATATATGGATTTAAAAAGTTGTATATATACACATTTAAATACTATTTGGGGCCGGGTGTGGTGGCTCACACCTGTAGTCTCAGCACTTTGGGAGGCTGAGGCAGGTGGATCACCTGAGGTCAGGAGTTTGAAACCAACAAGGCCAACAGGGTGAAACCCCATCTCTACTAAAACTACAAAATTATCCAGGCATGGGGTTGCATGCCTGTAATCCCAGCTATTTGGGAGGTCGAGGCAGGAGAATCACTTTAACCTGGGAGGCGGAGGTTGCAGTGAGCTGAGATCATGCCATTGCACTCCAGCCTGGGCAACAAGAGTGAAACTCCATCTCAAAACAAAACAAAACAAAACAAAATAGAATTTGGCCACATAAAAAAAGGAAATCCTGTCATTTGCATTAACATGGATGGAACTAGAGGTCGTTATGTTAAGTGAAGTAAGTCAGACACAGAAAGACAAATATGTCACTCATATGCTCAGCTTAAAAGGTTGATCTCATAGAAGTAGGGTAGAATGATAGCTACCAGAGGCTGGGAAGGGTGTGTGAGTAGTAGGGGGATGAACAGAGGTTGGCTGGTGGGTTCAAACATTCAGTTAGGCAGAAAAAATAAGTTCTAATGTTCTATAGCAGAGTAGGGAGACTACAGTTTATAACAATGTATTATATAAACAGCTAAAAGAAGGGACTTGAAATGTTCCCAAAACATAGAAATAATAAATATTCGAGGTAATAGATACATGAAGTACCCTGATTTGATTATTATATATTATATGCATATAACAAAATATTGCCTATACCCCATCAATATGTATTAATATTACATATCATTTAAATGTTTAAAAAAACGGAGCCTTGGAGAGGTGATTAGGTCATACGGCTCCACCCATATGAATAGGACTACTGCATTTATAACAGAAGTTTGAGCGACACTGTTTGCTTCTCCTGCCATGTGAGGACACAGCTAGAAGCCATTTTTGAAGCAGAGAGTAAGCCCTCACCTAACACCAAACCTGCTGGTCCTTTGATCTTGGACTTCCCATCCTCTAAGAACTGTGAGCAATGCATTTCTATTGTTTATAAATTACCAAGTCTAATGTATTTTGTTATAGCTGCCCAAACAGATACTTGCTAAAGGATTTGTTGCTAGTTTTTCTATAACAGATTAATGTTTGACTAATTGGCTTTTGGGATCTCTTCTAATTCTAAAATTTTATGTTTTAGTGTCATGTGAACAAAGGAGTATTAACCATGATTTGATATACAACACAGCCCAAAGATAAAATGGAATGAGCATAGGCCAATGGTTCAGTCTCTGAGAAACTCCTCTCAGAGGATGATTATTTATGAAAAGCAATGACAGGCCGGGTGCAGTGGCCTGTAACCTGTAATCCCAATACTTTGGGAGACTGAGGTGGGTAGATTACCTGAGGTCAGGAGTTCGAGACCAGGCTGGCCAACATGGTGAAACCCTGTCTCTACTAAAAAAATACAAAAGTTAGCCGGGCATGAAGGTGGGTGCCTGTAATCCCAGCTACTTGGGAGGCTGAAGCGGGAGAATCACTTAAATCCAGAAGGCAGAGGTTGCAGTGAGCTAAGATTGCGCCACTGCACTCCAGCCTAAGCAACAGAGCCAGACTCCATCTAAAAAAAAAAAAACTTGCTCTAACCTCACACTCAGTAAAGCAATCAGCAAGCAGTCATCCAACCATTTGCTAAAATAACTTCATTAAAAAATTATTTATTGTCAGTACCTACATTCTGCAAACATATCCATCAAAACAGCACTGTTCTTCTCACTTATTGGGAGATTCAGAAGTTTTACTTTGAATTTCTTTGGTGTTAAATAGAAATAGTCTTTTGCACTGCTAATAAGGTCGTCGGACCCAAAAAACATGTATTAATTATCTAAATCACCATTGATATTTAACTCCAATTAGTATAAAAGCTAATTCATGCCCAAACATAACAAACAAGACTTTATCATCTATGCCTACATCAGTTTACCAAGTCAATATTTTTAAGCTATATAATCTTACTGAAGTACAAAATGCAGAGTTATATTTGAAAGATATACTTAACTGTATCTCCATCAGCAGATATTTGTGTGGGCATATGCATTGTTCTTTCTGCCATGCTACACTAAAAGACCTGGAAATTAAAAAAAAAAAAAAAATTTTAATTACTTACAAAAATTACTTACTTAATTTTTAATTACTTAAAAATTTAATCTTACGACATAATTTAGATCAATTAGGGGACATAATATAGGTATTTTCGCAAGCTTTAGTTTTTAGTTCACACTATTAATCTGTTTTAAACTGTGACTGTCTTGCTAGATGGGCTTGTATATGATGAATAGTATGTAATATTCAACTTATAATGTAGAGTAATACATTTGACCATAAGCACATAAAAAGCACCTTAAAGTTAAATTCCCTTTGGAAATCAAGAGAATAAGAGCACTCTTCTTCTTTAAATGACTCTACGGTCATAAGAAAGGAAAGTAGAAAATTTTGCTTTAAAAAATAGTTAAAAAAAAAAAAAAAGCAAGACATTCATAAGCACTTAACTTTCCAGAGTAGCATACCAGAGGAGGCTTGAGCATTTGAATTCACCCATTGAAGGAGAATTGTGAAAGCAGACCTTAAAAACTCTAAACAAGTCCTTTAGACACTGAACTAAAATACTGATAATTCTCATTTATGAAGCATCTATTATGCACCCAGCATTGTGCTAAGGGTTTATGTGCTTTATTTACCTCTGTTAGTCCTCATAGTAGATCTGAGATACATGTATTTTCATTGCCATATGCCAGGTGAAAAAATTCAGACTCAGAAAGATTAAGTAACTTACTTTCCCCGGGATTCAGCTGTGCAGCAGACACAGGTTCGAACTGATTCCAAGCTGGTGTCCTTTCTACTGTCCCCAGTTGTGGACCAAATAAACATTCACTGTATTTGTAACAGTTGGGAACAGGGAGGAGAAGTACAAGAGAGCGTGCTGTGCTCATCTCCAAGCAGAACTGCCTGAGAAGGCCATACTACCCTACTTTCGAACACAGCACAAAGATACTAAGAATATGAGGCATGTTTCAAAAGGAAATAGTATATATTTGTAAAGCAAGTATTTGAAATATTTGAGAAGCAAACAGAATCAAAGAATGGTTCTGTGCCATAATCTCTTCACTTGCTCTATCCTGAGGATTATTGCACTTTAGTATACAAATGTGTATCATTTTCCCTAAAATTAAACAATGTTTTCTGATATGGATAGAGTTCTGTTTTGTGGTATAGTTTAGTCCAGTATGTATGAAGGTTTTTTTTATTTATTTATCAGAAACTTAATGGTGGACATTGTAGTAATTTCCAGCCTTTTTTTTTTTTTTTTTTTTTTTGAGATGGAGTCTGACTCTGTCAACAGGCTGGAGTGCAGTGGTGCAATCTCGGCTCACTGCAAGCTCTGCCTCCCGGATTCACACCATTCTCCTGCCTCAGCCTCCCTAGTAGCTGTGACTACAGGTGCCTACCACCACACCTGGCTAATTTTTTGTATTTTTCATAGAGACGAGGTTTCACCGTGCTAGCCAGTATAGTCTTGATCTCCTGACCTCGTGATCCACCCACCTCAGCCTCCCAAAGTGCTAGGATTACAGGCATGAGCCACCATGCCTGGCCAGTAATTTCTAGGTTTTAATGGAAATCAGCAACAAACATTGTTGATTTAAGTCAACAATGTTTGGCCAGACACAGTGGCTAACACCTATAATCCCAGCACTTTGGGAGGCCAAGGCAGGAGGATCACTTGAGGCCAAGAGTTTGAGACCAGACTGGCCAACATGGCAAAATCCTGTCTCTACTAAAAATACAAAACTTAGCCGGGCATAGTGGTGCAGGCCTGTAATCCCAGCTATTCAGGAGGCTGAGGCACAAGAATTGCTTGAACCCAGAAGGTGGAGGTTGCAGTGAATCAAGATCCCGCCACTGCATTCCAGCCTGGGTGATAGAACAAGACTCTGACTCAAAAAATAAATAAATAATGTTTATTTGAATCAACAATAAATATTGTTTTTGAAATACTGTGGTAATTTGAAGTAAATTACTACAAATTCAATTAATTTGAAGTAAATTACTACTACATTATACAGCGTATCTCTGTATAATGACTAAATTTTTGGCAAATCTGCCAAAAACTATTTGAAAACTAGAGACGCAACTTATCTTGTATTTAAAAGCCTAATTAAGTGTCTTAAACAAATAGGGGTTTATTTCTTTCACATAAGTCTGGAGCAGAAGTTCTCAAAGTATGATCACCGGGCTCTGAGGATTCCTGAGACTCTTTGGGGGGACCCATGGGTTCAATTTTTTTCTAATAATAGGAGGGTTTTTTGTTTTTGTTTTGGATAGAGCCTCACTCTGTCACCAAGGCTGGAATCCAGTGGCACAGTCGCAACTCACTGCAGCCTCAACCTCCCAAGCTCAAGCGATCCTCCCCACCTCAGCCTCCCAAATAGCTGGGATTACAGGCATCTGCCATCACACCCTGCTAATTTTTGCATTTTTTTTATAGAGATGGGGTTTTGCCATGTTGCCCAGGCTGATCTCATACTCCTGAACTCAAGTAATTCTTCTGCCTGGCCTCCCAAAGTGCTGGGATTACAGGTGTGAGTAGTATGGCCACTGCACTTAGCCCACACTAGGGTTTAATTTGCCTTTCCTGTGTGTTGATATTTACACTGATGGTTCAAAAGCAATGGTGGTTAAAACTACTGCTACCTTCGGCTGGGCACAGTGGCTTACACCTGTAATCCCAACACTTTGGGAGGCCAAGGTGGGTGTATCACCTGAGGTCAGGAGTTCGAGACCAGCCTGGCCAACATGGTGAAACCCTGTCTCTACTGAAAATACAAAAAATGGCTGGGTGTGGTGGTGGGCACCTGTAATCTCAGCTATTTGGGAGGCTGAGGCAGGAGAATTGCTTGAGCCAAGGGGGCAGAGGTTGCAGTGAGCAGAGATCGCGCCACTGCACTCCAGCCTGGGCAACAAGAGCGAGACACTGTCTCAAAACAAAACAAAAAAACCTGCTACCTTCATCAAAAAAAAGGCTCCAAATTGTATTATTAGTTATTGCACTATTCACCTCACATATGCACAACAACAAAAACCAATGAATACCCATAAAGCATTTATACTGTATAGAAGTATGATGGTTGTCTTGAGGAAAACAAGTTCTGTGATTGATTGAGTTTTGAGAAATAGGAACTCCTTTTTTCATGGAATATTATTAATTTCAAGTGCAATTGACAAACACTGATGATTTAAGCTTGGGGATTTCTAAGACAGATTCTTGAAAATGAAAGAAGCATGGTTTGTAACATTAAGTAAAATAACTAAGCCAGGCGAGGTGGATCGTGCAATCCCAGCACTTTGGGAGTCTGAAGCAGGAGAACTGCTTGAGCCCAGGAGTCTGAAACTAGCCTGGTCAGCATAGCGAGACCCGGTCTCTACAGAAGAAAAATTAAAAAATTAGTCAGGCATGGTGGTGCGTGCCTGTAGTCCCAGCTACTCGGGAGGCTGAGACAGAAAGATTGCTGGAGCGCCAGAGTTTGAGGCTGCAGTGAGCTATGATTATGCCATTGCACTCCAGCCAGGGCAACAGAGTGAGATCCTGTCTAAAGAAACAAACAAACAAAAAATAATGAATGAAAAGAAAAGATTAGAAAACTACTGAAAATGTACTTTCTAAATGATAAAATTTACATTTTTGTAAATTTTGTAATAATGAGCTTTACAGCTAAAATTAGAGCTTTTGGAGAAATTCTATCAACCATCATGATCTTGACAGCTTCCCAACATTTAAAAACTTTTCTAAAAACATTGGTGGCGATATTAACAATGCAAACATTTGATTTTTTTTTTTTTTAAGACAGTCTCGCTCTGTTGCCCAGACTGGAGTGTAGTGGCACAATCTCGGCTCACAGAAACCTCCGCCTCCCGGGTTCAAGAGATTCTCCTGTCTCAGCCTCCCAAGTAGCTGGAATTACAGGCGTGTGCCACCACACCTGGCTAATTTTTGTATTTTTAGTAGAAACAAGGTTTTACCATGTTAACCAGGCTGGTCTTGAACTCCTGACCTCAGGTGAACTGCCCACCTCGGCCTCCCAAAGTGCTGGGATTACAGGTGTGAACCACCACGCCCGGCCAACAGTGCACAATTATTAAGTATATTCACCAACCTGTGCAATAGATCTCAAAAAATCCAAATCTTCCCAAACTAAATCTTTATATTCATAAAACAATAACCACACTTTCTCCCCTATTTCTGGGACTCACAATTGTACTTTCTGTGTCTATGAACTTGACTACTTTAGGTACTTCATACAAATGGGATTCTGTAACATTTGTCCCTTTGTGACTGAATTATTTCACTTAGCATAATGTCTTCAAGGTTCACCTCTGTTGTAACGTGTCAGAATTTCCTTCCTTTTTAGGGCTAAATGGTGTTCCATTGTACATACATACCATATATTGCTTATCCATTCATTTATCAGTGGACATTTGGGTTGCTTCCACCTGTTGGCTATTGTGAATAATGCTTCTATGAATATAAATTGTGCAATATATTTTCTGGACCCTGCTTTCTATTCTTTGGGGCATACACCCTGAGGTGGAATTGTTGAATCGTATGGTAATTCTATGTTTAATGTTGTTGTTGTTGTTGTCTGAGACTAAGCCTCACTCTGACACCCAGGCTGGAGCGCAATGGCGTGATCTCAGCTCACTGCAACCTCTGCCTCCCGGGTTCAAGCGATTCTCCTGCCTCAGCCTCCAGAGTAGCTGGGATTACAGGCGCACACCATCATGCCTGGCTACATTTTGTATTTTTAGTAGAGATAGAGTTTTGCCATGTTGGTCAGGCTGTTCTCAAACTCCTGATCTCGGGTGATCCACCTGCGTCAGCCTCCCAAAGTGTTCGGATTACAGGCGTGAGCCACCACGCCCAGCATCTATGTTTAATTTTTAAAGAAAACACAAACACAGCAGTCACACCATGTTACTACATTCCCACTGGTCATGCACAAGGTGCCAACTTCTCCATGCCTTTACCAGCACATGTTACTGTGGTTTTGGATAGCAGTCATCCTAATGGGTATGTGAACCAAAAATATCTGAGACAGGTCTCAATCAATTTAGAAAGTTTAGGCCGGGCACGGTGGCTCATTCCTGTAATCTCAGCACTTTGGGAGGCTGAGGTGGGTGGATTGCCTGAGGTCAGGATTCAAGACCAGCCTAGCTAACATGGTGAAACCCCATCTCTACTAAAAATACAAAAATTAACCGGGCATGGTGGCAGGTGCCTGTAATCCCAGCTACTCAGAAGGCTGAGGCAGAAGAATTGCTGGAACCCAGGAGGTGGAGGTTGCTGTGAGCCAAGATCACGCCCACTACACTCCAGTCTGGGTGACAGAGCAAGGCTCCATCTCCAAAAAAAAAGTTTATTTTGCCAAAGTTAAGGACACTCCTGTGACACAGCATCAGGAGGTCCTGATGACATGTGCCCAAAGTGGTCAGGGGTACGGTTTGCTTTTATACACTAGGGAGACATAATATACATCAATCAATATGTATAAGATTTACATTGGTTTAGCTAAGCGTGGTGGCTCATGCCTGTAATCTCAGCACTTTGGGAAGCCGAGGCGGGTGGATCACGAGGTCAGGAGAACGAGACCATCCTGGCTAACACCGTGAAACCCTGTCTCTACTAAAAATACAAAAACAAAAATTAGCTGAGCATGATGGCGGGTGCCTGTGGTCCCAGCTACTCAGGAGGTTGAGGCAGGAGAATGGCGTGAACCTGGGAGATGGAGCTTGCAGTGAGCTGAGATGGTGCCACTGCACTCCAGCCTGAGCGACAGAGCAAGACTCCGTCTCAAAAAAAAAAAAAAGAAAAAAAAAAGATTTACATTGGTTTGATCTGGAAGGTGAGACAACTTGAAGTGGTGGGGGGAGGGGAGGTTCAAGGTCTTAAGTAGATTTTTAAATGTTCTGATTGGCATTTGGTTGAAAGAGTCGTTATTAATAGAAAGGAATGTCTAGGTTACAATAAAGGGTTCTGGAGACCAAGGTTTTACTGTGCAGATGAAGCCTCGAAAGTAGCAGGCTTCAGAGAGAACAGATTGTTAAATGTTTCTTATCAGACTTAAAGTCTGTGTTGATGTTAATGCTGGTCAGTTTTTCCTAAATTCCAAAAGGGAAGAGGGTGTAATGAGGCATGTCTGACCTGAACTAGTTTCTCAGGTTAACCTTGGAATGTCCTTGGCTAAGAGGAGGGGTCCATTCAGATGGTTGGGAAGACTTAGAATTCTTTTTTTGGTTTACAGGTGTGAAGTCCTATATCACTGTGGTTTTCTTGTTTGTTTGTTTGTTTTGAGACAGGGTCTCACTCTGTCACCCAGGCTGGAGTGTAGTAGCATGATCTCTACCTCCCAGATTCAAGTGATTCTTCCACCTCAGCCTCCCAGATAGCTGGAACTACAGGCATGAGCCACCACACCCAGCTAATTTTTGTATTTTTATTTTTTATTATTTTATTTATTTTATTTTTTTGTTTTTTTGGATGGAGTCTCACTCTGTCACCCAGGCTGGAGTGCAGTGGTGCAATCTTGGCTCATTGCAACCTCTGCCTCCCGGGTTCAAATGATTCTCCTGCCTCAGCCTCCTAAGTAGCTGGGACTCCAGACATGCACCACCACGCCCAACTAATTGTTGTGTTTTCTTAGTACAGATGGGGTTTCACCATGTTGGCCAGGGTGGTCTTGAACTCTTGACTTCAGGTGATCCACTCGCCTTGGCCTCCTAAAGTGCTGGGATTACAGGTGTGAGCCACCATGCCCAGCCAATTTTTGTATTTTTAGTAGAGACGGGCTTTCACCATGTTGGCCAGGCTGGTCTTGAGCTCCTGACCTCAGGTGATCGCCCTGAGTGCTAGGATTCCAGGTGTGAGCCACTGCACCTGGCCCCTATAAAAGTTTTGAAAAAAGGAGAAAAATTTCAGGACCTGGTGCTGGTGAAAAATTCTTAGACTTGATAACAAAGACAATACATAAAAGAAAAAACTGGTAAATTAAATATCATCAAAATTTAAAAAATAAAATTAAAAAATTAAAAATGTTTGCACTGTGAAAATTCTGTGTAAGGGATAAAAATGCTGCAGACTGGGGGAAAATATTTTCACACCACACATTTAACACTGAATTTGAATCTAGAATACATAAAGACTTTTTTAAAACTCAAAAACAGTCTGAGGTATAGGATACTGTGTGGGCTACAGTGCTGGGGACCTGGCCACACCAATGAGTCCAGCTGGTGTTACATCACTGCAGCCGTCCAGGAGGACATGAGGGGGATGTCAGTGGGGTTCCAGGAATGTGGAGATGCAGGAGCTTTTGGGCCCCAGGGCAGGATGCAGTCCGGCAGGTGCTTGCTCTGAAAATGGTGTCCTTGGAGGTTGGACACAGTGGCCCACGCCTGTAATCCCAGCACTTTGGGAGGCCAAGGCCGGTGGATCACTTGAGGTCAGGAGTTCAAGACCAGCCTGTCCAACATGGTGAAACTCTGTTTCTACTGAAAAAAAAAAAAAAAATACAATTAGCCAGGCATGGTGGCAGAAGCCTGTAATCCCAGCTACTCAAGAGGCTCAGGCAGGCGAATCACTTAAACCAAGTAGGTGGAGATTGCAGTGAGCTGAGATTCTACCACTGCACTTCAGCCTGGGTGACAGAGTGAGACGCTGTCTCAAAAAAAACAAACAAAACACTGTTCAGTAGTTTTGAGTTTTTTGGGGGAGCATTGAGGGGTTTGAGACAAGTCTTACTGGGATTATAGGCACAGGCCACCATGCCCAGCTAATTTTTATATTTTTAGTAGTGACAGGGGGATCTCATCATGTTGACCAGGCTGGTTTCAAACTCCGGAGCTGAGGAATCCTCCCACCTTGGCCTCCCATAATGCTGAAATTACAGGCATGAGCCACCACACGTGGCCTCTGTTTAGTACTTTTAGTTAACATGCAGTTACTATATAACCCAGAAATTACATTCCTAGCTATCTATTTAACGTAAACGAAAACATATGTCTACAAAAACACCTACATAAGAATGTTAATAGCACCTTTATCAAAATAACCTAAAACTATAAACAACATGTCCAACAAGAGGGCGATAAACAATCTGCGGTATATTTATTCAAAGAAGACTAGTTAGCAATGGAGGAGTTTGTTTATATATGAAACAGAGTGGATGAATCTCAAAGTCAAGATACTGACTAGAAAAAGCCAGACACAAAATTATCTGTACTATTTGATTTCATTCACGTGAAACTTCAGAAAAGGCAAAGCTATTCCAGGGCAAGAGGAATTTGAACAGTGTTTGCCATTAAGATGAGAAGGCTGACTTGAAAGGGGCCTGAAGAAACTTTCTGGATTTAAATGTTGGTAAAAGCTCATTAAAATCTCTGCATTTTCCTGTGTACATTATATGTTGATTTTAAAAATAATGTTACACAAAGATAAAGCATAAGTTGCCTGACACATTACTTCTCAGAAACCCAACAGGGCTTTTTGTAATCTGTTTCTTTTTCTTTTTTTGAGATGGAGTTTCACGGTTTTTGCCCAGACTGGAGTGCAGTGGCATGATAGGCTCACTGCAACCTCCACCTCCTGGGTTCAAGCAATTCTCCTGCCTTAACCTCTCAGGTAGCTGGGATTACAGGCATGTGCCACTATGCCGGCTAATTCTGTATTTTTAGTAGAGATGGGGTTTCACCATGTTGGCCAGGCTGGTCTTGAACTCCTGACCTCAGGTGATCTGCCCACCTCGGCCTCCCAAAGTGCTGGATTACAGGTGTGAGCCACTGAGCCCAGCCTAAGTCTGTTTCTTTTCTTCCCTTTTCTTCCTTTTTTGAGACAGGGTCTCGCTCTGTCACCCAGGCTACAGTGCAATGGCATGAGCATGGCTCACACTGCAGCCTCAACCTCCCAGGCTCAAGCAATCCTCCCAACTTAGCCTCCCAAGTAGCTGGGACTACAGATGCACACCACCATGCCTGGCTAATTTTTGTATTTTCTATAGAGATGAGGGTCTCACTACATTGCCCAGGCTGGTCTCAAACTCCTGGTCTCGAGCAGTCCTCCCACCTCAGCCTCCCAAAATGCTGGGATGACAGGTTTGAACCACTGCACCTAGCCGGTTTGCCTTTTGAGGAATGGCCACACTGTTTTTCAGAGCAGCCACAACCCCTACCAGCAATGTATGTGTTCCAGTTTCACCACCTTGCCAAAACTTATATTCTGTTTTTGGTTTTTCAGTAGCCATCCTAGTAAGTATAAAGTGGTAACTTTGCATCTTATTTCCCATTTGTATATTTTCTTTGGAAAAATGTCTATTCAAGTCCTTCATCCATTTTAGTTATTTCTCCTTTTTGCTGTTGAGTTGTAGGAGTTATTTATGTATTTTGGATATCATACCTTTATCACATATACAATTTGAAAATATTTTCACCCATTCTGTAAGTTGTCTTTTCACTTTCTTGATATTCTTGATATTGTCCTTCGATATGCCACTGCCACACAGTTTTGATTACTGTAGCTTTGTAGAAAGCTTTGAAACTGGGGAGTGCTGCCGATGCCCCGGTGGAGAAGCTGAGGTCAACATCAGATTTGAAATATTTAAAGTGGATACAAAACTATTTCAACAATGCAGACAATTAAGTGTGTTGTTGTGGGCGATGGTGCTGTTAGTAAAACATGTCTCCTGATATCCTACACAACAAATAAATTTCCATCAGAATATGTACCAACTGTTTTTGACAATTATGCAGTCAGTTATGATTGGTGGAGAACCATATACTCTTGGGCTTTTTGATACTGCAGAGCAAGAGCATTATGACAGATTACTACTACTGAGTTATCCACAGACAGATGTATTTCTAGTCTGTTTTTCAGTGGTCTCTCCACCTTCATTTGAAAATGTGAAAGAAAAGTGGGTTCCTGAGATAACTCACCACTGTCCAAAGCCTCCTTTCTTGCTTGCTGGGACCCAAACTAATCTCAGAGATGACCCCTCTATTATTGAGAAACTTTCCAAGAACAAACAGAAGCCTGTCACTCCAGAGACTGCTGAAAAGCTGGTCCATGACCTGAAGGCTGTAAGGTATGTGGAGTGTTCCGCACTCACACAGAAAGGCCTAAAGAATGTATTTGACGAAGCAATATTGGCTGCCATGGAGCCTCCAGAATTGAAGAAGAGCCGCAGGTGTGTGCTGCTATGAACATCTCTCCAGAGCCCTTTCTGCACAACTAGTGTCGGCATCATACTAAAAGCAGTGTTTAAATCAAACTAAAGATTAAAAATTAAAATTCATTTTTGGAATAATGACAAATGCCCTGCACCTACCCACATGCACTCATGTGAGACAAGGCCCATAGGCATGGCCCTTCCCCCTCCCAGGACTAGTTAATTTTGAGTTATTGTGTATTGTCAGAAAAGTGATTAGTACTAGTTTTTGTTTTGTTTCAAAAAATTTTTCTGTTGTTGTTTAAAAGCAAGGCATGGGCCGAGCGCAGTGGCTTACGCCTGTAATCCCAGCACTTTGGGAGGCTGAAGTGGGCAGATCATGAGGTCAGGAGGTTGAGACCATCCTGGCTAACACGGTGAAACCCTGTCTCTAGTAAAAATATAAAAAATTAGCTGGGCATGGTGGCACGTGCCTCTAGTCCCAGCTAATTGGGAGGCTGAGGTAGGAGACTCACTTGAACCCAGGAGGGGGAGGTTGCAGTGAGCTGAGGTTGCACCATTGCACTCCAGCCTGGGTGACAGGGCAAGACTCTATCTCACACACACACACAAAAAGCAAGGCATGCTTGTGGATGACTTTGTAATAAACTAACTGCAGTTGTTGAAGCTGCTCCCTGGTTCCACTCTGGAGAGTAATCTGGGACATCTTAGTGTTGTTTTTTTTCTCCTCTTCTTTGGGGGCAGTGTGTGTGGGGTTTGTTTTTCAGTACTGTTTTTTTTAATTCATTAACCAGTGGATAGCCCTTAAAGGGAGGAGGACAGAATGATTCCACATTCCACTTCCTAGATCTAGTTGAGAAACCATGCTCCTCATCCGGTGCTCTTAGGAAGGAGTATAGGAAATGCCTCATTTAGTAACATGCTCCTTTTTGAAAGTTGCCTTTTCTCTCCACCCTCGAGTAGATTCAGTATTTGATGAAACTCATGAAAGTGGGTGGAGCCTGTCTTGCCCGTTCTCTTTTCTAGGATGCACTGTAGGTGACTGTGACTTTCAAGGACATTTGTTTGCCATTTGCTGATTTTTGGGGGAAGTTAATTTCTAACCTCTTTCACTGGTAAATGAAGAAAAGTATTGCACCTTTGAAATACACCAAATGAATCAAATGAATTGAGTTTGTAATGAAAATTTTTTTTCCCTGTCAGTCATTGTCTTATATGCTTGGCATAGATTTGCAACTCAGTAGTATATGGTGTTCCTAGAATGCAGCTGAAGAACTGGTATGTAGAGGAAATAGGAGGGGTGGGTGGTGCTATAAGACAGACATCTGTGGAATGATTCACATCCTCTCAAGTTAGGAGGATGGAGGCCTGCTTCATTAAGAAGCTGGAGGTAGGGTGGGGATGTGGAGAACACTTAACAACATGGGGACCAGTCAGGGGAATCCCCTTATTTCTGTTTTGCATATGAGGAACCCTAAAGCAGCCAGGTAAGGCTCTCTAGTTTAATAAAAATCATGGAGACTTTTTTTTTTTTTTTTTGTGACACGGAGTCTCGCACTATCACCCAGGCTGGGGTGCAGTGGCCACGATCTTGGTTCACTGCAAGCTCCACCTCCTGGGTTCATGCTATTCTCCTGCCTCAGGCTTCCGAGTAGCTGGGACTACAGGTGCCTGCCACCACACCCGGCTAATTTTTTGTATTTTTAGTAGAGAAGCGGTTTCACTGTGCTAACCAGGATGGTCTCGATCTCCTGACCTCGTGATCTGCCCACCTTGGCCTCCCAAAGTGCTGGGATTACAGGCGTGAGCCACCAAGCCTGGCCTTTTTTTTTTTTCTTTTTTTTGAGACGGAGTTTCGCTCTTGTTGCCCAGGCTGGAGTGCAATGGCTCTCAGCTCACCGCAACCTCTGCCTCCTGGGTTCAAGCAATTCTCCTGCCTTATCCTCCCGAGTAGCTGGGATTACAGGCATGCGCCACCACGCCCGGTTAATTTTATATTTTTAGTAGAGATGGGGTTTCTCCATGTTGGTCAGGATGGTCTCAAACTCTTAACCTCAGGTGATCCACCCGCATCGGCCTCCCAAAGTGCTGGGATTACAGGCGTGAGCCACCACGCCCAGCCGGAAAGAGTCTTATGAAGACTCTCCATAAGTGTTAATAGGGATTTTATTAGTTTATTTTGATTGCAGTTTCTAATTTTTAAAAACATTGAAGTAATTTTTTCCACCTTCCCAATCCTAATTCTTATAGATTCATTCTTGTTGAACTAATGCTTTCTCATGTCTCAATTCTTTGTATATACATTGTTTTCAGATGTATTAAACAAAAACCCTTTAAAAAAGAAAAAAAAAAGCAAGCTTTGGAATTGGGAAGTGTGATTCCTCTGACTTTGTAATTCTTTACAAGCTTTTAGCTATTTGGAGCCCTTTATAATTATTCCATATGGATGTAAGCATTGTCTTACTTATTTCTGCATAAAAGGCTGTTGGGATATTGACTAGAATTATGTTGAATCTACAGATCACTTTGAGTAATCTTGACATGTTAACAATACTGAGTCTTCCTACCCATGACATGATGTCTTTCTGTTTAGCCCTTCTTTAATTTATTTTAGCCACATTGTGTTCTTTTTAGTGTATAAGCCATTCACCTCAAATTTATCCTATGTATTTTATTTTATTTTATTTTTTATTTTTATTTTTTGAGATGGAGTCTCATTCTGTCTCCCAGGCTGGAGTGAAGTGGCACGATCTTAGCTCACTGCAACCTCTGCCCTCCAGGTTCAGGCGATTCTCCTGCCTCACCCTCTCAAGTAGCTGGGACCACCATCCCCGGCTAATTTTTGTATTTTTAGTGGAGATGGGGTTTCACTATGTTGGCCAGGCTGGTCTTGAACTCCTGACCTCAGGTGATCCGCCTGCTTTGGCCTCGCAAAGTGCTGGGATTACAGGGGTAAGCCACTGCTCCCGGCCTGTATTTTACTTTTTAGATGCTATTGCAAATGGAATTACTTTCTTAACTTTTTTGTTTATTTATTTCAATTGTATGGAAACATAATGGGTTTTTGTGCATATGTTAATCTTGCATCCTGCAACTTTGCTGAATTCATTTATTAGCTCTAGTAGCCTTTCATGGATTCTTTTGGATTTGCTATATATTTGGGATATGTATTCTCATCTGCAAATATAGTTTGACTACTTCCTCTCCAATTTTGATACTTTTCATTTTTTTAATTGTCTAATTGTTCTTGTTGAAACTTCTAGTAGAATATTGAATAGCAGTAGTAAAACAGGGCATTAAAAACCTTCCCACAAAGTTAAGTCCACGAAAAAATGGCTTCACTGGTGAATTCTACCAAACATTTCAAAAAGAATTAACAGCAATCCTTCTCACACTCTTCCAAAAGGGAAAGAGGAAAAAACAATTCCTAACTCATTCTGTGAGGCCAGTATTATCCAAATATTAAAGCCAAATAAAAACATCATAACAGGCTGGGCATGGTGGCTCACACCTGTAATCCCAGCACTTTGAGAGGCTGAGGTGGGAGGATTGCTTGAGCCCAGGAGTTTGACCAGTCTGGGCAACACAGTGAGACTGCATCTCTACAAAAAATAAAAAATTAGCTCAGTGTGGTGATATATGCCTGTGGACCCAGCTACTCAGGAGGCTGAGATGGGAGAATAGCTTGAGCACAGGAGGTTGAAGCTTCAGTTAGCCATGATCGTGCCACTGCGCTCCAGCCTGGGTGACAGAGCAAGACCCTGTCCTCTGCTACCAAAAAAATAGTGTTTTGTTTTTAATTGTTTTAATGTTTTAATTGCATATGTTTGCAAATTTTTCAGTTTTCTTGTGCTTATTGATATCTGGCATCACTCCATTGTGATCATAAAAGATACTTTGTATAATTCAATATTTTAAAAATGTATTATGTGTTTTATGACCCAACATATGGTCTATTTTGAAGAATGTCACCCTTTCTCCCAAATGTTTATTTTTGTTTCTTTTTTTGTTTGTTTTTGAGAGACTAAGTCTCACTCTGTCGCCCAGGCTGAAGTGCAGTGGTGCAGTTTCAGCTCACTGCAACCTCTGCCTCCTGGGTTCAAGTGATTCTCCTGCCTCAGCCTCCCAAGTAGCTTGGATTACAGGCGCATGCTGCCACACTAATTTTTGTGTATGTTTTAGTAGAGACAGGGTTTCTCCATGTTGGCCAGGCTGGTCTCGAACTCCTGACCTCGTGATCCACCCGCCTCGGCCTCCAAAAGTGCTGGGATTACAGACGTGAGCCACTGCGTCCAACCTTTTATGTTTTTCAGACAGTCTCACTCTGTTGCCCAGGCTGGAGTGCAGTGGCTCGATCTCAGCTCACTGCAACCTCCCCCTCCCAGGTTCAAGCAATTCTCCTGCCTCAGCCTCTTAAGTAACTGGGACTACAGGTGCACATCACCACGCCTGGCTAATTTTTGTATTTTTGTAGAGATAAGGGTTTCACTATATGTTGATCAGGCTGGTCTTGAACTCATGACCTCAGGTGATCTGCTCACCTCAGCCTCCCAAAGGGTTGAGATTACAGGTGTGAGCCACTGACCCCAGCTTCAATACCTATTTGGCAATGGCCAGGCCAGAACCTGTCACTCCCAAGCCTAAGAATGCTCACTGACTCTTCCCTGTGCACAGAAGCAAACCCTGGCTCTTGGATATGGTGCTCTGGGCCTGACACCTCAGCTGTCTTGTGATGCCCCTGCTCCCTGTCACTCACCCTCCCAGGATCACCTGCCATGCTCTTTGGTCATTTGCAAGCTCCTATATGATAAGTTTACCTCTCCCTCTATCTCCCAAACAGAACACTCACCTCTGCTTGTTGAAATCCCAGCCAAATACAGCACAGGCATAGATTGGAGGTCCTTCTTTCCAGGAAAACTTTCCTAACTCCTGTTAATTCATATTTAGTCTTCTTTCTTTTTTTTTCTTTTTTTGGAGACAGGGTCTCACTCTGACACCGGGGCTGGAGTGCAATGACGCGATCTCGGCTCACTGCACTCTCCGCCTCCCAGGTTCAAGTGATTCTCCCGCCTCAGCCTCCCAAGTAGCTGGGATTACAGGCACGTGCTGCCAGGCCCTACTTTTGTATTTTTAGTAGAGTTGGGGTTTCGCCACATTGGCCAGGCTGGTCTCAACTCCTGACCTCAGGTGATACACCCACCTCACCCTTCGAAAGTGCTGGGATTACAGGTGTGAGCCACCGCACCTGGCCCAGTCTTTCTTCTTCCTGCTGCAATGAAACTTGATTTATGCTGATGCACCACCCTCAAGGCTCACAGAGCTGCACCTGGGTGTGTGTATGCTGCACGATGTGGAAAGGCAGGGGCCCACGAGAGAATGGTCACCCTTTACACACCACATACACATTGACACATAAATGCAAACAGCACACCCCTGATGATGCACATTCCCCCAATGCACCACACAACCATACACCCCACACACACATACTCACATGCTTAGTTCACATGCTCCTCTCCACACAGACCATACACACCATCAGTCACACATCCACCCTGCCACACACACAAACATATGCATGTGCGCATGCACACACTCACCACAGAGGACACTTACCATACAGCTACTCACACCACCCCATGTGCACATGCAAACAGACAAATCACACATCACTGTGGGCATGGGTTGCCTCAATACACTACACAATCACACTCACCATCCCCCAAATACAGACAGACACACACACACACGGAGAGCATATGTTTGTCACACACAGACCACCAGTGACACACAAACACACCCACCCTGCTGAGAGTGGATGCCCCAACACACTCACACACACACGTACAGAGTGGGCTCTGGGTACTTCCTCAGCCTTGGCCTTCCAAACCCACAAAGGTTGTCTTTGCATCCTATGTCCTCCAACCCAGGTTCTGTCCTGGGCATGGCTCCTCAGGCCACTTTAGCCCGTCTCACCTCCAAACCCCAAATTCTGGCCTAAGCCATGTCCCACTAAGCTCAGGCAACTGGATTGGACGGCACTCACAAAGTCAGTCTAGGAGCTAAATTTCCAGATGGCAGTCTGTTTTGCTGAGTAAGATATTCATGGTTGCCAAAACTAAAACTTTTCCTCACAATAGGTAGTGATGCCCTCCTTCTCTGCCCTCCTTCTCCACCCTCCTCCTTAGCAATGAGCAGCAGCTCATCAAAAGTCACCGGGCATGGTGGCTTATACCTGTAATCCCAGCACTTTAAGAGCCCAAGGCAGGAGGATCACTTAAGGCTAGGAGTTTGAGACCAGCCTGGGCAACATAGCAAGACTCCATCTCTACAAAAAATTTAAAAATTAACCAGGCATGGTGCATGCCTCTAGCTACTCAGGAGGCTGAAGAGGGAGGATTATTTGAGCCAAGGAAGTCAGGGCGGTAGTGAGCTATGATGACACCACTGCACTTCAGCCTGGGCGACAGAGAGAGATCCTGTCTCAAAAAAAAATAAAAAACAAAAAACAGTCATTTTTTTCTGGGAGACTGAACAGTTTCCGGTCACACACCACATGAGTCCTAAGATGAGGTACGAGGGGAGCCAAGAATCTCCTTCCAACATGTCCCACAATGAATCTCCCCCTCCATGTCATTTATCCTGGTGGATTCTTTGGCAAGGAATAAGAACAATGAACTTCAAGTTACTTGAGTGAGCAAAATCCCATGGAAGTTGAAATATAATTCACTTTGTCTTTCATTAAAAAGTATCATGTCAATGTGTGTGTGTGTGTGTGTGACTTTTTTGAAGCTGAAGTTTTCTCTCGTTGCCCAGGCTAGAGTGCAGTAGCGCAGTCTCGGCTCACTGTAATATCTACCTCCCAGGTTCAAGCAACTCTTGTGCCTCAGCCTCCCGAGTAGCTGGGATTACAGGCACCTGCCACCACACCAAGGTAATTTTTGTATTTTTAGTAGAGATGAGGTTTCACCATGTTGGCCAGGCTGGTCTTGAACTCCTGACCTCAGGTGATCTGCCCACCTTGGCCTCCCAAAGTGCTAGGATTACAGGCATGAGCCACCATGCCCAGGTGTATCATGTCAATTTTGCAGGTGGCCTGAAGAAAATTGATTCAGAAAAGGGGCGCAAGGACAGATATAAACAGGCACTTGACATACTCTAGACTAGCTCTGTCCAGTAGAAACATAAGGTGAACCACGCACGTAATTTAAAATTTTCTGATAGCCACATAAAAAAGTGAGAAGCAGCAGGTGGAATTTATTTTGAAAAGTGTGGGGCTAAAGCAACTCCATCTTGGAAACCAATCCGCCATATTGGTTTCTGATTATCCCCTGTTCCAGAAAGACCTCTAAGATTTCCAGTTTATCTGTTATTCCTTGTGTAAGAGCAGGTGCTTTCTGTAAGTCCTGCTGTTGGGTCAAACAACCCTGATGCTATCACACTTTAATTGTCCAGCCCATCCCTTCTGAATCACCCTTTCCCTATGGTATACAAAGCCCTGGGTCAAGAGGGTGATGATGCTGGGATCCACCATCTTGTCTCACCACTGCCCAAAACACAGACATGGCTTCTGTTCATAAGTCCCTATTAAATGTTTCTTTTTAAGAAATTGGATTTGTCTGCTTTCCTTCCTGCCTTCCTTTCTTCCTTCCTTCCCCTTCCCTCCCTTTTTTCTTGTTCTCTCTCTTTTTCCTGACAGGGTCTCACTCTATCTCCCAGGCTGAGTGCAGGCGCAGTGCACTGCAGCCTCAACCTCCCAAGTTCAAGTAGCTGAGACTACAGGCATACCCCACCAAGCCTGGCTAATTTTTAAAATTTTTTGTAGAGATGGGATCTTGCTATGTTTCCCAGGCTCGTCTCAAACTCCTGGGCTCAAGCGATTCACCCTCCTCGGCCTCCCAAAGTGCTGTCATTATGAGCATGAACCACCATTCCCAGCCAAAATGACTGTTTTGAAAATAGTTTCATGGTTGGGCCCAGGGACACAGTTTAATTATAAGGGTCTTCCAGGTGATTCTATTAATACTTTGACTTCTCCAGTTTGAAGTGAGCCTCAGAGGGTTACTTTGTTTAACCATCCTTTGGAGGTTCTAACCCTTCACAGAAGACCTTTTGGAATATCATCACAGATGGAGACGGGAAACTTCTGGACATTCTTGACTGCTGAGTGTAAACTTGAAAAGAATAGAAATCTTAGAAATTCTCAAATGTTTCTAAAATCATTTTTTGCAAAGATCACATTTAGGAGACCCTTTCTTTCACCAAGGACAGCTGAGTCCCTGGCTGGTCCTTTTCAAAAAGGAACTCTCTTGAAATGTGTTCCTCAAAATGTTCTAGCTGCCACTTTATTTAATGTCCTTCTGTTCTTCCACACTGTGATTTCCTGTGCTCCTGTCTTAACTAACTCAATATGTTACTGCAGCAGCGCAGTCTCGGCTCACTGCAACCTCCGCCTCCCGGGTTCAAGCGATTCTCCTGCCTCAACCTCCAGAGTAGCTGGGACTGCAAGCACCCGCCACCATGCCCAGCTAATTTTTGTATTTTTAATAGAGACGGGGTTTCACCATGTTGACCAGGCTGGTCTCGAACTCCTGACCTCAGGTGATCCGCCCACCTCGGCCTCCCAAAGTGCTGGGATTAGGGGTATGAGCCACCACGCCTGGCAGCAACTCAATCTTTTAAGATTCTCACCATCGCAGCTTCTGTATGCCAGTTAATGATGCCAAATTGTAACTATTTACTAATGAGTCATTCATTCTTGTTTGGGGTTTTTGTTTTTAAAATATTTGGGACACTATATCCTGGACCTTTGTAAGTGCACTTTAAAAAATTCATTTCTGGCCGGGCGCGGTGGCTCACGCCTGTAATCCCAGCACTTTGGGATGCCCAGGTGGGTGGATCACGAGGTCAGGAGTTGGAGACCAAGATGGTGAAACCCCGTCTCTACTAAAAATACAAAAATCAGGCAGGCGCAGTGGCAGGCGCCTGTAATCCCAGTTACTCCAGAGGCTTAGACAGGAGAATCGCTTGAACCTGGGAGGCGGAGGTTGCAGTGAGCCGAAATCGCACTACTGCACTCTAGCCTGGGCCACAGAGCAAGACTCCGTCTCAAAAATGAAAAAAATTAATTACTTTCACAATCACTCACCAAGACTGATTATACTATTTCCAGTTCTGCAGAGGACATCAATAACAAGGCACAGCCCATGCCTCGAACTTTAGAGGAAGGAAAGAGACTCTAGGATTTCAGATTGCAAAGCGAGTTTTAACTCAATTTTACCGCTCCCTACCGCCATCCTGTGGGCACATTTATAATCTTCATAGGTGCTCCATTTATTTTGGCTCCTACCCTGGCATGAGATGTCTGAATCAAAAGGCTAATATCCAGAATCTACAAGGAACTCAAACAAATTAGCAAGAATAACACAAACAATCCCACCAAAAATGAGCTAACGACATGAATAGTCTGTTCGCAAAAGAAGATACGCAAATGGCCAATAAACGTGTGAAAAAATGCTCAATATCACTAATGATCAGGGAAATGCAAATCAAAACCACAATGTGATACCACCTAACTCCTGCAACAATGGTCATAATAAAAAAAAAAAAAGAAAATAGATGTTGGCATGGATGCAGTGGGCAGGGAACACTTCTACACTGCTGGTGGGAATGTAAACTAGTACAGCTGCTATGGAAAACAGTGCCCAGATTGCTCAAAGAACTAAAAGCAGAACTACCATTTGATCCAGCAATCCCACTACTGGATATCTACCCAGAGGAAATATTTGGGCTGTTTCCATAGTTTTGCAATTGCGAATTGTGCTGCTATAAACATGTGTGTGCAAGTATCTTTTTTGTATAATGTTTATAGCAGCACGATTCGCAATTGCAAAACTATGGAACCAGTCCAAATATCCATCAATCAATGAGTGGATAAAGAAATTGTGGTGGCTGGGCATGATGGCTCATACCTGTAATCCCAGTACTTTGGGAGGCTGAGGCGGGCAGATCACCTGAGGTCAGGAATTCGAAACCAGCCTGGCCAACATGGCAAAAACCCATCTCTACTAAAAATACAAAAATTAGCTGGGTGTGGTGGTGTGTGCCTGTACTCCCAGCTACTTGAGAGGCTGAGGCAGGAGAATGTCTTGAACCCAGAAGGCAGAGGTTGCAGACAGCAGAGATTGCACCACTGCACTCCAGCCTGTGTGACAGAGCAAGACTCTTTTTCAAAAAAAAAAAAAAAGGAATTGTGGTATGTATATACCATGGAATACTATTCAGCCATACAAAGGAAAGAAATAATGGCGTTCACAGCAACCTGGATGGAATTGGAGACTATTACTCTAAGTGAAGTAACTCAGGAATGGAAAAATCAAACATTGTATATTCTCACTCATAAATGGGAGCTAAGCTATGAGGATGCAAAGGCATAAGAACAATACAGTGGACTTTCGGACTCAAGGGAAAGGGTAGAAGGGGGGTGAGGCATAAAAGACTACAAATTGGGTACAGTGTATACTGCTCGGGTGATGGGTGCACCAAAATCTCACTAAAGAACTTACTCATGTAACCAAACACCACCTGTTCCCCAAAATCCTATGGAAATAAAAAATAAAATAAAATAAAATAAAAACTCAATTTACCAAGGCAAAAAAAGGCTGAGTCTACACCTCGTTATTTTTTAAAATCAGGAGTCACCCTGGTGCTTTTAAAAAAAAGACCAAGGCTAGCTCAGTGAGATGCAGCAGAAGTAAGAGAGATTAAGAGCACAGGAAGGACTTGACCGGCTATGGCTGGAGAGGGAGGGGCTCACATGGAAAACAGTCCCAGGAATGTGGGCGGCCTCTAGAGAAATATGGTTTGGATCTGTGTCCCTGCAAAAATCTCATGTCAAATTGTAACCACAAGTGTTGGAGATGGGTTTGGTGGGAGGTGATTGGCTCATAGAAGGGTTTGGTGGGAGGTGATTGGCTCATAGAAGTGGTTTCTAATGATTTAGCACCATGTATCTAGTACCATCTTGTGATAGAGGTCTCCTGAGACCGCTTGTTTAAAAGTGTGTCCCAGCAAAAGCTGTGGGGGCCTCACCTGTCCCCCAACCATGCTTAGCAAAAAATAAAAATAAAAAATTAAAAAATAAGCATCTTACATGCTCCTGCCATGTAAGATGTGCTTACTTCCCCTTCACCTTCTACCATGATTGTAAGTTTCCTGAGGCCTCCCCAGCCTTGCTTCCTCTATGGCCTGTGCAATTATGAACCATGAGCCTCTTTTCTTCATAAATTGCCTAGTCTCGGGTAGTTCTTTTTTTTTTCTTTTTAATAGAGATGGTGTTTCACCATGTTGGTCAGGCTGGTCTCGAACTCCTGACCTCAAGTGATCCATCTGCCTTGGCCTCCCAAAGTTCTAGGATTACAGGGATGAGCCACCACGCCCAGCCTAAGGTAGTTGTTTTATAGTAGTATGAGAACAAACTAATACAAGGAGCAAAGATCAGTTATTGGTGGCAGGCAGCAAGGATAGACTTTAGTCCTACTATGGCAAGGAACTCAATTCTGTCAACAATCCAAATAAGACTGGAAGTAGTTTCATGCCCAGGGCCTCCAGCATGGAACACTGCCCTGCTGACATTTAATTTGGTCCTTGCAAGACTCGAAACAAAAGACTCAACTGAATGACACCATACCTGAAGTTTTGACTTACGGAACTACTAGAGTGTTAATTGTAACCTGCAAGGAATCTGCCAAACCATCCACTCACTTTAGATCCCACCCACAAGCTGAATGCAGGCCAGAGAGTATCACGATAGTTGTGTGAGGGAGCAACAATCAGAAAAATTAGAAAACTTGAAGTGGAATACAGTCGTCCTTCTGTATCCACGGAGGATTGTTTCCAGGACATCCTTGGATACCAAAATCCTGATATAAAATGGCATCATATTTGCATATAACCTATGCACATCCTCTTATACACCTTAAATCTTCTCTAGATTATAATACCTAACACAATGTAAAAGCTATATAATATATAGCATGTATCCAGTTGGTATACTGCATTGTTTAGGGAATAATCAAAAGAAAAAAAAAGTCTGTAAATGTTCAGTATAGATACAACCATCCATTTTCTTCCCAAATATTTTTGCTCTGTGGTTGGTTGAATCCACAGATGCAGAACTCACAAGTACACAGGGCAGACTGGATTTCTTTTTTTTTTTTTTTTTTTTAGACGGAGTCTCGCTCTGTCGCCCAGGCTGGAGTGCAGTGGCCGGATCTCAGCTCACTGCAAGCTCCGCCTCCCAGGTTCACGCCATTCTCCTGCCTCAGCCTCCCGAGTAGCTGGGACTACAGGCGCCCGCCACCGCGCCCAGCTAGTTTTTTGTATTTTTTAGTAGAGACGGGGTTTCACCGTGTTAGCCAGGATGGTCTCGATCTCCTGACCTTGTGATCCACCCATCTCGGCCTCCCAAAGTGCTGGGATTACAGGCTTGAGTCACCGCGCCTGGCTGGCAGACTGGATTTCTTACACCTGAATTTCCTACAAAGATTAAAATTGAAAGCAAGGATCCAACTAAAGTACATTTGTTTGGCTCTTAATGAGTCAACATATGCCACCAATACTGTTCAATTTTTGTTCGTTTATTTAGGAGTCAGTTCAAATTTCAAAGTAACTGAAGAATTTGCTTTTATAAATAGTTCGTGTATAATAGAACAACTTCAGGGAGGAATATTTTTATTTTTTAATTATTTATTTTTTGAGGTAAAGTCTCACTTTGTCACCCAGACTAGAGTCCTGCCTCAGTCCCCCAGGTAGCTGGGACTACAGGCTCACACCACCATGCCTGGCTAATTTTTGTATTTTTTTGTAGAGATGGGGTTTTGCCATGTTGGCCAGGCTGGTCTTGAACTCCTGAGTTCAAGCAATTTGCCCACCTTAGCCTCCCAAAGTGCTAGGATTACAGGTGTGGGCCACCACACCTGGTCAGGCAAGAATATTTTTAAAGAAGTTAAGAAAACCCTAATGTATTATTAGGTTGGTACAAAAGTAATTGTGGTTTTTGCCATTACTTTTAATGCCAAAAACTACAATTGCTTTTACATCAACCTTATATAACCTTATCTTAGTCAGTTTGCAGAAAACAGACCAAGTAATTTATACGGTAAAGAAGTTCATTTTGGCTCATGGTTGTGGAAACTGGGAAGTCCAAGAGCATGGTGACAGCTTCTGGTGAGGGCTTTTATACTGTATCATAACTTGGCAAAAATGTGAAGGGAAAGTGAGCATGCATGCAGAAGAGACTGCAAGAATAAGCTAAGCTCACTTTTATAACAACCTGCTCTCATAAGAACTACTTCACTCCTAAGAAAACTAACTCCCTCCATAACACCATTAATCCATTAATGAGTGCTTAACCCAGGACCCAATCACCTGTTAAAGGCCCTGCCTCCCAACACTGCAGCATTGGGAATTAAATTTCCAACACGTGAACTTTGGGGGGAACACATTCAAACCACAGCACAACTCAAGTGTAATTTGCTAAGCAGGTACTTTGTGGAAAATATTTGGGTCTGCCATAGACTATTGAACCAGTAATGCCAACAGAGAGCTTCATTTGCTCTTGTTAACTTAGCCATTGTCAGTTTCATGAATTATTGTCAGAAATAGAAGCTAAATATCCTGACTTTCGTACAACACAGCAGTTTGATGCCTTGACAGTGGTAAAGATTTATCAAGATGTTTGTTTTTAGCTCAGGGCTGAGATTAAATTTTTTTCTAAATGAAAAGAACCACCCCCAACCACGTGTAAAACACCAAACGGCTTCGGAAATTAGCTTTTGCTGCAGACTTGATAATATTACTTTATGAATTCAAACTAAAATTACAAGGCTAAAGTAACCTATAACTTACACTATCATGAAGTCATTTCAATGACCACATTGAATCACAAGTAATATCAAGCTGCTTTATATACTTTCAGTGCTGTCTAAAGTTAAAACAGGAAGCAAGATCACCATCCCTACTCAAAATTAGCAGTGGCTGTATTTTCCATGCTCAAATGCTAGTTCTGGTAGCATTTTTGGACCTCTATGCAAA
The DNA here is from genome assembly GCF_000951045.1 of Mandrillus leucophaeus. Classification (NCBI taxonomy): domain Eukaryota; kingdom Metazoa; phylum Chordata; class Mammalia; order Primates; family Cercopithecidae; genus Mandrillus; species Mandrillus leucophaeus. Next base: position 420,445 of record NW_012109352.1, on the reverse strand, counting down.
TGCAAAGCACATTTCTATATTTCGATATCCCTGTAACTGTGCAGTTGAGGAGTTCCCACCTAACCTTCAATTGGAAGTGATTAATCTGCCATATAATGACAAGCTAAAGTGCAAATTTCAAGAGAAGAATATAACAGAACTCTATAAATGTCTTCCAAGCAATGAATATACTCAAGTTAAATCATATGTTCGTGGATGATCAGTATTTGGCAGTATGTATCTATCTTAAAAACATTTTCAAAGATGAAATATGTAAAATCTCATTATAACTGGTATAAACAGATGTACACAATTTTGATGCTGATGAACACTAACTCTGGGGCCTAGCACAGTGCTCACGACTGTAATCCCAGCACCTTGGGGGGCCTGAGGAGTAAGAATCCCTTGAGCCCAGGAGTTCTAGACCAGCCTGGACAACATAGTGAGATCCCCATCTCTACAAAAATGTTTTAAAAACTAGCGGGGCACAGTGGCTCAGGGTTGCTGTAGTCCTCACTACCGGGGAGGCTGAGGCGGGAGGATGCTTGAGCCCAGGAGTTCAAGGCTGCAGTGAGCCATGATGGCACTACTGCCCTCCAGCCCGGGCGACAGAACAGGGCCCTGTCTGAAAAACAAAACAAAACAAAACAAAACTCACTAACTCTGAATTCCAATTAAGCAAAATGTTACGCCTAAAAAAAGAAAAATTCCATTCTTTGCATCAGTAGCATTACTATATAATGATATAATGAGATCATTTTTTTTTTTTTGAGATGGAGTCTTATTCTGTTGCCCAGGCTGGAGTGCAATGATGTAACCTCCGCTCACTGCAACCTCCCCCTCCCAGGTTCAAGCGATTCTTCTGCCTCAGCCTCCCGAATAGCTGGGATTACAGGCGCCCGTCACCACGCCCAGCTAATATTTGTATGTGTATTAGAGACGGGGATTTCACCATGTTGGCCAGGCTGGTCTCAAACCTCAAGTTATCCACCAAACTCAGCCTCCTAAAGTGCTGGGATTACACGCGTGAACCACCGCGCCCGGCCAATATCATCATCATTATATTTTGAGTTTTATCAATATGAAATTGATGGGAAGGAGGAGTGGTTCCACGATTGAGAGCAAGGCTTATGTCGTCACCATGGAGACGGGCAGTCCAACGCTTCTGATTGGCAGGGACCAAGGGACGGGTCCTCGGCCCGTCCCCCTCGACCCTCTCGGACCGGAAAGTCCTGGCGAGGCTCGAGGGCGCAGGGTCCGCACAGCCCGGATGAAAAGCAGACCCGGGGAAGCTAGCGGGAGTCAGGACCCCGGGCGATGAGGGCGGTGATGAGGGAAGGAGGCTCCGGGCGCCGCCGGCGCATGCGTATTGGGGATCTGAGGCCAGTGCCTTGCGCCGCCATTGCAGGGAGGCTGTCGTCAGAGCTGTCCTGGCGCGCCGGCTGCTGGACCGGCCCCAGGAGCCCAGTCACCGGGCGTCATTGGCTCAGGCGGTGGGGCCCTCGGCACCTTCTCCCGCCCGGGTCCACCCTGGCGGCGGCGGCGGCGGCGTCAGAGGGCGGAGCCTGCCGGAGCGCCCTTTGTCTGCGGAGGTGAGTGCGCGCCGGGAGGAGGCGGAGGCGGGAGGTGGGAGGCGGCGGCCGGGGGAGGGGCGGCCGCTGTCCCCGCTGTCCCCGTTTCTGTCACCCGCCCCGTGTCCCTTTCGGATTTTTGGTCTTTTATAGGACAGTCTTACCCGTTCCAATATTACAAACACATTGTCCTCTACTATCTGCGAATGACTCTGAGGCTGAAAAAAATTTGCAATTTATTTTTGGGCAAGCGTCCATAGGTGTCATTTTGGGGGAAAGTTTTTCCTCATCTCAGGATTATGCAAACATTCGCCTTTATTTTCTTTTAATACGTTTAAAGAATTGAAAAAATATTTTCTTTTTCTTCTTTTTATCTGTATTTCATTGAGTATGATATTTGTGGTAAGGGGTTAGTTAGGGATTTACCTTTTTCTCTCATTGCCTTGCCGTTATCCGTTGAGTCACTTTTCCACGGAATTGCGTGACACTTTTATTACATTTTGCAGGCGTGTGTATACTCAGATGTGTTTCTGTTTATGTTTTTGTTTTGAGACAGGATCTCACTTTATCACCCAGGCTGCAGTGCAGTGACACGATCATGGCACACTGCAGCCTCAAATGCCTAGACTCAAAAGCTCCACCTGCCTCGGTCTCCCCAGTAGCTGGGACCACAGGTGTGCACCACCACGCGCGACTCTTTGTTGTTGTAGTTAGCGACCAGGTCTCACCATGTTTCCCAGGCTGGTCTCGAACTCCTGAGCGCAAGTGATCCTCCCAGCTTGGCCTCTCAAAGTGCTGGGATTCCAGGCGTGAGCCACGGCGTTCGGTCAGATGTTTCTAGATTTTTTCACTGCCCTGACAGTTTCTGCAGTGAATATATATATCCATATATACATACATACATACATTTTTTCATTTAAAATGTTTAGGCCGGTTGCGGTGACTCACGCCTGTAATTGCAGCACTTTGGGAGGCAGAGGCAGGAGGATCACTTGAGCTCATGAGTTCGAGACCAGCCTGGGAAATGTGTCAAGACCCTGTTGCTACAAAAGGAACTAGAAACATTAACCGGACTTGGTGGTGTGTGCCTGTAGTCCCCAGTTATTCAGGAGGCTGAGGTGGGAAGATGTCTTTGGCCCAGGAGATGAAGGTTGCAGTGAGCCAGCCACTGCACTCCAGCCTGGGCAATAGAACCAGACCTTGTCTCAAAAAATAAATGTTTTAAGCAAATCCCGCTTAATTATGTCCTTTCATGTAATGATTTTTTTTTTAGACAGAGTTTTGCTCCTGTTGCCCAGGCTGGAGTGCAATGGTGTGATCTCCGCTCACCGCAACCTCTGCCTCCTGGGTTCAAATGATTCTCCTGTCTCAGCTTCCCGATTAGCTGGGATTACAGGCACATGCCACCACACCTAGCTAATTTTTGTATTTTTAGTAGAGACGGAGTTTTATCATATTGGTCAGGCTGGTCTCAAACTCCTGACCTCAGGTGATCCGCCTACCTCAGCCTCCAAAGTGCTGGGATTACAGGCTTGAGCCACCGTGCCCGGCCTGATCTATTTCTTTTAACTTAAATTGTGAGGCATTTGAAAGATACAGAAAAGTAAAATAATAATAATAATAATTTTTTAAAAGGCAGGTTGTAGCACTTAGTAGGTTGTAGCAATTAGTAGGTTCTAAATAGATAGCTATTCAGTGATGAATGTTGGTTGAAAGTCACTCTGTTGCTGAAAACTTGCGCACAGCTCCCTGCTGCCATCAGGAAAATGTTCTAGTTCCTCAGTGATGCCCTCAAAGCCCTTTATGATCTTGATATTGCATCTGGCTTTGCCTTACACCCTTGCACTTTTTTTCACCCCAAAAAAGCAGTTTAATTTGAGTGCAGATTTGTATGTGAATTTCATTAGAAAAGAGGACTATATAAATCTATATGAGTTACAGTTCTTGTAATATGTTGGTGTCATTTTCATCTGATTGGAAATGTCAACTGTGAAGAGCATGCTTTTAATTTTTACCTTAGAGTATGCATCTTTGGTGACTGTCGTAGCCTGCTCAGTCTGCTATACAATACTGCAGACTGAGTGCCAACACAGAAATGTCATATCTCACAGTTCTAAAGGTGGTAAGTTCAGAATCAAAGTGCGTGCCCTGTTGGTTTCCAGTGAACCTCTCTTCTTGGCTTGCAGAAGGAGCTGGCTTTTCTCTATGTCCTCTTCTGCTGGCCTTTGCACTGGATGCATGCACTCTTGGTGTCTCTTCGTCTTCTTATGAGGACACTATTGCTATTGGATTAAGACCCCACCTTTATGACCTTATTTAACTTTAATTACAGGCCCAGTAACTTTAATTGCTGGGCTCACGCCTGTAATCCCAGCACTTTGGGAGGCAAAGGCAGGTGGATCACCTGAGGTCAGGAGTTTGAGACCAACCTGGCCAACATGGTGAAACCCCATCTCTACTAAAAATACAAAAATTAGCCGGGTGTGCAGCACTTTGGGAGGCCGAGGCAGGCGGATCATAAGGTCAGGAAATGGAGACCATCCTGGCTAACATGGTGAAACCCCGTCTCTACAAAAAA
>NW_012109352.1:376859-416117 GCF_000951045.1 Mandrillus leucophaeus | reverse complement strand
AAAAATTAGCCGGGTGTGGTGGTGGGTGCCTGTAATCCCAGCAACTTGGGAAGCTGAGGCAGGAGAATTGCTTGAACTCACGAGGTGGAGGTTGCAGTTAGCTGAGATCACGCCATTGCACTCCAGTCTGGGCAAGAGAGCGAGACTCTGTCTCCAAAAAAAAAATACAACCTTTAAGGCCCTATTTCCAAATAAAGTCACATTGGGGGTTAGGACTTCAACATATTAATTTGGGGGAATATGTTATATGGAATTAATTATATGGAATATAATTTAGTCCATAACAGTTACAATATCAAAATGAGTTGAAAATTCTAATCTTCTGTAAGATTAAAACTGCCTCAAATCATTATTACAAGAAACAAAAGTATCCCTTAAGGGAATTCTGTATAAAGATCTAAGAAGAATTGTCCTGGTATCACAGATACACAGGAGAATCAAATATTAAGGAGAGGCTGGATGTGGTGGCTTATGCCTGTAACCCCAGCTACTTGGGAGGCTGAGGCAGGAGAATCGCTTGAACCTGGGAGGTGGAGGTTGCAGTGAGCAGAGATCGCGCCATTGCACTCCAGCCTGGGCAGCAAGAGCGATACTCTGTCTCAAAAACAAAACAAAACAAAAAGAGGTGTTGAAGGGCCCTCACATTTTACTCCATATATTCCCAAATTTTTTCCCTTGTGAGTTTATATAAAAAATGTGTGGAACTTGAGTTTAAAAAATAATGTGTTTAACTTATATAAGGAATAAAAGAAGAAAACCCTCACGCACACTTAGAACCTCTACAGAGAGGAAAAACAAATTTTACAATGCAGACCTTTTACAAATTAACTCCTTTTAGAAAGCAGCAAAAATAAAAGACAAATGGTGGAATGGAGACTATATGTGTATGTGTGTTTGACAAGGGAATCATTGGTTAGTGTCTGTGTTCTTGGGTCCCCAGTACCACCCTCTGGTTCAGTGATTTGCTAGAACTCCTAGAATTCAGCAAATACTGTGTTGCATTTATGGTAGAGTGTTAGAGTGAAAGGATGCAGATTAAAAGTCAGCAACATGCTGAGCATGGTGGCTTATGCCTATAATCCCAGCACTTTGGGAGGCCGAAGTGGGTGGATCAGCTGAGGTCAGGAGATCAAGACTAGCGTGGTCAACATTGTGAAACCCCATCTCTACTAAAAATACAAAAATTAGCTGGCCGTGGTGGCAGGTGCCTATAATCCCAGCTACTTGGGAGGCAGAGGCACAAGAATCGCTTGAACCTGGGAAGTGGAGCTTGCAGTGAGCTGAGATTCTGCTACTGCACTCCAGCCTGGGCAACAGAGTGAGACTCCATCTCAAAAAAGAAAACAGCAACAGAAAAAAGCACATAGAGCAAGCTCCAAGGTCCAGGAGAGACCAAGTGCAGGCTTTCCATTGTCCTCTCTCTCTCTGGAATTTAACTGATAACCTTTAAATCTCCCAGGAACAGGCCGGGCGCAGTGACTCATGCCTGTAATCCTGGCACTTTGGGAAGCCGAGGCAGGTGGATCGCCTGAGGTCGGGAGTTCGAGACCAGCCTGACCAACATGGAGAAACCCTTTTCTCTACTGAAAATGCAAAATTAGCCGAGCGTGGTGGTGCATGCCTGTAATCCCAGCTACTCGGGAGGCCGAGGCAGGAGAATCGCTTGAACCCAGGAGGCATGGGTTGCGGTGAGCTGAGTTCACACCATTGCACTCCAGCCTGGGCAACGAGAGCAAAACTGTCTCTCAAAAAATAAAAAGGAAAAAAAAGAAAAAATCTCCCAGGAACGATGTGTGAGAGATTTGTGTTCATGCCATACAGAACCAGGGAAGCTCACTCTAGCTTGGTGTTCAGGGTTTTAATTGGGGGCTGGTGTAGGGGTGATCCCTTTTCTCCCTATCATAAGGGTCATGACAGAAAACCCTATAACAAAACACAGGTTAACAAGAGAAAAGCATAACAAGTTTATTTGATAATAGTTTTATAACTTCCCCTTTGCCCTCCGAAGGTTTGCTGAAAAGCACTGACATATACATACACACACACACACACAAAAGCAGAATAGGCTGGGCGCGGTGGCTCACGCCTGTAATCCCAGCACTTTGGGAGGCTGAGGTGAGCGGATCACCTGAGGTCGGGAGTTTGAGACCAGCCTGATCAACATAGAGAAACCCCATCTCTCCTGAAAATACAAAATTATCCGGGTGTGGTGGCGGGAGCCTATAATCCCAGCTACTCAGAGGCTGAGGCAGTAGAATTACTTGAACCTGGAAGGTGAGGCTGCAGTGAGCCAAGATCACGCCATTGCACGCCATTCCGGGCAACAAGAGTGACACTGTTTAAAAAAAAAAAAAAAGAGTAATAGGAGACAAGTCATACAAGTTTATTTGATTGTAGAGTTTTTTTGTTTGTTTGTTTGTTTGTTTTTTGAGATGCAGTCTTGCTCTGTCACCCAGGCTGGAGTGCAGTGCCGCGATCTCGGCTCACTACAAGCTCCGCCTCCTGGGTTCACGCCATTCTCCTGCCTCAGCCTTCCTAGTAGCTTAGGCTACAGGTGCCTGCCACCACGCCTGGCTAATTTTTTGTAGTTTTAGTAGAGGCGGGATTTCACTGTGTTAGCCAGGATGGTCTTGATCTCCTGACCTCGTGATCTGCCTGCCTCGGCCTCCCAAAGTGCTGGGATTACAGGTGTGAGCCACTGTGCCCGGACTCTTTGATCATAGTTTTATGTGACATGGGAGCCTTCAGACTGAAGACCCAAAGGTACGGGGAAACATAAACATACAGTTTATGTTTAGGTGTGGACATCCGTGTAGAAATATGATTGGACAAAAAGGGCATGATCTCATGCTATAGGTTGAATGGGGAAATGCAGCCAGGCCTGGCTGTTCAGATTCTCCTTGTTCTCTTTGGGAAGTATTCCTTCCTACCCAGTGTGCGGTAGGACCACTATGGAATGAGGGTCTTATGACCTACAATGAAACAAGGTAGGTCAGATAATTTATTTATAGCCAGTTATGATACAGAAGGCAGGGAATTAGGGTAATATTTTTAGGTTTTATGACTGGCTTTGGAGAAAAAGCGTTCCCGTTTTTTTGTTGTTGTTGTTTTGTTTTGTTTTTTGTTTGTTTGTTTTGAGACTGAGTTTTGCTAGTTGCCAAGGCTGGAGTGCAGTGTCATGATCTCGGCTCACTGCAACCTCCGCCTCCCATGTTCAAGCCATTTTCGTGCCTCAGCCTCCCGAGTAGCTGGATTACAGGCACCTGCCACCACACCTGGCTAATTTTTGTATTTTTAGTAGAGACAGGGTTTCACCATGTTGGCCAGGCTGGTCTCAAACTCCTGACCTCAAATGATCTGCCCACCTTGGCCTCCCAAATTGCTGGGATTACAGGCATGAGCCACCACGCTTGGCCAAGGGTTGTTGTTTCTATGACCTGCCTTGGGGAAGGGGTATTCTAGTTTCTAAGCCTAGTCTTGGGGGAGAATGAGGCGTGAGAGAAAGGAGGGCAGGAGAAGGCCAGAGAGAAATTTGTGCTTTTGAGGCCTTTAATTTGCAGTATCATTTTCTGAGCCCCAATGCTAGTCATGTAGGCTTGGCTGACCACCCTTGTGGCTGATCTTCATTCTCCAGCCCTTTCAGAGGAGGAGCTACCACACGGCCTGCAGTTCTCAACATAACAGGGTCCCTTTGTTAGCATTAACATCTGGACATGTCCCATGGCCTCAGGCAAACAAAGACACCCTTAACTGGTAGGATATTCCAGGGCTTTAGAGGTTGTCTCACAAGGAGGCAGGCCAGGATACCTTTCCTTGAAGTGTTCAGGGTTTGGACCATCCGGTTCTGCTGAGTTAATCCCCTAACTTCATGCTATCTTCTGTCTAAAGACCTCTTGTAAATCAGTAAGAAAAAGACAATAGTGGAAAAATGGGCAGATGACACGAAAGGGTAATATATTTAAAAAATAAAGCTAAAAATATAAAAATTTCTGTCTCAGTGTAAATATGTTTATGAATTTCAAAAGAACAAAGCCTGACATGGTTAATGGTCTCATATATCAGTGATGAGTATATAAATTGATACAAGCTTCCTGGACAGTGCTTTGCCTTTTCTTTGACCCTGCAATAACACTTTTCCTAAGGAACTAATCAGGCAAAATCATTCAAAAACTGTATGTCTAACAGTGTTTGCTATTGTCTATAAAAGCAAGCAAGGAAGCAAGAAAACAACCTACAGGTCTATTAATAATGAAATAAATTTTGGTTATTCCATGCAAAGGAATATATTATGAATCTGTTAAGAAAATGAATGTTTTGACTTTTGTTTTCTGTCATGAAGTGAGATCCACAATATTGTCAATTAAAATGTAGATTTCTAAAAAGAAAATTATACATTTAATAATATATGCATGTGTATCCTTGTATGTGTATACATGGAAAAAGCCTGAAAGGATAAATCCCAAAAATAAGGTAACTGGTTATCTCTAGGTGATATTATAGGTGATTTTCATTTTTTTTATATTTACTAAAATTTGTGTTTTAATATTTGCCAAAAAGTAAAATGAGGGTATTTCCATGATAGAGAGGGGTGTAGGAAAGATCACTCTGGCTGCAGTATGAAGAAAAGGTTAGACTAAAGTCAAGGAGACAAGTTAGATAGGAATGGCAGTAATCAAAGTGAGAGATGATGGTGGCTGAACCAACGTACTAGACATGAAGATTAAGACCAGAAACATTCACAAGATACTGAAGGGAATATGTATACCAGAATGTGACATTGATTAGATAGAGAGCCTAAGGAAGAACGAGGGAGCTCAGGATGCCATTCAGGTTTCAGGCTTGGTGTTGCTATTCACTGAGTTGGGGAATATGATAGAAGAGTTAGAATTAAGATATATCTCTCTATCTACTGCTTATTATGTGGTGTTATATTCTTTTTTTTTTTTTTGAGACAGTTTCGCTCTTATTGCCTGGGCTGGAGTGCAATGGCATGGCCTCGGCTCACTGTAACCTCCACCTACTGGGTTCAAGCGATTCTCCTGCCTCAGCCTTCTGAGTAGCTGGGATTACAGGCATGCACCACCATGCCTGGCTAATTTCGTATTTTTAGTAGAGACGGGGTTTCTCCATGTTGGTGAGGCTGGTCTCGAACTCCCGACCTCAGGTGATCCCCCTGCTTTGGTCTCCCAAAGTGCTGGGATTATAGGCATGAGCCATTGCACCTGGCCTGTGCTGTTATATTCTAAATATTTACACATTTTCACTTTTCCTTAATCCTCACAACAAACCCACGGGTAGATACTATTATTCCTAGTTTTATAGATGAGGAAATGGAAGGCTGGAGAGGTTGAGTAATTTACCCAACCAGACTCATACAGCTAAAGTCATGGAGCTGGGAATCAAACCCAATTGGTTTGGTGTGGAGTCACCATTCTGACCTGCCTTACTGCATGGCAAATTAATGGCAAGAGACTTGAGAGAGAATGAGTTTTGGATATGTTAGGCTTGAGAAATATGAGGGACATCTACCTGGGGTTGTCCAGGAGGGTGGTTACATTTGTATGTTTTTCTGTAGCTCAGAAAGGATGAGCAGTGAAGCCAACGCAATGAGAGAAACCACCTGAGAATAAATACAATAAAAAATAGAGGAGACTATTAAACACTAATAAATTGGACCTAACTACATTACAAAGGAAGGATGTAACCACACTGAAAGAGGTGAGGAAGAAAAGAACTAGCCTTAAATAACTTTAGGAAACAGTATCTTAACTGGGTACTGTAAGGCTAAAGATGAAAAGAATTCCACATAAATGCTGTAATCAAGTCAGTAATTGTGTTTCTCACAAGGGTATGAGTTAGCAACTCTATTATAAAACTATGTTATATGTATATCACAATTGAACAAATAAGTAGATAATGAGAGCCACCAATTTTTTACTGTTGAAGAAGGAAGTTACCAGTAAGGAAAAAGGGAAGACTAAAGTGAACCTTGTGGTATTAGATTGGAATCGGATATCAGTATGAACTCATGGTATTTAATATATATATGTGTATATATATATACACACACATAAACATGCACATAATCGATGTGTGTATATACATGGTTAGTATGTGCGTGTGTGTATATATATATATATTATATATTTCCTAGCTATGTCTGCTAAGAGGGCCTAGAAGCAATGATACCCCAGTAGCAATAAGCACACCTAGCACCCAAATCCTTGTTTCTAAGTCCTCTTCTCCAGTAAAAGGAACCAGGGCACTTTGGAGAAACGGTTGATTCCAGGGCTGGGCAGGAAAAATGAAAGAGCCTGAAACATCTTACATTGCCAGGAAATGAGAAAGTGCTTAAGAAAGGAGAAAGCCTGGATGAAATAACACAGGAGTCTCGTAATGGCCAAAGCTGGAACAATTTGTGCAATAAAATAAATAATAAAAGTGTTTGACTTTTAATTCATAGAATATAATAAATATTCATGAGTCTCTATAGATACAAACAAAGAATCTAATAAACGAATGAATAGGGGATAAGCAGCAGCTCTTCCTTATGGAAAAATTCCAATATTAAATTAGTAAGAGGGAAATAGAAGAACACCATTAGGTAAACACCACATTAATAATTGTTGCAGATGAGATGAGATACACTGATGATGTAATTAATGGGTTTGAGAAGCAAGATATGTACATAATCTTTTTTCTTTTTTTTTTTTTTTTTTTGAGACAGGGTCTCACTCTTTCACCAAGGGTGGAATGCAGTGGTGTGATCATGGCTTGCTGGAGTGCAGTGGCATGATCACAGCTCATTGTAGCCTCCACCTCAAGGTGGAGTTGCTTCCAGGCTCAAGCAACCCTCTCACCTCAGCCTCCCAAATAGCTGGGACTACAGACACTCACCACCAAACCCAGCTATTTTTTTCTTTTTTTTTTCATAGTGAAGGTCTCACTATGTTGCCTAGGCTGGTCTGAAACTCCTAGGCTCAAGCCATCCTCCCACTTCCACCTCCCAAAGTGTTAGGATTACAGGCATGAGCCGTCCGTCCTGTAGGTAGCCTTAAAGTATCTTCCCCCAGGATGTTTATTAGCAACAAAAGGAAAGATAGTAACTTTTACGACAGAGAAACCTAGTAGATACCACCTTGACCAAGTGATAATGGTAAATATTACCGTTAATGAGACATATTGCCATTAATGAGCCATATTACCATTAATGAGACATACTGACATTGTGAACATATTGACACTGTAAACATCGTAGACATATTGACATCGTACAGAGTAGATCTTCATGTCCAGTTCCTACCACAGAGCTCCTAAAACCCTCATCATTTTCTGAGTGATAGGGATGATAGAAGCATCTTTTGCTATTCATAACCAATGAGATGACTGGTGACTCCAAGTTCCTACGTAGCTTCAGGATGGAGGCTAGTGGCTAAAGGAACCTACCTTGTAATTAGAGGGTTGAACTTTAAGTCCCAACCCCAAACCCCACCCCACCTCTGAGGAGAAGACGGGGGTTGAAAAATAGAGTTAATCACCAATGGACAATCAACTCAAAATGGATTAAGGACTTAAACAGAAGACCTGAAGCTATAAAACTACCAGAGAGGAAAATGCTTCATGACATTTATCTAGACAAAGATTTCTTGCGGATATGACCACAAATGCAAAAGTAAACAAATAGGGTTGCGTCAACCTAAAAAGCTTTACACAGCAAAGGAAACAATCAATAAATGAAGAGAAAAACCAAAGATTGGGAGAAAATGTTTGCAAATGATACATCTGATACGGGACTGTATTAGTCTGTTCTCACACTGCTAATAAAGAACTACCTGAGACTGAGTAATTTATGAAGAAAAGAGGTTTAATTGACTCACGATTCCACAGGCTGTACAGTAAGCATGACTAGGAGGCCTCAGGAAACTTACAAGCATGGCAGAAGGCCAAGGGGAAGCAAGGACCTTCTTCATGTAGCAGGAGGAGAGAGTGCAAAGTGCCACATGCTTTTAAACCATCAGATCTCGTGAGAATTCACTCATCACGAGAACAGCAAGAGGGAAATCCACCCTGTGATCCAGTCGCCTTCCAATTCAACATGAGATTTGGTTGGGGGACACAAATCCAAACCATATCAGGGACTAATATCCAAAATATATAAGGAACTCAACAACGAGAAAACAAGTAACCCAATTTTAAGACGGACAAATGTCCTGAATAGATATTCTCATTCACAGAAAATTAAATTCAAATTTTCCCATTTATTTCTAAAAAACGACAACATACAAATGGCTATCTGAGATATGAAAAAATGCTTATCACTGATCATGATGGAAATGCAGATTAAAACCACAATCAGAGAGCCCTCGCCCCTTTTAGAATGGCTTATTATCAAAAAGACAAAAGATAACAAGTATTGGTGAGAGTGTGGAGAAAAGGGAACACTTATGCACTGTTTGTGGGAATATAAATTAATACAGCCATCACAGCAAACTACAGGAGTTCCTCAAAAAACAAAAAATCGGAGGCTGAGATGGAGAATTGCTTGAACCAGGAGGTGGAGGTTGCAGTGAGCCGAGATGGCGCCACTGCACTCCAGCCTGGGCGACAGAGCGAGACTCCATCTCAAATAAAAATAAAAATAATCAAACTACCATATGATCCAGCAGTTCCACTTCTGGGTATTCTTTTTTTTGAGACAGAGTATCATTCCATCAGCCAGCCTGGAGTGCAGTGGCACGATTTCAGCTCACTGCAACCTGTGCCTCCCAGGTTCAAGTGATTCTTGTGCCTCAGCCTCTCAAGCAGCTGGAATTGCAGACATGCGCCACACCACACCCAGCCAATTTTTGTATTTATATTAGGGACAGGACTTCACCATGTTGGCCAGGCTGGTCTTGAACTCCTGATCTCAGATGATCCACCCACCTCAGCCTCCCAAAGTGCTGAGATTACAGGTGTGAGCTACCACACCAGGACCTAAGTATATATTCAAAGGAATTGAAATGGGTATGCCAAAGAAATATCTGTACTCCTGTGTTTATTGCAACATTATTCACTGTAGTCAAGATATGGAAGCAACCTAGATGTCCACTGGATGAATGGATTTTAAAAATGTGGTCACCAGCCGGGCGCGGTGGCTCAAGCCTGTAATCCCAGCACTTTGGGAGGCCGAGACGGGCGGATCACGAGGTCAGGAGATCATGACCATCCTGGCTAACCTGGTGAAACCCCTTGTCTACTAAAAAATACAAAAAACTAGCCGGGCGAGGTGACGGGCGCCTGTAGTCCCAGCTACTTGGGAGGCTGAGGCAGGAGAATGGCGTGAACCTGGGAGACGGAGCTTGCAGTGAGCTGAGATCCGGCCACTGCCCTCCAGCCTGGGCAACAGAGCGAGACTCCCTCCCCCCAAAAAAAAAAAATGTGGTCACCAGGCGCTGTGACTTACCCCTATAATCCAAGCACTTTGGGAGACTGAGGTGGGTGGATCACGAGGTCAGGAGTTTGAGATCAGCCTGACCAACATGGTGAAACCCCATCCCTACTAAAAATACAAAAATTAACTGGGCATGGCAGCACGTGTCAGTAATCCCTGCTACTCAGGAGGCTGAGGCAGGAGAATTGCTTGAACCCGGGAGGTGAAGGTTGCAGTGAGCCGAGATCGAACCACTGCACTCCAGCCTGGGCAACAGAGCGAGACTCTGTCTCAAAAAAAAAAAAAAAAAAAAAGTGGTATATACACACAATGGAATATTATTCAGCCTTCAAAAAGAGGGAAATTATATTATTCGTGACAACATAGATGAACCTAGGGGACATTGTATTAAGTGAAATAAGCCAAGCACAGAAAAACAGAAACTGCATGATCTTACTTAAAACGTGGACTCTAAGAATGTTGAACTTGTATAGAGTGGAATGGTTGTTACTAGAATCTGGGGCTGTGTGGTAGGGGGCTAGAGAGATGTTGACCAAAGGGTACAAAGTTTCAGTGAGACAGAAGGTATAAGCTTTAGTGATCTATTCCACAGAATGATGACTAAAATAATAAAATAACAATGCATTGTTTTCTTTTCTCTTTTCTTTTGTTTTCTTTTCTTTTCTTTCTTTTCTTTTCTCTTCGAGATGGGTTTTCAACATGTTGCCTAGGCTGGTCTCAAACTCCTGATCTCAAGTGATCCGCCCACCTCGGCCTCCCAAAGTGCTGGGATTACAGGCCTGAGCCACTGCATCTGGCTGATAATGTGTTGTATATTTCAAAATTACTAAAAGAGTAGATTTTAAATGTTTTCACCACAAATAATTGAAAAGTATGTGAGGTGACAGATATTATAATTGGCTATTCCACAATGTGTATTAGTCTGTTTTCACGCTGCTGATAAAGACATACCCAAGACTGGGCAATTTACAAAAGAAAGAGGTTTAATGGATTTACAGTTCCAAGTGACTGGGGAGGACTCACAATCATGGTGGAAGGCAAGGAGGAGCAAGTCACATCTTACATGGATGGCAGCAGGCAGAGAGAGAGAGAGAGAGAGAGAGAGAGAGCGTGCTTATGCAGAGAAACTCTAGCTTGTAAAGCCATAAGATCTCATGAGACTTATTCACTATCATGAGAACAGTATGGAAAAGACCTGCCCCCATGATTCAGTTACCTCCCACTGGGTCCCTCCCCCAACATGTGGGAATTCAAGATGAGATTTGGGTGGGGACATAGCCAAACCACATCAACAATGTAAATATATATTAATGCATCACATTGTACTCTATAAATATATACAATTACTATTTGTCAATTAGAAATTTTTAAAAATTTTAAAGTCACCAATGTCACCATTGATTTTAAAGTCACCAAGTCACCAATTTTAATCAATCTTGACTATATAATGCAACCTCCATAGAAACACTAAAAAAAGGAGTCTGGAGAACTTCCAGATTGGTGAACACATACAGGTCTGGAGGTTGCCATGCCCAGAGAGGGCATGGAAGCTCTGCACCCACCAACCCTCCACCCCTTGCCCAATTTACCTCTTACATTTGGCTGCTCCTGAATTAAGTGAACACAAGGGATTTAACATTCATTAAACAGATCACATATTATGATTTCACTGCAGCCATGGTGCAGCTTATTAACTCTACAGAGCAAACCTTTGTATCACTTACTAACATATGACATGTAGTTTGCTGCATCAACTGACATGACAATTACGAATGTCAATATGACTGAGCACAGTGGCTCACGCCTATAATCCCAGCACTTTGGGAGGCCAAGGCAGGCAGATCACCTGAGATCAGGAGTTCGAGACCAGCCTGGTCAACATGGCAAAACCTGGTCTCTACTAAAAATACAAAAATTAGCCAGGCTTGGTGACGCGTGCCTGAAATCCTAGCTGCTCAGGAGGCTGAGGCAGGAAAATCACTCAAACCTGGGAGACAGAGGTTGCAGTGAGCTGAGGTTGCACCACTGCATTCCAGCCTGGGTGACAGAGTGAGACTCCATCTCAAAAAAATAAGAATAAAATAAGAATGTCAATATATAAAAAGGAATAGAAAATTGATAGAATTTTACTCTTTTGCTAAAATACATTATATTGTATCTTTGAGATTATTCTAGTACAAAGTGTAATAAAACTAGGTGTTTATTAAACCATTTAAATCATTGGTAAGTATACAAGGGCACTGAAGCATTTAATAGACAAAGTAATGTTAATCTATTGGTTACTTGCTCCTGCATTGTCATGCTGTTATAATTTACTTCATCACCTTGCTATTTGATACATAGTGTGAATTTCTCTTGTCACCCCAACTATAGACAAATTTTCATCTTACTACACAATCAAAATGGCATTGATGGGAATGAACTCCAGAGCCTGGGCCTGAACAGGGAGGTGGTCTCTCAGGCTTGATGCTCAGGCATATAACCTATATCTCTCTATTTTTGCCCTATCTCTTAAATATATGTAACATCATACAATGCTTTTCAATCTTTTTAAAAAGTGTGAAGCTCATGAAAGACAGCCTAAGAAACTATTACAGATTGGAGGAAACTAAGGAAAAATAAAACTGAATGCAGTGTGTATTCTAGATCAGAGAAAGAACATTAGTGGAGAAAGAACATTAGTGAAATGTGAATAATTTCAGTTAATAATGTTGTACCAGTAGCCGGGTGTGGTGGTGGGTGCCTGTAATCCCAGCTACTTGGAAGGCTGAGGCAGGAGAATCTCTTGAACCAGGGAGATGAAGATTACAGTGAGCCAAGACCGTGCTGTTGCATTCTAGCTTGGACAACAAGAGCAAAACTCTGTCTCAAAAAAAAATAAAGTTCCAGTGTTAATTTCCTGGTTTTGCACATTATACTGTGGTTTTGTAAACTGTTAACATTAGGACAAGCAGAGTGAGTGGTATACAGGAACTCCACTATTTTGCAACTTTCCTGTAAGTCTAAAATGGGTTTAAAATTTAAAGTTTTTAAAAAATTAAAAAAAGAAAAGCAAACACCAGAATCCTTTCATTTACAAATGTAGCAAATATTTATTAAGTGCCTTTTATGTGCCAGGCACTGGACACTGAAAATATTAATAGAATAGTTAACCAGATAGACCAGGTTCCTACCATCATGGAGATTAACATAACACAATGGTGAGGTATAAAGATGGGTTATCAGACAAATAATTACAGTGATAAAAAAAAAAAAAAATGCTACCCATGGCCAGGTGCGGTGGCTCACACCTGTAATCCTAGCACTTTGGGAGGCCAAGGCGGGAGAATCACTTGAGGTCAGGAGTTCAAGACCAGACTGACCAATATGGTGAAACCCCGTCTCTGCTAAAAATACAAAAATTAGCCAGGTGTGGCACACACCTGTAATCCCAGCTACTCGGGAGGCTGAGGCAGGAGAATCATTTGATCCTAGAGGCAGAGGTTGCAGTGAGCTGAGATTGCGCCCCTGCACACCAGCCTGGGCAACAGAGCCGGACTGTGTCTTAAAAAAAAGGGAGAGGAAAAAAATGCTACCTAGAAAAGGAAGATGTAAATGAGCAACCTCACCTGGTCTATGATGTCAAAATCTTCCCTGAGACCTGAAAAAGGAGTAGATGTTGTCATGGGGGTGGAGGGCGGGCGCATGGCACGTTTCAGCACCTACAAGTGGGTCAGTGTGAATGAAGCCTCGAGCAAACAGGAGAGTGACTGCAGAGAGCAGGAAGCAGTCAGTCATAGGATTCTTTATGGCTTTCTACTCCAACCTAAGAGTGGCAGGATGCCCTGAATAATTTTAAGTGTGGGACTGATACGATCAGGTTTTTGTCTTTTTAAGATCTCTGTAAGTCAACTACAGAGAAACAAGAGTAGGTCTTGGGAAAACCTAAGAAGCAGCAACACGGAAAAGGCAGGCAAAGGAAAACAGATTAGATCACAGCTCCCTGAGAGAGACGGTAAAAGTAAAGCAAGAGTCACCAGTCACCAGTATCAGATACTGTCTTGGAAGCAGTAATGAGGTCAGGCCAGGCCTGGTGGCTCACACCTGTAATCCCAGCACCAGGCCGAGGTGGGTGGATCACTTGAGCTAAGGTGTTTGAGACCAGCCTGGGCAACATGGTGAAACCTCACCTCTACTAAAATTAGCCAGGTGTGGTAGCGTATACCTGTAGTCCCAGCTACTTGGGAGGCTGAAGTGGGAGGATGGCTTGGGTCCAGGAGGCAGAGGTTGAGGGAGAGGTTGCAGCGAGGTAAGATCACACCACTGCACCCTAGGCAGGACGACAGAACCAGACTCAAAGAGAGAGAGAGAGAGGGAGGGAGAGAGGGAGGGAGAGAGGGAGGGAGGGAGGGAGGGGAGAAAGAGAGAGAGAGAGAAAGAGAGAGAAAGAAAGAAGTAATGAGGTCCATTGCATGAACAACATAAAGGTTTTTGGTGGGCATAACCAGAGCAGTTTCAGCAGAGTACTAAGGGCAGAACAAAAGCCAGATTATAGAGAACTGAGAAATGGGCGATGAGGAAGTAGAGAAAGTATTGACAATTTTTTGAAGAGTTGTGACCTTGAAAAAAAGAGAGGATGGTAGTTGCAAAAGGGGTGAGAGTTTTTAATGTTGGGAGACATTAAATTATTATTATTTTGAGACAGAGTCTCACTCTGTCACCCAGGCTGGAGTGCAGTGGCTTGATCTCTGCTCACTGCAATCTCCACCCACTCAGCTCAAGCATTTCTTGTGCCTCAGGCTCCTGAGTAGCTGGGATTACAGGCATGCACCACCATACCTGGCTAATTTTTATACTTTTAGTAGGGACGGGGTTTCACCATGTTGATCAGGCTGATCTTGAACTTCTGACCTCAATGATCCGCCCATCTCATCCTCCCAAAGTGCTGGATTACAGGTGTGAGGCACTGCGCTCAGCCTAATTTCTTTCCTTTTAAGCCACTCTTGTCTTCACTTCCTTCCCTATCCAGTCTAGATCCCACTGTCTAGTGCTTTCTAAGGTAAGAAAGATTTCAGAAGGGGTGTGACCTCCGAAGTGGGTGACTGAAGTAGAAAGATGGTGAAAAACATTGAGGTTGAGGAAGTCAAGGAAATGAAAGGCTCCAGTAGTTGTTCTGAATTCTGGCTTGGATCAAAATCACTTGTGGGGCATTTAAAAAATATGTAGATGGCAGATTTCACCTCTGCAGATTCTGACTTAAGAGCTCTTGGGTGGAACCTGGACGTCTATGTATTTACATCTGTGTATTTTAAAATCACTACAAGTGTGTCTAATGCACAGCTCAGACAGAACCACTGCACAGGCAGTGAGCTTCACTGGTATTCCTTAGGCATGGATTTTGGTATCCATGGGGGTTCTGGAACCAATGTAACAGATATAAAATACTAATTTAGCACACTTTGGGAAAACTACAATTAGGTAATCTCTGGAGCCCTCTTCAGTTTGTACTGAAAAGAAAAATGGATCAGTCTGAGCTGTTGTGCACCCTGGGTGCAGAACATCGCCCCACTGCACCCATGCAGGGCGCACTTGTTTAGAGTCATTTTGTTCCGGACTCACCCATTATCTTCACATTCCTGGAATTTATGATACAAAAACAATGTATAGCCAAACAATACCTTATGTGATTTTGATATAGATTTTTGGTAAACAACTCAGGAACTGCTCGTTATTTTCCTTTAAAAATCCACTTAGGGCCAGGCGCTGTGGCTCATGCCTGTAATCCCAGCACTTTGGGAGTCTGGGACAGGCGGATCACCAGGTCAGGAGTTCGAGACCATCCTGGCCAACATGATGAAACCCCATCTCTACTAAAAATACAAAAATTAGCCAGGCGTGGTGGTGCATACCTATAGTCCCTGCTATTCAGGAGGCTGAGGCAGAAAAATCACTTGAACCTGGGAGGCAGAGGTTGCAGTGAGCCGAGATTGCACCACTGCATTCCAGCCTGGGCGACAGAGCGAGACTCCGTCTCAAAAAAAAAAAAATCATCCACTTATAACTGCTGTTAATCAGAGTGTATTTTCATGGCAACTTGAATCTGTGCTCCCAAGTTGAAATCTTCAAGCTTGGCCCAAATAAGCTCTCCACTTAGATTAACTTTGCCTCAACTTCTTCCTTTTAGGTCAACATACCTGGTGTAAGGAGGCAGGATTGAGAGTGACTCTCACCCACCACTGGTGTTTCTCTTTGAAAGTGGCGCTTGGCACCAGCATGAACTCCCCATCCTCAGCAGTCCCACCAGGTATTTTTGGTAAGTTCTCCTGAATTCAGACCTCCCACTATTTGGGTGAAGTTGTAGACATTATTTGGGCTGTTTTTCAAATCTTCCCTTTTCCTTAAGAGTGAGGGCTTCGGTCTCTGTCTTTGGACAGGAGATTCAGGTCAAGATATCTGCAGAGAACTGCTTTTTTTTTTTTTTTCTGCTTCTGTCACAGCAGAAAGTTCGGGTCAAAGTTTTTCTGCCTCTGCCTCGGGACAGGAGGTTAGGGTAAGGGATTGGCAGTGTGGCACCTATGGTCTCATTTTATAGAGCGTGCTTTTAAGATTGCAGCTGTGTTTTATTTTTGGGGATTGGGGCTTGGTTTTACATTTGTGACCATCACCAGCTGGGTTTGTGTATGACACTTATGGGGCGTCCTCTTGTAAATATCTAGGAAAGTGGACCCACCTAACACGGGGTGGTCATAAGCAGCAGTAGCCAACACGGGATCCTTTGAAATGTAAAGTAATTCATTTGCATGCACAATTAGGGGGGAAAAGCTGGTGTTAGAACCAGACAACCTGAAGAGGAGACCTATTTTAGGTTTGTCCCGGCTGAAATCTGGTAAGAGATTTGGAAAGACTTTTTATGTTAGAGCTCTGTGGTCAGAAATCAGCTTAATTAAAAGCCTATATTTAGGTTATCACGTTTTCTGGAGCAAGGAAGTCTTCTCCACATTTTTTCTCTTTTAGATCCTGTTTCTGGGAATTTTTTTAGCCAGCCCTTTTTAAATGTGTTCTTTCCCTGTTTGCTTCCTATGTTGGCATTTTTGCTGAGAACAGTGTAAAACTTCATTGGCCTTTTTGAAAGCTTTTGTAGCAAGGAGCACTGTGGATGCATTGCATAGCCTGGTATTGTGGTGTTTCCTTCTTTTTGGGGACTAGGGATTAAATATAGAAGTGAGATTTTTGATTTTTAAATATCTAGGTGTACTGCCTTCCAGTTGTGCCTGCCTTTCATGTATTTAAATATTAGGCCCTGGAAACTGCAGATACTTTCTTTGTCCTGTGTTCATTAAAGGGCTTCATCCTGAAGTCAGTTCATTCATGTTTCTGCAGAAGATATGATTTCATTGTTTTTTGTGGCTGTATGGTATTCCACGTGCAGGTTTGTTACATAGACATGTTGCGTAGCAATGAGGTCTGGGTTTCTGATGTACGCATCATTCTAGTAGTGAACATTGCACCTGGTAGGTCATCTTTCAACGCTAACCCCTGTCCCATCCTCCCTCCTTTTGGAGTCCCCAGTGTCTGTTGTTCCCCTCTGTATGTCCACATGCACCCGTTGTTTAGCTCCTACTTACAAGTGAGAATGTGCAGTCTTTGATTTTGTGTTTCTGCGTTATTTCACCTAGGATAACGGCCTCCAGCTCCATCCATGTTGCTGCAAAAGGCATGATTTCACTCTTTTTTATGACTGCATAGTATTCCATGTTGTATGTATATTACATTTTCTTCATTGAATCATCCATTGATGGACACTGAGGTTGATTCCATGACTTTGCTGTTGTGAATGGTGCTGTGATAAACATACAAGTACAAGTGTCTTTTTTTATATAATAATTTATTTATATTTGGATAGGTACCCAATAGTGGGATTGCTGGGTTGAATGGTAATTCTATTTTTAGTTCTTTGAGAAATCTCTGTGCTGTTTTTCATTGAGGTTATACTAATTTACATTCCCACCAGCAGCGTGTACATGTTCCCACTTCTCTCCATCCTCACCAACATCCTTTTTTTTTTTTTTGAGATGGAGTCTCGCTATGTCGCCAAGGCTGGAGTACAGTGTTGCAGTCTCAGCTCACTGCAACCTCCATCTCCCAGGTTCAAGCAATTCTCCTGTCTCAGCTTCCTGAATAGCTGGGATTACAGGCATGTGCCGCCATGCCTGGCTAATTTTTGTATTTTTTGTAGAGACGGGGTTTCACCATGTTGGTCAGGCTGGTCTCGAACTCCTGACCTCATGATCCACCTGCCTTGGCCTCCCAAAGTGCTAGGATTACAGGCGTGAGCCACCATGCCCGGCCAACATCTGTTGTTTTTTGGCTTTTTAATCATAGCCATTCTGACTGGTGTGAGATGGTATCTCCTTGTGGTTTGAATTTGCATTTCACTGTTGATGAGTGATGTTAAGCATTGTTTCATATGTTTGTTGGCTGCTTGTATGTCCCACTTTTTGATGCGTTTTTTTTTTTTTTCTTGTTGAGTTTCTTGTAGATTCTGGATATTAGTCCTTTGTCAGATGCATGGTTTGCAAATGTTTTCTCCTGTTGTTTATTGTGTTGAAAATTTATTTTGCAATGCAGAAGCTTCTTAATTTAAGTCCCGGTTATTTATCTTTGCTTTTGTTGCGTTTGCTTTTGAGGTCTCAGTCATAAATTCTTTGCCTGGGCCAATGTCCAGAAGAGTTTTTCCTAGGTTTTCTTCCAGGTTTCTTATAGTTTCAGGTCTTATGCTTAGGTCTTAATGTAATACATCTTGAGTTAATTTTTGTAGACGGTAAAAGATAGGGGTCCTGGCTGGCGCGATGGCTCATGCCTGTAATCCCAGTATTTTGGGAGGCTGAGGCGGGTAGATCATGAGGTCAGGAGATCGAGACTATCCTGGCCAACATGGTGAAACCCTGTCTCCACTAAAAAATACAAAAAAACTAGCTGGGCATGGTGGCATGTGCCTGTAATCCCAGTTACTTGGGAGGCTGAGGCAGGAGAAATCGTTTGAACCAGGGAGACAGAGGTTGCAGTGAGCCGAGATCACGCCACTGCACTCCAGCCTGGTCAACAGAGCAAGACCCCGTCTTAAAAAAAAAAAAAAAAAAAAAGATAGGGGTCCAGTATCATTCTTCTACATGTGGATATCCAAGTTTTCCCTCACCATTTATTGAATAGGATGTCCTTTCCCCATGTATATTTTTGTTAACTTTGTCAAAGACCAGTTGATTGTAGGTACGTGGCTTTACTTATGGATTATCTATTCTTTTCTGTTGATCTGTGTGTCTGTTTTTGTACCAGTACTGTGCTACTTTGTTTACTGTAGCCTTGTAGTATAATTTGAAGTCACATAATGTGATGCCTCTAGCTTTGTTCTTTTTGCTTAGGATTGCTTTGATTATTCAGGTTCTTTTTTGGTTCCCTATGAATTTTAGGATTGTTTTTTCTAATTCTGTGAAAAATGACATTGGTAATTTGATAGGAATTGTGTTGAATCTGTAGATTGCTTTGAACAGTGTGGCCATTTTAATGATATTGATTCTTCAAATCCATGAGCATAGAATGTTTTTTCATTTGTGTCATCTACCATTTCTTTCATCAGTGTTTGGTAATTCTCCTTATAGAGATCTTTCACAACTTTGGTTAAATGTATTCCTAGGTAATTTTGTGTGGCTATTGTAAATGGGATTGCCTTCTTGGTTTGGTTCTCAGCTTGAACGTTTTAAGTATATTGAAATATTACTGATTTTTTTACATTAATTTTTTTCTTATTTTTCGAATATATATATGTATGTGTGTATATATGTGTATGTATTTTTTTAAACAGAGACAGGGTGTCATCATGTTGCCCAAGCTGGTCTTGAACTCCCAGGCTCAAGCTATCCTCCCACCTCAGCCTCCCAAAATGCTGGGATTATAGGCATGAGCCACTGTACACTAATTTGTATCTTGAAACTTCTACTGAAGTCATTTATCAAATCTTTAGGGTTTTCTAGGTATAAGATCATGTCATCAGCAAACAGAGATCATTTAACTTACTCTTTTCCAGTGTGAATGTCCTTTCTTTCTTTCTCTTGCCTGATAGCTGTGGCCAGGACTTCCATTACTATGTTGAATAGGAGTGGTGAGAATTTGCATCCTTGTCTTTTTCCAGTTCTTTGGGGAATGCTTTCAACTTTTCCCCATTCAATATGATGTTGGCTGTGGGTTTGTCATATATGGCTTTTATTATTTTGAAGTATGTTCCTTTGATGCCTGGTTTGTTGAGGGTTTTTTAGTTTTGTTTTTGTTTTTTAAGACAGAGTCTTACTCTGTCGCCCAGGCTTCCGTACAGTGGCATGATCTTGGCTCACTGCAACCTCTGCCTCCCAGGCTCAAGCGATCCTCCCACCTCAGCCTCCCAAGTAGCTGGGACTACAGGTGCAAGCCACCACACCCAGCTAATTTTTGTTTTTTTTGTAGAGACAGGGCCTCATCATGTTGCCCTAGCTGGTCTCAAACTTCTGGCCTCACGTGATCTGCCTGCCTCGGCCTCCCAAAGTACTGGGATTACAGGCATGAACTGCCATGCCTGGCTCCACTGTGCCCCAGATTCTACCCGTGGGTTCTCTGACAGGTTCCAGCACTCTTCCCTCGGCCTTCCCCTTCAGCCACAGTCATTCTCACCTATAACTTTTGTTCTTTCTACGGACAACTGGCTCTGCCATCTCTAGTCGCCCATCTTGGGGGAAAACCCGTCTGCTTCTCCTGACTGTGGGGCTTCTTCCAAGCTTATGCTTGGGGAATGAAGAACCTATTTCTTAAAGTGCTTTTAAATCACTCCTGAAAGGTCTGCCTCTTAATGAAGGGGTTTTGAAATGTTAGATTCCTGCCATGCTTGGGCCATGAATGGCTGCCTCATCTCACAGGACCATTTCACTGGAACTGCAGTTTTCTGTTTTAAAAAAATTGCTCCTCAGAATGGCCTCTTTCTTTATTTCCATCACTCAACATTTTAAAATAGATTTCTCAGGTCAACCTTTGTGAACAGAAAAAGAATGATTCCTTCATGATTATTAGCAAATAATAATACAATCTTACTCTGTTGTTGAAACACGTGATTTTCCATCTTTCTAAAGAAAACAATCACTGTTTCTTAAGGCAGGGAGCATGTGTTCTCTGTTCTGGAAAAGGTTAGGAAAAAGGACTGAGGCTGAATTTGTTGTCATTGACACATGTACACATCTCTGCCTTTTGTAATGTGTGAATCTGAGAAATTCTAAAAGTGCTTTTTGATTGAAGAATGCCACACCTAACTGTGCTCTGTCTGTGTGAAGAATAGTTTGTATGTCTCTTTACAGACTCTGTAAGCCCCTAGGTGGCTGAGACTGCTGGATTTCTTCTGCTGACCCTGGTGCATCTCATTACAGGTCTTCAACCCAAAATTCTATCTTATAAGATACCTGCCAGGATGCAGATTTGAATACCATAGTGAAGTCTGTACATGAGGAAGTGATGCCTTTAGGGAGGGGAGAAAACGATAATAACAACCTTCAAGAGCCCCTACATCTCAACTCGGCATAAACAAGGCAAGATTCTGAGAGTGGCCACCCCTGGAAGCAGAAATCATTCTTGTGGCTATCCATTGGCTCCTGAGGCTCTCATCAGAGATGGGGCACCTTTAGTACCAGGGAGTGGCTGTTCCCCATAAGGTACTGGAAATCAACTTTCAAGAGCAGCCCCAGCTGCTGACGCTACT
Organism: Mandrillus leucophaeus; assembly: GCF_000951045.1. Lineage (NCBI taxonomy): Eukaryota > Metazoa > Chordata > Mammalia > Primates > Cercopithecidae > Mandrillus > Mandrillus leucophaeus. Next base: position 394,935 of record NW_012109352.1, on the reverse strand, counting down.
GGTCCTGGTGCGTCTCCTGACTGTCATGTAGAAGATAGCAGAGCTTTGGCGACTTTACAACATAAGAACTGCAGAGAGGTGTAATCCCAGTGGAAGACTGAATCCGGAGACTCAAAAAGGAAGGTAAACATGTGGAAAAATGAGAATAGTGACATCTCCTTTGTATATTGGAAAGATCACCTTAGGGGAGAGGAGAGGCAGATCTCTGGAGTGTTCGCTTTGGGGTGAATTCATTCCTTGTGGGGGTAAAGAGTAAGAATGGGCCCTCACCCATGACCTCTCCATCGCCTCATCCTACTAGTTCTCATATACACTTAGAGTCACTTGGAGACTTTACAATTTAAAATGCTGTTGCTCAGACCCACCCTAGATCAATTAAATCCAAATCTCTGAGTGTAGGGCTTCTTTTCAAGTTGCCACCAGTATTTAGCCAGGGTTGAAAGCCCCTGAGCTCCCCTATGCCACAACAAGAGGAGTTGCACCCCAGAAGAGAGACAGTTCTGCATTGAATTCCCCAATGTCATAGAGAAGTAGAGACGTCACAGCCTTTAGGCTTATGTCTTAGAGGGCTTCTCAGTACTGTCTGCCATACCTACACAAAGCAGAATCTCCCAGATTAAATTTAGCCTTTGTGTCGTGTATTAACAAGATGCTTCTCTTTTTCTTGGTTATGCCTTCTCAGAATGCTGTTTTTTCTCAGGAGGGGAACATGGAGGAGAAAGAAATGAATGATGGCTCACAGATGGTGAGATCCCAGGTAAGTTCGGTTTTCCTCTCCTCTGAAATGCCATTGCAGTTCTCAGAATGTGGGCACTGTTACTTTTTCACTTCTCAGAAGTGCTGCGTCCCAAAAATCCAGAGCCCAGGAGATTCATGTGACAAATGATACACTCTCCACAGCACGTTTTCCATTCACCTGTGTAGCTCTTTCTAGCTCTTCCCTCCTTCCAGCATTTTCACCAGACTCAATTTCATGGATTTGTGCCTGTGCTGGACGTTGTGAAGAAAACAAAAGAAAACAATGGACTGTCTTTTAATCATCCTTAAATAGCTCACTAAAATTTAAACAATGCTTGCATTCTCCCTGTAAACACAGTGACTGATGCCCAGGCCCCTAGGACTGCTTGGAGCTAATGGGATTAATAAGTATGCCTGAGGGCAACATCAATCACAAATTAATGTTTCTCAAGCCTCTGTTGTATCTCTTCCAAAACCTGTTTAAGTCTGTTATGATTCCTCTTTTTTTTTTTTTTTTTTTTTGAGACGAAGTCTCACTCTGTTGCCCAGGCTAGAGTGCAGTGGCGCGATCTCAGCTCACTGCAACCTCTGCCTCCTGGGTTTAAATGATTCTCCTGCCTCAGCCTCCCAAGTAGCTGGGACTACAGGCGCCCGCCACTATGCCTGGCTAATTTTTTGTATTTTTAGTAGAGATGGGCTTTCACTGAGTTAGCCAGGATGGTCTCGATCTCCTGACATCGTTATCCACCCACCTTGGCCTCCCAAAGAGCTGGGGTTACAGACGTGAGCCACCACGCCCGGCCTAAGTCTGTTATGATTCTATAATCTGATTGGGTATTATGTAAACTGATGAGTATGAGTGCAACAAGAATTGTTTCTATGAAAATTAGTCTAATGCTTTGGAAGGAGTTGATAAATGCTGTCACTTTTGAAAAATTGCTTTCAAATTAGGTGTTAGCAATACTACATCACTGAAGAAAAATCATAAAACTCTCAGGATTCCTCCGCAAATATCATTTCCCATGTGTCAGTTGCTTATTCCAACTTCATGAAACAGAAACTGTTTCTTTATAGGTATGAGTACCCAGTCTTTAAAATCACTCATAGAAAAGGCTTAGCTGACTGTGTGCAGTGGCTCATGCCTATAATCCCAGCACTTTGGGAGCCCGAGGCAGGCAGATCACAAGGTCAGGAGTTCCAGGAGCAGCCTAATGTGGTGAAACCCCATCTCTACTAAAAATACAAAAATTAGCCAGGCATGGTGGTGAGTGCCTGTCGTCCCAGCTACTCGGGAGGCTGAGGCAGGAGAACCGCTTGAACCCGGGAGGCAGAGGTTGCATTGAGCTGAGATCATGCCACTGCACTCCAGCCTGGGCAACAGAGCAAGACTCCATCTCAAAAAAAAAAAAAAATAGGCTTAGTTTTATTTCCAAAGATGAGAAAATGAATGCACATTTATATGTTTTAAATTAAAATAAAATGTTTAAGATCTATTTTATGGATCGCTAATTTAGCCATCTTTTTAAATTAACACATCAGATACCAGTCTCAATTGCTTCAGATAGGATTTCTATCATTCCAATAATATGTGATATCATTATTCTTATGTAGCCAATAAACTCATTGAAGGGGATTTTTTTGGTTTGTTTTTTGTTTTTTGTAGAGACAAGCTTTTACTATGTTGCCCAAGCTGCTCTTAAAGTCCTGGTCTCAAGCCATCCTCCCACCTCTCCCTGTTAAAGTGCTGGGATTGCAGGTGTGAGCCGCCACACGCAGCATGGGGGGGCTTGTTAAAACCCACATCATACAACTAATACTCAAAAATGCATAATGTTGGATGCTGCTGTGAATGCAAAAGAAAACAAATACAACAGGTGCTGGGAGAAGGGAGAAGTCTGATTGAGACTGTAGGGATGAGGGAAGACTTCATGAAAAAGGCAGAGTTTGAATTTGTGCCAATACCAGCAGGTAGGGTTTGGAGATTAGAGAAAACGGGGTACCATTGCAGACAGGAAATAAAACTTGAGCGAGAGCAGGGACAATAAGGAGACTGCCAGCTAGAGCTGAGCTTTTATTTGGTGTATATTAGTGCTTTGGGGTCTTTGGGTTTCAAGGGATAGATTCATTTGGTTTATTCTTTTTTTTTTTTTTTTTTGAGACAGAGACTTACTGTGTCACCCAGGCTCGAGTGCAATGGCACAATCTTGGCTCACTGCAACCTCCACCTCCCAGGTTCAAGTGATTCTCCTGCCTCAGCCTCCCAAGTAGCTGGGATTACAGGCACGCGCCACCACGCCCAGCTAATTTTTGTATTTTAGTAGAGACGGGGTTTTGCCATGTTGACCAGGCTGGTCCACCCACCTCAGCCTCCCAAAGTATTGGGATTACAGGCATGAGCCACCGCACCTGGCCCAATTGGTTTATTCTTAATTAACTGTAAGACTCCCCAAAGACAGGAATAGAAAGACATTTAGAACTAAGGTGGCATGTCTGCTTTTCCACATTCTAGCCCAAGGAGTTAGTTTTAATTTTCTGGAGCCATTTATTATGTTTAGAAGGAAGATGATTCATTCACTCAATAAATATTTTTTGAGCAGCTAGTATGTAACAGAAATTTTTTTTCTTTTCCTTTTTTCTTCTTATGGTCTACTGGTCATTTCATATGTGACAAAAATTATACTTTTTAGCAGCTAGACATCACTGAGAAAAATAGACCTGACCCCAAACCCACGGAGCTTATTGAAAGACATTTAGCAACTATACTAATAAATTGCAAAAGAGATGTTTTTTAAACAAAATGAAAACAAGGTGCTATGAATACACATTAGGGAATCAGGGAAAAACTGTGGGGAAGTGAAATTTAAGATGAGAAAGAAAAGATACATAGAACCTACAAAAAGTAAGTGGAAAAGAGCATTTTGGACATATGCTAAAAATCACCTGCAAAAAACATGGGTTTATTTGAGAAATTAAAAGAAGGCCACTGTGGTTGGCGTGGAAGGAGGGAGAGAATGACTTGAAGTGAGCTTGGAGAAGTGAGCAGGGCTTAAATACACAAAGCCTGTGGCCATGAAAACAGGTCTGACTTTTACTCTGAGTGCAGTGGAAAGCCTTTGGGGGAATTTAAGCAGAAAGATAACATAATAAGTAATCCAGTTCTACAATAAAAATCATCCTGTTGCTGTATATCTTAACTGAATTTGTGAGAGGCAGAAGTTGAAAGGGGAAAAACCAGTTAAGCTACTGTAGCATTTTCAATGATAGAAAATAGTGTAGTCATTGGAGGAAAGGAGGGAGATTTGAGTGCTTTCCTTTAGAAACAGCAGAGGTTAGCTAAGGGGTAAAAACAAAGGAAGAAAAAAGATGACTTCTAAGAATGGAACCCAGGAAATGGCACCATTGGTAATGGTAAATCAGATCATGTCATTCCTCTGCTCAAAGCACATGGCTCCCATTTCACTCAGAGTAAAACCCAAAGTCCTTATGATGGCCTAAACAGTCCTGTAGAATCTGGCCCTGTTACCTGTCGAATTTCATCATTTACTTTTCTTCCCCTTACTTCATTCTGGCCATCCTGGCCTCATTCTTCTTCCTTAAACGTGGCCGTGGGGCCTTTGCACTGTTAACCTGTCAAGCTTCTTTCTCAAATGTCATCTCTGCAGTGCCATCTTTCCTGACCACCCTATTTAAATGTGTAACTGCCCCACACCCACATTCTCGAACCGTTACCCTACTTTACTTTTATCTTCCGACATACTATATAATTTACCCAGTTATGCTGTTTGTTGTCTACTTTCTTTTCTAGAATATAAGTTTCATAAAGGCAGGGAGTTTTTGTCTCTTTTGTTCACTGGTGCATCCCAAGCACCATGCCTGGCATATATATAGGAAGCACTGAATAACCATTCATTAAACACATGGGGAATTTAGCATATGATAAAGGTAACATCTCAAACCGGTGATAAAAAGCTGCTTTGTTCAATAATTGATGTTGGGATTTCTGGGGAAACATCTGGAAAAAGATAAAGTTGGATCTCTACCTCATACTTTACATCAGAACAGTCTTCAAATGGATCAAAGATTTAAATATGAAAAATGAAACCACAAAAAGTTATGCAAGAAAAAATGGGAGAATTCCTTTATAACTTTCACCAGAAAAACTTTCTAATTACAACTGAGAATCCAGAAGCCATAATTAAAAACACCAAAAGCGTCCGGGTTCAATGGCTCATGTCTGTAATCCCAGCACTTTGGGAGGCCGAGGCGGACGGATCACAAGGTCAGGAGATCAAGACCATCCTGGCTAACACAGTGAAACCCCTTCTCTACTAAAAATACAAAAAATTAGCCAGCCAGGCGTGGTGGCAGGTGCCTGTAGTCCCAGCTACTCGGGAGGCTGAGGCAGGAGAATGGCGTGAACCCGGGAGGCAGAGTTTGCAGTGAGCCGAGATCACACCACTGCATTCCAGCCTGGGTGACAGAGTGAGACTCCGTCTTACAAAAAAAAAAAAAAAAAAAAAGCATCTGCATGGAAAAAAATTTAAAAACTATAAGCAAAGTAAAAATACATATCAAATTGAAAAAAATATTTTGCCACTCAAATTACAGTAGTCTAATCTTTCTAATATATAAAATACTTCTCTAAATCAGCAAGAGATTAGGAGTCCAACAGAAAAAGATACAAAAGGCCAGGGACAGTGGCTCATGCCTGTAATCCCAGCACTTTGGGAGGCTGAGGTGGGCTGATCACTTGAGGTCAGGAGTTTGAGACAAGTCTGACCAACATGGTGAAACTTCATAAAAATTAGCTGGGGACTAATGGTGGTGTGTGCGCCTGTAGTCTCAGCTACACAGTAGGCTGAGGTCAGAGGATACTTGAGCCCAGGAGGTGAAGGTTGCAGTGAGCCGTGTTTGTACCGCTGCACTCCAGGCTGGGTGACAGTGAGACCCTGTCTCAAAAAAAAAAAAAAAATTTTGTAAAAAGACAGTTTACAGCAAATAAAATTCAAATGGATCTTAAACACTGAAAAAGTGTTCATCTGTACAAGAGGAAATTTGTATTAAAACTAGAGAAAGCTGGATATTTTATCATCAGGCTTGATATTTGCCATGAGTTTCATATTTTCCGCAAGTGTAACATATTCTGTTAGCAAAGCTGTGGGGAAACAGACACCTTACACTGCTGGTGTGAATGTGACCGATTGCATTTTCAGAAAAATGGCCAAAATACCTCCCATCCCAAATGCTTTCTTTGCAAGTGACTTTGACACTCATCCCATTATAGATATGGAGGTCTGTGTGCCCTCCATTGGATCTCAGCAAGGCTGTGACTGAAAGATGCAAAGCTTTGTGACTTTCAAGGCAGATCATAAATGGCAGTAAGACTTCTACCTCATTCTGTTGGGATGTTTACTCTAAACCCGGCCACCTTGTCAGGAGGAAATCCGGACAGCCCATGGAAAAGCCCATATGGAGAGAAGCCAAGGCCTACAGCCCTAGCTGAGCTCCCAGCTGAAAGCCAGCACCAATTTGCCAGCTTTGTGAGTAAGCCATCTTGAAAGTGAATCCTCCAATCCCAGTCAAACCTTCCCACCTTGTCCTGCCCAAATTGCAGATTTATGAGTAAAGTAAATGATACTTGCTATTTTAATCCCCCAAGTTTTGGGATGGTTTGGTATGCAGCAAGATAATTGTTAGGGATTTTAGTACCTGAAAGTGGAGTGCTGCAAAAACAAAAACCTAAACCATAGGGCACTAGCTTTGGAACTGAGCACTGGGCAGAAGGTAGAAAACGAGTGAGGGCCTTTGTCAAAACTCAAAGAATAGTAAGGAGAATGTTATTAGAAGCTGGAGGATAGAAGACCCTCGAAGAAGAAATGTTGGATAACATTGTTACCTTCAGGAACAAGGAAAATAGAGGCCAGGCACGGTGGCTCATGCCTGTCATCCCAGCACTTTGAGAGGCTAAGGCAGGTGGATCACTTGAGGTCAGGAGTTTGAGACTAGCCTGGCCGACACAGTGAAACCCCGTCTTTACTAAAAATACAAAAATTAGCTGGGCATGGTGGCTTGCACCTGTAATCCCAGCTACTCGGGAGGCTGAGACAGGAGAATCACCTGAACCCGGGAGGCAGAGGTTGCAGTGAACCAAGATTGTACCACTGCACTCTAGCCTGGATGACAGAGAGAAACTCTGCCTCAAAAAAAAAAAAAAAAAAGGAAAATAGAGAATATAGTTAATGAACTCAGTGATCTACTAAGGAGATTCTCAAGTAGAAGATTGAAAGTACCAACTGGCAGTTTCTGGCTTCCTAAAGTAAAATGTGAGGGAAAAAGATAAACTCAATGAAGAACTAGTAAATATAAGTGAACAATGAACTTCTGAGTTTGAAAAGAAAACTTTCTCATTCACATCTGTCCAAGCAGCAAATAATAACCAAATTCAGAAAGGGATTCACACCAAAGGTGGACTATAATACCCTGTGTCACAACTTCAGAAGGATCCAGGGCAGTGCCTCAGAGGACCTGTCCTCTCTTAAACACAAGGTTTCTAAGAATGGTTAAGGTGACGTGCCACTGCAGTCTCACAGGGAACCCAAAGGAGAGAATGGCTGATCTCAAAGAGATTTATGGGTGTGGTATTTGTATTGTAGCATAGCTGGATTATAAATTGGTAAACACTCCAGTTTGGTTTTTCTTTTGTTTTGTTTTGTTTTATTTTGTTTTTTTGAGATGGAATCTTGCTCTGTTGCCCAGGCTAGAGCGCAGTGGCTCGATCTTGGCTCACTACAACCTCCACCTCCCGAGTTCAAGCAATTCTCCTGCCCCAGCCTCCCAAGTAGGAGGGACTATAGGTGTGTGCCACCATGCCTGGCCAATTTTTTAAAAAATTTTTTACACTTTTATTGAAGTAAAGGAACATACAAAAATACATATACTATAAGTGTTAAAAATTCAATTATCACCAAGTGAATTCATCCATGCAATCTTAATCCAGATCAAGAAACAGAACATTACCAATATCCCAGAAGATCCTTCTGTGTGTTCCCTCCTCAAGTGTATTATTATTATTTTTTAATTATAGTTAATTATACTTTAAGTTCTGGGATATGTGTACAGAATGTGCAAGTTTGTTACACAGGTACACATACTATGAACAGCACTCATATAAAACAGCAACCTTAACTGATAAATGTTGTGTGTTCTGACTGCTCCACCATCTGGCTGTTCCTCCATCGCCCTCTCCCCCAGCTTCCCTATTCCCTGAGACACAGCAATATTGAAATTAGGCCAAGTAATAACCCTACAATGGCCTCTGAGCATTCAAGTGAAAGGAAGAGAATCGCATTCTTCACTAAAAGGAACCAGGGATTTTTTGCCAGTTATGGATGAGCAAAGAAAGTGGTTTCTTGAGATGGAATCTACTCCTGGTGAAGATGCTTTGAACATTGTTGGAATGACAGTCAAAAGCTGAAAATGATTAAGATTAATGAGAAGAGCATGTCAAATGTATTTGAAATAGGCCAAAAGCTTGGCCTCTTGGGCCAAACAGCCAAGTCATGTGTACAAAGGAAAAGCTATTGAAGAAAATTAAAATTGCTACTCCAGTGAACATGCGAATGATAAGAAAGCAAAACAGCTGTGTTGCAGATATGGAGAAAGTTTTAATGGATTGAAGATCAAACCAGCCACAACATTCCCTTAAGCCAAAGCCTAATCCAGAACAAGGCCCTACCTCTCTTCAATTCTCTGAAGGCTGAAAGAGGTGAGGAAGCTGCAGAAGAAAAGTTGGAAGCTATAAGAGGTTTAAGGAAAGAAGCTGTCTCAGTAACATAAAAGTGCTAAGTGAAGCAGCAAGTGCTGATATAGTAGCTGCGGCAAGTTATCCAGAAGACCTAGCTAGGATGACTGATGAAGGTGGCTATACTAAACAACAGAGTTTCAGTGCAGATGAAATAGCCCTATATTGGAAGAAGATGCCATCTAGGACTTTATTTATTTATTTATTCATTTCTTTTGTTTATTAGTAGAGACGGGGTTTCACTGTGTTGGCTAGGCTGGTCTCAAACTCCTGACCTCAAGTGATCCTCCTGCCTGTGCCTCCCATAGTGCTGGGATTACAGGCATGAGCCACCGTGCCCAGCCCAATCTAGGATTTTAATAGCTAGAAGGAGAAGTCAATGCATGGCTTCAAAAGACAGGCTGACTCTTTTGTTAAGGGATAATGCACCTGGTGACTTTAAGATGGAGCCAATGTTCATACTATTCTAAAAATCCTAGGTTCCTTAAGAATTATGCTAAGTCTGCTTTGCCTGTGCGCTAGAAATGGATCAGCAAAGCCTGCATGACAGCAAATCTGTTTACTGCATGGTTTACTGAATATTTTAAACCCACTGTTAAGAACCACTGCTCAGGGAAAAAAAAAAAAAAAAAAAAAATCCCTTAAAAATAACTGCTCATTGACAATGCACCTGGTTACCCAGGAGCTCTACTGGAGATGTACAAGAAGACTAATGCTGTTTTCATGCCCACTAACACACCAGCCATTCTGCAACCCACAGATCAAGGAGTAATTTTGACTTTCAAGTCTTTTTGTTTGTTTGTTTTTGAGACGGAGTCTTGCTCTGTTGCCCAGGCTGGAGGGCAGTGGCGTTATCTCAGCTCACTGCAAGCCCCACCTCCCTGGTTCATGCCATTCTTCTGCCTCAGCCTCCCAAGTAGCTGGGATTACAGGCACCTGCCTCCACGCCCAGCTAACTTTTTGTATTTTTTTTTTTTTTTTTTTTAGTAGAGATGGGGTTTCACCATGTTCTCCAGGATGGTCTCGATCTCCTGACCTCGTGATCCGCCCGCCTCGGCCTCCCAAAGTGCTGGGATTACAGGCGTGAGCCACTGTGCCCGGCCCTAATTTTTTTAAAAGGAAAGTTTGACTTGAATGACTCAGAGTCCTGAAGACTATCAGCACAACGGCTTAGATATCCTGGTGCTACACTTTCACCCTCTCCCCGAGGGTCCCTGTAAGAACCGTTTTTGCCTGAGCAGGGATGTGCTTGATGTTTCAGGAATCACTGACGTTTCAGGACGTGGCCGTGGACTTCACCAAAGAGGAGTGGGACCAGCTGTACCCTGCCCAAAAGAACCTCTATCGAGACGTGATGCTGGAGAACTACAGGAATCTGGTTGCACTGGGTGAGGATGGTATCCCTGTGAAACTGGAAGCCATTCACGTGGGTTTATTTCCTGAACTAGTGGAAGCCTCCAAAGCTTTTGTGAATATAGTTTGGGCTGGGACAGAAGAACACTAAGCAGTTTTGGAGTCAGAGACCTTTGTTTTCTGCTCTTTCTCCTCTGATGGAACGTCTTGATTGAGTTTGAGATGAGTAGCTTTATTTTGCTGCCTCTGAAGTCTCCCCTCCAGAGGCTCTAAAGACTGAAAAAGTTGGGAATGTGTCTGAGAGAGAATTTTGTTCCCAGTACAAACTCCTAAGATGTATGTTACTCCCATGAATAGGGTATCAGCTTTATAAGCCAGAGGTAATTGCGCAGTTGGAGCTAGAGGAAGAGTGGGTGATAGAAAGAGACAGCCTGCTGGACACTCATCCAGGTAAGTGCACGCTCTTGGGCACTGCTGCTTAATAAGGGAAAACAGCCACTTCTGAACCACTCAGTGGAGTGCTCCAAAAATCTCCCCTGGGATTTAAGGAATACTAAGCCTTTTGAAAAGAATCAGTTCGTATTTGATATTTTTCTGAAGTTGAAATGGCTGCCTTATTTTTTCTCATTGAACAGATGATATATACTTATTGTTTTAAAAATGCACACAAAACAGAGGTTATTTTGAAGGTATCCATTTAAACACCCATAAATACCTTGATATTGCAGATATCCACACAGCACTTTCTTCATATTTTTTTTGATATTGCAGATATCCACACAGCACTTTCTTCATATTTTTTATTTACACATCCCCTCTCAGTATTCTTTAAATCTTTCTTTTCCATGAGAGGTGATCCGAGAATAAATTTTTTAAAAAGCTTTCTTTTCCATGTCAAAAATCTTCTGCCATTTTAATCTATTTTTCATCTTTTCTTTTTCCTTTTATCATCAAACTCTTGACACTTGTCTACAACCCACAGCCTAATTTCTAATTCTCTTGCTCTCCTTTGTGATACTACCCCGATTCCTACCTCTGCTACTAACATTGTTTTCTTGGAGATTACCACTAATTTCCTTCCAGTCAAATTGAGTGGCTACAAAGCCAGTTAGAATTGTGTTGACTTTCCCTTCTTGAAATGTTCTTCCACCCTGGCTTGTGATGCACACGATTCGTGTCTCCAGCCTCTCTCCGTATCTCCCCCTGCCCCTTTTCTGCATTTTCTTCCTCCTTATTCTCCTAAAGATATGTATCCCTATGGACTGGCTGTTCTACTCTGCAGTAAAGTGCTTTTAAGTAGCCCTTTTGTATCATTTTTCCATTTCTCCATTTCTAGTCCCAGTATTTCGTCCACATTCTCCTGTCAGAATTGAGATTATGGCTGGGCGCGGTGGCTCATGCCTGTAATCCTAGCACTTTGGGAGGCCTAGGCAGATGGATCACCTGAGGTCAGGAGTACGAGACCAGCCTGGCCAACATGATGAAACCCACTCTCTACTAAAAATACAAAAAATTAGCCGGGCGTGGTGGCCTCGCCTGTAGGCCCAGCTACTCGGGAGGCTGAGGCAAGAGAATTGCTTAAACCTGGAAGCGGAGGTTGCAGTGAGCCAAGATCATGCCACTGCACTCCAGCCTGGGTAGCAGAGCAGGTCTCTATCTCAAAAATAAAAAACAATTTAGATTATATTTTTGTTTATTAGTGTCATGCTGTCATTTTACTTAAATATTTCTTTTTTTGTTTTTTTTTTCCTGAGATGGAGTCTCGCTCTGTCGCCCGGGGTGGAGTGCAGTGGCGCGATATTGGCTCATTGCAAGCTCCACTTTCTGGGTTCACGCCATTCTCCTGCCTCAGCCTCCTGAGTAGCTGGGACTACAGGCGCCGGCCACCACACCCAGCTAATTTTTTGTATTTTTAGTAGAGACGGGGTTTCACCGTGTTAGCCAGGATGATCTCAATCTCCTGACCTCGTGATCCGCCCACCTCGGCCTCCCAAAGTATTGGGATTACAGGCTTGAGCCACCGTGCCCAGCCTACTTAAATATTTCAAAACCTGGATCTGTTGGCTTTATAATGTCTTCTTTAAATCATTCCCTTAAATACGGAATTTCTTGACCCAAAAAAAAAAAAAAAATCCCAACCACCTTAGTTTCTTATTGCTGGCATACCACCTACAATGTTCTGCTTGACTGTTTTAACAAGGAGTGGACTGCTGACTGTACACCAGATGCTGAGTTAGGTAGTTTCTACTCTGGTCCATGACACCAGGTGAACCTACCCCATCTCCGTGAGTTCCCACTCTGGCTCTTTGCTCTGGTATCTGGCTTCATCATTTGGACTTGGTTTTCTGTCATTCAAACTCTTTGGCTTTTTCAAGTTGACTTTGACTTGGCTGTCCTTCTTGCTTTTAATGCTCTAAGTGATCTTAGGTAGAAAACCTTGTTCCTGGCTGGGCACAGTGGCTCACGCCTGTAATCCTAACACTTTGGGAGGCCGAGGCGGGCAGATCACGAGGTCAAGAGATTGAGACCATCCTGGCCAACATGGTGAAACCTTGTCTCTACTAAAAATGCAAAAATTAGCTAGGCGTGGTGTCGTGTGCCTGTAGTCCCAGCTACTTAGGAGGCCAAGGCAAGATAATCGCTTGAACCCAGGAGGCAGAGGTTGCAGTGAGCCGAGATCGCACCACTGCCCTCCAGCCTGGCAACAGAGTGAGACTCTATCTCACAAAAAAAAAAAAAAAGAAAAAGAAAAGAAAACCTTGTTCCTGTTTCAGCCTCCCTGAGATCTCTCAGCCCCACTGAACCAGAATTTTCACCTAACCAGTGCTCACATTCCAAGAATAGAACTGGTAATTAAGACATTTTGTCAAGAAGCCCGGGCACCTTCCCTGACAATGCTGGGACATATTTCTGCAGCCTTCCACATCCCCAAACCTGCGGAGTAGGAAACTAAAGGAACAAATTAGAGAACTCCCTTTTCAGGTAAATTTCCAGGGCGGGGCTATTCCTTCCCCCAGGCACATATGCTGTCATCGGTAGGACCCACACTGTTTCCTATTGTGTCCCTCTCCACAGACCCCCAACTCGAAAAAATAATTGCTAACTTAGGAAAACTTCCAGATTTTGGCCAGGCGCAGTGGCTCATGGCTATAATCCCAGCAGTTTGGGAGGCTGAGATGGACCATCACTTGAGATCAGGAGTTCAAGACAAGCCTGGCCAATATGGTGAAAACCCATCTCTACTAAAAATACAAAAATTAGGCACATGTGGTGGCATGTGCCTGGAATCCCAGCTACTCAGGAGGTGGAGGTAGGAAAATCGTTTGAATCTGGGAGGCAGAGGTTGCAGTGAGCCAAGATTGCACCACTGCACTCCTGTCTGGACAACAGAGTGAGACTCTGTCTCCAAACAAATAAGCAGAAAACTTCCAAATTTCATTGTGCACCTATATGTGCATGCCCAGGGCTCTTGGTTCACAGATAAGCTTGAGCAAGTGTGTTTTTTTTTCACATCTCTTATCAGGGACAGGCAGCCTAACCTCTTCTCTAAAGAGACTGCTTGCATTTCTTCAGTATCCTGTGAAACAAAGTCAGTGATTCCCCTGAGAGGATGTAGTAAAACATTTGTTTGTCAGGGGGCTAAGAGAATGACAGAGCTTATGCAGCCTAATTCTGCATGCCCACTAGGGTACTGCATGCCTCAATGTTACTGACATTTGCTGGTCCTTATTTATCTAAAATATTTTCTTAAGCTGAGACCTGGAAAATACCCAGTAGATTTAGCAGCAAGAAGATTGGGAATTATATTATTGAGAGAAGTGATGGGGGATGATTAGAAGAACAGTCAGTTTGTACATTGTTGCATGAACAACAGGGGGAGGTTTAAAAAGAAAAAATTAGAGCTAGCAAGTGTGTAATATTCTTATAAGCAGCTAGAGTGAGAGCTGGGCACAGTGGCTCATGGCTCACACCTATAATCCCAGCACTTTGGGAAGCCAAAGCACATGGATCACAAGGTCAGGAGTTTGAGACCAGCCTGAGGTTCACCAACATGGTGAAACCCCATCTCTACTAAAAATATAAAACTTAGCCAGGCGTGGTGGTAGGTGCCTGTAATCACAGCTACTTGGGAGGCAGAGGCTGGAGAATCTCTTGAACCTGGGAGGCAGAGGTTGCAGTGAGCCGAGATTGCACCACTGCACTCCAGCCTGGGTGACAGAGTTAGACTCTGTCTCAAACAAACAAACAAAAAAGAAGCAGCAGCTAGCTAGAGTGAGGAGTGGGAAGGGGAAATAATAAAGAGGATATTAGCAGCCAGAATAAAAGGTAGTGTCAAAACAGGATTGTTCTAGGCCGGGCTCAATGGCTCATGCCTAGCACTTTGGGAGACTGTGGAAGGATCCCTTGAGCCCAGGAGTTCAAGACCAGGCTGGACAACATAATGAGACCCCTGTCTCTACAAAAAATTTAAAAGTTAGCGGGATGTGGAGGTATGAGCCTGTAGTCTCCACTACTTGGGAGGCTGAGGTGGGAGGATCATGAGCCTAGGAAGTCGAGGCTGCAGTAAGTTATGATGGCACCACTGCACTCTAGCCTGGGCAATAGAGCAAGACTTTGTCTAGAAAAAACAAAAGAATTGTTCTAAGCAGGAACAATTTTACTTGTTTATAATGCTGATGGGAAGGAACCAGTAGAGAGGACAAGTTAAAAATAGATACAGCTGGGTGCGATGGCTCACGCCTGTAATCCCAGCACTTTGGGAGGCCAAGATGGACAGATCACTTGAGGTCAGGAGTTCAAGACCAGCCTGGCCAACATAGTGAAACCCCGTCTCTACTACAGGTACAAAAATTAGCTGTATGTGGTGGCGTGCACCTGTAATCCCAGCTACTTGGGAAGCTGAGGCACTCGAATCACTTGAACCTGGGAGACGGATGTTGCAGTGACCCAAGATTGCACCACTGTACTCCAGCCTGGGTGACAGAGCAAGACTCCATCTCAAAAAAAAAAAAAAAAAAAAAAGCTACAAGAGATGGAGCAAGGTTCTAGAAGAAATGGGAGTGGGATTAGAGGGAAGGACATTAGGGTGACTATATATATCAGTAAATTTGTCAATGGAAGATTTGGGGGAGTTCACACATGATGACTTCTGTTTTCTTGGCAAATTAGGAAGCAGTGTCCTTTGTTGAGTGTAGGGGAATTGGGAAGGCAGGTAGAGGACTCATGGTGCATTTGCTGAAGCTTACAAGGGTCAATGGAAGCTGACCAAAGACAAGCAGAGGCAGCACTGAGCAGTGATGAAGGCCCCAGTGAGACTCTGCCCCATACAGCTGTGGTTTCTAATTTGCATGAGTATGCTCTTTCTCCTGTTTTATTTAGCACTCGAAAGGGTTTATAGGACAGGGGCTGAGGGTGTTAGATTTTGGGGACTATTGGAGGAAAACTGTGTGAAACTGTATGAGAGTTAATTCAAGTGATTTGACAAGTCTAAGAAGTGACAGGAAGTAGAATGAGGCCTGAAGAAGACTTAAAACTAGAAGACCAAGAGAGTCAAAGAAATGGAGATGTAGAAGAGGTAGAAAGAGGCAGAATGTGAGTAAAGCAGGAGAGTGTTACAATGAGTTGGAGATTTCTTACATGGAACAGGCAAGGTCCACAATATGAATGTATTGCCATATAAGTAGACTGTTGAAGGTGGAACAAAGGTGAAGGCCCAAACAACTACCAGTTAGATTACAAGATGGAAGAGAAGCACCCATGCAACAGCAACTGAAAAAACACCTAGGAATAAACTTCAACACGAGATAGGCAATACCTTCATAGAAGAAACTTAAATACTTCTGACAGACACAAAAATAAACTTGAATAAATAGGCATGCCAAGATGGCAATGTCCCTACTATACATGTAATACAATTCCATAAAAAGTGCCCGCAGGCTGGGTGCTAGGGTTCACACCTGTAATCCCAGCACTTTGGGAGACCGAGGCAGGTGGATTGCTTGAGTCCAAGAGTTTGAGACCAGCCTGGGCAACAGGTTGAGAGCCCATTTCTACCAAAAAAAAAAAAAAAAAAAAAAAAAATTAGCCAAGTGTGGTAACGCATGCTGGTAGTCCCAGCTACTCAAAAGGCTGAGGCAGGAGGATCAACTGAGCCCTGGAGGTCAAGGCTGCAGTGAGCTATGATTGCACCACTGCACTCCAGCCTGGGCAACAGTGTGAGTCTGTCTCAAAAATAAAAAATGTGCCTACAAGAGTTTGAGAGGAAAGCTAGGTAAGCTTATCTAAAGTTCATGTGGAAAATCCAAAGCACAAAAATTATCAAGAAAATTCTGAAATGGAAAATCAATAAGGGAGATTATTCCTACTAGATATTTAAAATATACAGTAAAATTTCATTAATGAAGTCAGACCAACTGAACAGAATAGACAAGTCAGAAGTAAACCCAAATACTTGTGGGCATTTAATAAAAAGACATTATTTTAAATAATGGCATCATTTCAAATTAGGAGGTGAAAAGTGGGCTTTGTAGTAAAGTGTTGAGACAACTGGTGCTTTTGAAATGTGCACCTCTTCATATATGGTAGGTAGCCATCTAGAGAGAGACAAAATTGGATCTATAGCTTACCCCTTGAGCCAAGATAAGCTCCAAAGGAAACAGATTTTACACATAAAACATGAAACTATAAGAGATCTGTTAGAGGCTGGGTGCAGTGGTGCACACCTGTAGTCCCAGCTATTCAGGAGGCTAAGGCATGAGAACCTCTTTAGCCTGGAAGATGGAGGTCGCAGTGAACTGAGACTGCGCCACTGCACTCCAACCCGAGTGAGAGAGCAAGACTCTCAAAAAAAAAAAAAAAAAAAAAAAAAAGAGAGAGACCTGGAAGAAAACATGGGAGAAATCTTTTATAACCTTGAAATGGGGGAGTTTTTTCTGACTATGATTTAAAATCCAGAAGCCATTAAAGAGGAGATTCATATGTATTCAATACACACAAATCCAAAAATTCTGCATGGTATAAAATAATAATTCTGCATGAGGTAAAACAATAAACTAAGTAAAAAGATAAACAACAATGGAGGAAAATATTTTCAACTTATGTCAAAAGAGCTCATCATCCATTAATGTTATAAAATGCTCCTCTAAATTAATAAGAGGCCAACAGCCCAATAAAAATAATATGAACAGTTATTTTTCTTTTTTTGAGACGGGGTCTCACTTTGTTGCCCAAGCTGGAGTGCAGTGACACGATCTCCGCTCACTGCAACCTCTGCCTCCTGGGTTATGAACAGTTCTTAAAGGAATCCAAATACATTTAACATATGAAAAAATGTTCAGTCTCAGTCATAATAAGAGAAATGCAAATTAAAGCTACACAAATTATCTTGTCTACCAGATTAGCAAGAGTCGAAAAGTTTGGCAATATACACCGCTGGGTCCATGAGGAGGAAAGCACTCTCGTACATTGCTGGGATCAGATGAACTGGAAGTCAGCATAAAGATGTCCTAGACCAGTCATGGGACTTCCTTTCCACATACCTTGTTTGGCTTTGTAGGCTCTTTGGATGAAAAATAATGTAGTCTAGAGTAACATGTTTTTGTAAATAAAGTTTTATGGGAACACAGCCACACTCATTCTTTTACATAAGAAGCGGGAGGATTGCTTGAGCTCAGGAGTTCAGGACCATCTTGGGCAACATGATAAAACCCGTAGCCACAAAAAGTACAAAAATTAGCTGAGCATGGTGGTGCACACCTCTAGTCCCAGCTACCCAGGAGGCTGAGTGTTGAGCCAAGAGGATCACTTGAGCCTGGGAGGCGGAGGTTGCAGTAAGCCGAGATTGCACCACTGCACTCCAGCCTAGGTGACAGAGAGAGACTGCCTCAAAAACAAAACAACCAAAAAAACTTTGTCTATGGATGCTTTCACCCTGCAACAGCAGAACTGAGTACAACAGAGACCATCTGGCTCAAAAAACTTAAAATATTTACTATCTGACCCTTTACAGAAAAAAACTTGTCAACCTTGCCAAAGCAATAGTTGTAAATTATTGTTGACCACCACTCATTAAAAAATGCATTTTTCGGCCGGGCGCAGTGGCTCAAGCCTGTAATCCCAGCACTTTGGGAGGCCGAGACGGGCGGATCACAAGGTCAGGAGATCGAGACCATCCTGGCTAACACG
>NW_012109352.1:357573-376449 GCF_000951045.1 Mandrillus leucophaeus | reverse complement strand
CCCAGCACTTTGGGAGATGAGGCAGGTGGATCACCTGAGGTCAGGAGTTTGAAGCTAGCCTGACCAACATGATGAAACCCTGTCTCTACTAAAAGTACAAAAATTAGCTGGGCATGGTGGCGGGCACCTGTAATCCCAGCTACTTGGGAGGCTAAGGCAGGGAATCGCTTGAACCTGAGAGGCGGAGGTTGCAGTGAGCCAAGATGGCGCCATTGCACTCCAGCCTGGGCAACAAGAGCAAAACTCTGTCTCAAAAAAAAAAAAATTGAAACAGAAGTGTTACCCAACAATATTTGTCCTTATCACTGTGTCTGATGAACGCTAACATTTTCTGTCCTTTTTTAGCATATTCTTTTTGTTTCTAATTTGAATTTACTAAAGTCATAGCCCACTATAAATTGTGACACATTTTTAAATTAATAAAAGAGAACCAAAAATATGATGATGCTTTACATGTAAAAAGGATTAATATTTTTTCAAAAAAATTGTTTTCCCCCTTCCCTTTCTCCCTAATTCTCTCCTTCCTTTCCCTCTCTCCTTCTCTCCCTCCTTCTTTCCCTCTCTCCTTCTTTCCCTTCTTACTTCCTTGTTTCCTTCCTTCCTGTTTCCTAAACAATTTAGTTCAAAAGGCATGGATGGGCCTGAGCAGGGAAAACATCTGCTCAGCAAGGCATGCCCTGGTGCAGAGGCCCTGCAAGATGTTCTTCAGGTTGCCCAGTGGCATCACAGCATGCTCATACTAACCACAGGCCTGTCTAGAAGGTATCCATTCTTAGATACAAAGGAGGTCATAGGTGTCCCAGACATCTGATTTTACTAAAGACTCATACCCCTAAAGTGGATCCAGGGAATATAGAGTCAGTGGGGACAGATAATGGGCAAAAATAGTAGAGACATTGAGACTACAGTAATCTGCCAATCCCCAGTTTTTTGTTATTTTTTTATAAAGAGCCCTCAGGCAAGATTAATGGAAGCCCGATGAACACCTGCCATAAGCCAGAGGGCCTTAGTCTGTAGCTATGCCCGAGGTCTTACAATCACTTAACTTGGGATTTGGACACAAGTTAGATTTCATGTCATTCTCACTGTGGGCAGGGGAAGCTCCTCTGCTTCCACGTCTGAAAACAGTTTCTTCCCAAAGAGCACTTTGTCTATAATCTTAGACAACAGGCAGGTAGGTAGCATGAGATCTGATAGCAGACTTAGGTGAAAGTACAAAGAAGGGCTTGGAGGTTTCAGTGAATTATTGGGCCTCTAGCCAGGTGAGGCCAAACCAGGAAGGAAGTAGACAGTGGATAATGAGTGACCAGTATTTCTGCATGCTCCCTTATGCATGGCTTGGTGGGGGCTTTATCCTCCTCAGTGCCCACCTTCCTTTTTGAAAGCAGTTATAATCATATCTGCTAACACAGGGGACCTAGATTAGCTGAGGAACTGGGGCAAATAGAATAGTTTGTTCCTCAAAGCTGCCTAAAAGCCCAAGGCAGTCTTTGCCTCAATCTGCAATTTGGTACTGGGATGTAGATGGGCCACCCTTTGATTGAAGATGTGAGTATGCCTTGGGACCGTCCTCAGTGAGTGATCAGCATCTCTACAGTGCATGCACAGGCTCTCCTGGTATCAGTAGATAGCAAGTGTGTCAGGCAGCTGCAGGAGTTTTTCCATTTCCCTCACGGAGGCAAGATGTGGAAGGAAGGAAATCAGCAAAAGTGGCCATGTTCATGGTGATACAGCTGCCATGTTTCCAGGGATAAACTAAAGTTCTGGAAGCTAGAGCTTAGGCAATGAATGCCTTGAACTCCAGGCTGCTGGGCAGTAAGAGCCTAGAGGACCATACCTCCCTGTGGGTTCAGGAGCCAGGTCCACAGGCTACAGATTCAGTGCTAAGAGACCATCAGAGGCAGTCTGTAGAGCTCCAGCCATCATTTCAAACACTCGGGAGTCAAAGCCCATGTGCAAACAAGCCTTTTGGCTGTAAAGAAAGTGTTCCAGTTGATAGTTTGGTTGAAATAATACATTGGTTTAAAATTAATCTTCTCAATCAGGTATAACTGTAATCACATGTACTTTTAATTTTTCCACATGTAATTTAATCTTAGACCATAGTCATTTGTATATATTTTGTACATCTATTAATCTGTTTTTCCATAACTTTTTGACTTGGACTTTTTTTTTTCTTTTAAAAATTTGTGGCCAGGCACAGTGGCTCACACCTGTAATCCCAGCACTTTGGGAGGCCAAGGCAGAAGGATCACTTGAGCTCAGGAGTTTGAGACCAGCCTGGGCAACATAGGGAGACTTCGTCTCTACCAAACAAACAAACAAACAAACAAAAGGCTGGGTATTATGGCACGTGCCTGTGGTCCCACCTACTCTGGAGGCTGAGGCAAAAGGATTACTTGAGCCCAGGAAGTCAAAGCTGATGTGAGCTATGATCACACCACTGCACTCCAGCCTGGGTGACAAAGCAAGACCCTGTCTCAAAAAAAAAAAAAAACACAAATCTAATATATGTTTGGCCAACTAACTACTCTTGCTGTGCTATTTGTAATAACAAGAAACTACAACTAAATGTGAATCGGTTAAAAATACTTCGGTACTGACGGGGCGCGGTGGCTCACGCCTATAATCCCAGCACTTTGGGAGGTCGAGGCGGGCAAACCACAAGGTCAGGAGTTTAAGACCAGCCTGATTAACATGGTGAAACCCCATCCCTACTAAAAATACAAAAAATTAGCTGGGTGTGGTGGCAAGCGCCTGTAATACCAGCTACTCAGGAGACAGAGGTCACAATGAGCTGAGACTGCACCACTGCACTCCAGCCTGGGTGAAAGAGTAAGACCCTGTCTCAAAAAAAAAAAAAAAAATTTCACACATAAGATCTTAAGTTCTACTTTTACTCCTATAATTTTTGTTTGTTTGTTTGTGACGGAGTTTCACTCTTTTTGCCCAGGCTGGAGTGCAATGGCATGATCTTGGCTCACTGCAGCCTCCGCCTCCTGAGTGCAAGTGATTCTCCTGTCTCAGCCTTCTGAGTAGCTGGGATTCTTGGCTAATTTTTTGCATTTTTAGTAGAGACAGGGTTTCACCATGTTGGCCAGGCTGGTCTCGAACTCCTGACCTCAGGTGATCCGCCCGCCTCAGCCCCCCAAAGTGCTTGGGATTACAGGCATGAGGCACTGCGCCCGGCCTCTTACTATAATTTTATGCTTGAATTTACTTATTTGACTTTACTGTATTAAATGAGTAGGAATAGTTTGTTGGCCATGCATAATCTAATTTTTGTTTTGTTTTGTTTTCGTCATTGTTGTTCGTGAGACAGGGTCTCACTTTGTCGCCCAGGCTGAAGTGCAGTGGCACAATCTCAGCTCACGGCAACTTCTGCCTCCCGGGCCCAAGCAATTCTCCCACCTCAGCCTCCCCAATAGCTGGGGCTATAGGTGTGCACCACCACACCCAGATAATTTTTGCATCTTTTTGTAGAGACAGGGTTTTGCCATGTTGCCCAGGCTGGTCTTGAGCTCCTGGGCTCAAGCATTTGCCCACCTTGGCCTCCCAGAGTGCTGGGTTTACAGGAAAGAGCCACTGTACTGAGCCTAATTTTTTGTTAAGGATAATTTAAAAGGGTTGGGGCTACCAGATTTTGTGTGGGTGAACATGATGAAATCAATGACTTAGGAAGAATAAGTTAGTTTTATTATGCTGAATAATGAAATAGGAGGAAAGACTGTTGGCAAAGAGACTAGGATATCCTTAAAACAGAGGCTCTTAAACTTTTTTTGAATCTTGAACCCCTTTGAAAATCTAATGAAAGTTGTGGTTCTCGCTCTAGAAAAATATATGTAGGTACTTGCCCACAAAACTTTGTGTTCAATTTTAGCAGGTCTACAGATCCCCAGTACCACCAAAACATTCACAAAAGAAATAAACCAGCCCATAAATATATGGGGAAATGTTCAAGCTAACATAATGAAATAAATAAAAATTAAAGCGTGGATGAGGTACCATTTTTCACCCATCAAATTGGCAAAATCAAAATGTTATCACATCCTATGTTGGGAATCGTGTGGGTGAAATGAGTTACATTTCACACTGTTAGGTGCATTTGGTAGAGCCTTATGTGTGTTTGGTCACCCAGGCTTAGGTGCAGTGGCACAATCATGACTCGCTGCAGCTCCAGCCTCCCTGGGCTCAGGTGGTCCTCTCACCTCAGCCTCCCTAGTAGCTAGGATGGCAAGCGCATGCCACCACACCTGGCTATGTTTTTTGTATTTTTTGTAGACACGATTTCGCTGTGTTGTCCAAGTTGGTCTTGAACTCCTGGCCTCAAGCAATCTGCCTGCTTTGGCCTTCCAAAATGCTAGGATTACAGGCGTGAGCCACTGTGCCCAGTCATGGTAGAGCCTTTTAAGAGAACAATTTGACAGAATTTATCAAAATGTATACTGTGCAAACCCTATGATCTGGCATTGCTTTTTTTTTTTTCTGAGATGGAGTCTTGCTCTGTTGCCCAGACTGGAGTGCAGTGGCACGATCTTGGCTCACTGCAACCTCCGCCTCCCAGGTTCAAGTGATTCTCCTGCCTCAGCCTCCCAAGTAGCTGGGATTACAGATATACACCACCACACCTGGCTAATTTTTTGTTTGTTTATTTTTTGAGATGGAGTCTCGCTCTGTCGCCCAGGCTGGAGTGCAGTGGTGCGATCTCGGCTCACTGCAAGCTCCGCCTCCCAGGTTCACGCCATTCTCCTGCCTTAGCCTCCCGAGTAGCTATGACTACAGATGCCAGCCCCTATGCCCGGCTAATTTTTTTTTTTTGCATTTTTAGTATAGACAGGGTTTCACCGTGTTAGCCAGGATGGTCTCAATCTCCTGACCTCGTGATCCGCCTGTCTCAGCCTCCCAAAGTGCTGGGATTACAGGCGTGAGCCACCACGCCCAGCCTAATTTTTGTATTTTTTTAGTAGAGGTGGGGTTTCACCATGTTGGCAAGGCTGGTCTTGAACTCCTGACCTCGCGATCCACCTGCCTCAGCCTCCCAAAGTGCTGGGATTACAGGCATGAGCCACTGCACCTGGCCTGGCATTGCATATTGTCTGTCATATTGAAATACTAACTTAGGTCCATAAGATGTTTGTGTAAGGATGTTCATTGCATTATTGTATGAAATAGCAAAGAAAATTGGAAACCTAAAACTTAACAGCAGGAGAAAAGAGTTTTTAAAAGTAGGATATGCCCTTTAAAAAGAATGAAGTAGATCTATATATATATATACACACACACATAACACACTCATTTAGAAAGAATATTGTTGAGTAACAAAGTTACATAGGCAATACATACATTATCCTGTTTTGGTTTAAAAGTAAATTAAAACTATGTATGTATAAATACATACACATAGTTACTCATATATATGTGTGTGTTAGAAGGGACTCTTCCTCCCTGAGAGTTGACAGAAGATACCTGCGTACCAAAGTAGGTGTAGGAACCCTCACCCACATCTCCATGAGCATAGTAAATGACCTCATGAACCTCATCCCTCGGCCAGCCAGAGCAAGGCTATGAGAAAGATCTGAGAGAGGCCAGGCATGGTCGCTCACACTTGGAATTCCAGCACTTTGGGAGGACGAGGCAGGCAGATCATTTAAGGTCAGGAGTTCAAGACCAACTTGGCCAACATGGTGAAACCCTGTATCTACTAAAAATTTAAAAATTAGCCAGGCATGATGGTGTGCACCTGTAGTCCCAGCTACTCGGGAGGCTGAAGTGGGAGAATCACTTGAACCTGGGAGGCAGAGGTTGCAGTGAGCTGAGATCACACCACTGCACTCCAGCCTGGGCAACAGAGTGAGGCTCTGTCTTAAAAAAGAAAAAAGAGAGAGAGAGATCTGAGAGGGACTTCTGTGAGGAGACTGGGTAAAGAGCAGAAAACCATGTTGTGAGTTCCTAACCCCCTTTTGAGGGAAGAGGTAGAAGGATGCATATTAAGGGTTGAGCCAAGATGGAATGGTTAGAAGTTTCCCCACCCAGTTTCCCTTGAGAGTTCCTGCAGAATTAGTGATGATACTGCCATCAAGTGTCCCAATTAAGACAACAATTATCTGGTTACCCAGGTTCAAGGGGACCACTCTGGCAGCTGTAATGTCTGTTCTCTGTGGTTGGAAGGTGAAGACTGGTGTGGACCTCATGTCTAAGAAAGCTGAAGCTGACCCGCTCAGAAAGTCCAAGACCAGGAAGAGATGACTTAAATGGCCTTTGTGGGTTAGCCAGGAGAAGCTGCTGAATTGGGATGAGTCTGTACTGCCCAGCTTTGTTGGGGCAAGGTATCATCAGTGTTTCCTGTGGGTCAGCCAGCGTGGTCTTGGATCTTGTCAAGTAGGGTGCATGCCCAAAGTAGAGATCTATCTATCTAGGTTATGGAAATGACAAGGGGTGAGGGGAAGGTGTCTAGCAAGAGTCTCCCAAAAGTGGTAAAACTTCTCCAAAATGAAGCCATTTTAACCATCTGCCAAGCTGAGAATGTGAAGCCACTCAGCCATACAAAAACAATCCATTCTCTTAATCTCTTCTCCCTCCACACAGTCCCTAATCCTTAACTCTTGTTAGAAACTAAACTACAGTGAGTGGGCTGAGTGCGGTGGCTCATGCTTGTAATCCCAGCACTTGGGGAGGCCAAGGCGGGCAGATTATCTGAGCTTGGGAATTCGAGACCAGCCTGACCAACATGGCAAAACCCTGTCTCTACTAAAAATACGAAAGATTAACCAGGTGTGGTGGTGCATGCCTATGGTCCCAGCTACTTGGGAGGCTGAGGCACGAGAATCGTTT
Source organism: Mandrillus leucophaeus (assembly GCF_000951045.1). Classification (NCBI taxonomy): domain Eukaryota; kingdom Metazoa; phylum Chordata; class Mammalia; order Primates; family Cercopithecidae; genus Mandrillus; species Mandrillus leucophaeus. Next base: position 369,618 of record NW_012109352.1, on the reverse strand, counting down.
GAACCCAGAAGGCAGAGGTTGCAGGGAGCCTAGAGCACACCACTGCACTCCAGCCTGGCCACAGAGCAAGACTGTCTCCAAAGAAAATTAAAACTAAATTTAAAAAACTACAGTGAGAGAGTGAGGGCAGGGGTGAGCAGGGAAGTAGTAAAGTGGGGAAAGAAGCAACAGAGTAAAGGCAAAGAGACTCATGGGGAGATGGTAGAGTAGGTGAGCAACTCAAGTAGGGAGAAAGATAGAACATGACCCTTTCTATAACCCATCCAGGGGAAGGGAAAGGAATTACTTTTGGGGTTTTGACTATTACCCAGGACTGATCATTTTAATTATTGTGTATATACTGTGTTTGTGACAATGTAACAGTAGGAACATCTGTTACCTAAGAATTAAGGGGAAGCTGGCAGCAGTGGCTCACACCTGTAATCCCAGCACTTTGGGAAGCCCAGGCAGGAGGACTGCTTAAGGCCTAGAGTTCCAGACCAGCCTGGGAAACATAGTGAGACCCCGTCTCTAAAAAAAAAAAAAAAAATCAAAATATTAGTCAGGCATGGTGGCACACACCTGTAGTCCTAGCTACTTGGGAAGCTGAGGTGGGAGTATTGCTTGAGCCCAGGGCGTGGCTGCAGGGAGCTATGATCATGCCACTACACTCCAGCCTAGGTGACAGAGTGAGGTACTTTCTCAAAAAATAAGAATTAAGAGGCCGGGTGCAGTGGCTCATGCCTATAATCCCAGCACTTTGGGAGGCTGAGGCAGTCAGATCACCTGAGGTCAAGAGTTCGAGATCGGCCTGGCCAACATGGTGAAACCCCGTGTCTACTAAAAATACAAAAATTAGCTGGGCGTGGTGGCGTACGCCTGTAATCCCAGCTCCTCCGGAGGTTGAGGCAGGAGAATTGCTTGAACCCAGGAGGTGGAAGTTGCGGTGATCCAAGATAGCGCCCCTGCACTCCAGCCTGGGTGATAGAGTGAGACTCCATCTCAAAAAAAAAAAAAAAAAAGGAGGGGAAAGCCATGGGACCTGTTCAAGTCTTCATCTAGAAGCAGAAGAAGAATACCTCCACTAAGTAAAGTTTAAAGAAGTTGTGGGAGACTAAAATGAAATTTAAAAATCATAATCCATAGGTCATGCTTGTCCAAAATATGATTTTCATATATACCTGTGTGAACATAGGGAAAATCTGACAAGACAGGCTCCGAACTATTAACAAGGATTTCCTTTAATGGATGGGATTCTTTCTTTACACTTTACACATTCTCACATTATTTGAATATGTGTCTATCAGCAAGTATTAGTTTTATCATTTTAAACAAAAGATAAAAATAGGAAGAAATACTGTTTAAATGAACAAGTAGCTGGCATTACAATCAAGTCATCTGCATATGAGATTGATAAAGGCCTGGCCTCAGATCAGCCTTCTCTAATTAATCATTCCTCTGTCTCCCACCACTGATCAGAGACTTCTCCCTGATATACCTTATTGTGTCCATCTGCTTTCAAGCGCAGATACTCCTGGATGATCTCTTCTTTCTATGATTACTGCACATGTTTAAAAATTCCCTCTGCTCCTTGTTTCTTTCGCATAGTCTTTCCCTTTGTGACGTGGCCACATTGGAAAACTTTCAATGCCACGTATGCCTTGTACACATTACTGTCAGTTTTATTTGGTAATTTGCTGTGCAATAATTTCTTCTTCCAATCATAGATAACATGAGAATATCGGAAAGTATTTGTATATTCTGAATTTCTTTTAGATGGAGAAAACAGACCCGAAATCAAAAAGTCAACCACAAGCCAGAATATTTCTGATGAAAATCAAACCCATGAGATGATAATGGAGAGACTCTCTGGAGACTGCTTCTGGTACTCCATCCTAGGAGGACTCTGGGATTTTGATTACCATCCAGAGTTTAACCAAGAAAACCACAAGAGATATTTAGGACAAGTAACTTTGACCCACAGAAAGATCACACAGGAGAGAAGCCTTGAGTGTAATAAATTTGCAGAAAACTGTAATCTGAACTCAAACCTTATGCATCAGAGAATTCCTTCTATTAAAATACCCCTGAATTCTGACACACAGGGAAACAGCATCAAACATAATTCAGACTTGGTTTACTATCAGGGAAATTATGTAAGAGAGACTCCCTATGAATACAGTGAGTGTGGAAAAATCTTCAATCAACATATTCTTCTTACTGATCATATTCATACTGCAGAGAAACCCAGTGAGTGTGGGAAGGCCTTCAGCCACAACTCATCTTTTACCCAGCCTCAGATGGTGCTTACAGGAGAGAAACCCTATAAGTGTGAAGAATGTGGAAAAAGATTCAGCCAGAGGATACATCTCATTCAACATCAGAGAATTCACACAGGAGAAAAGCCTTTTATATGCAATGGATGTGGGAAAGCCTTCCGTCAGCATTCATCCTTTACTCAGCATCTGAGGATTCATACTGGAGAAAAGCCCTATAAATGTAATCAATGTGGTAAAGCTTTTAGCCGCATCACATCCCTTACTGAACATCATAGACTTCATACTGGAGAGAAACCTTACGAATGTGGTTTCTGTGGCAAAGCCTTCAGTCAGAGGACACATCTGAATCAACATGAAAGAACTCATACAGGAGAGAAACCCTATAAATGTAATGAATGCGGGAAAGCCTTTAGCCAGAGCGCGCACCTTAATCAACACAGGAAAATCCATACTAGGGAGAAATTATGTGAATATAAATGTGAGCAAACAGTTTGCCACAGTCCTTCACTTAGCAGCACATAACTTGTGGTAGGGGAAATAGATAAATATATAAATGTAGGAGATTTTTTGGTCAGACCTTTTTATCCCATTCAATATCAAATTATTCATAGTGGAGAGAAAGCTTATACATAAACTTTCTTTCTTTCTTTTTTTTTTTTTTTTTTTTTGAGACAGAGTCTCACTCTGTCACCCAGGCTGAAGTGCAGTAGTGCGATCTCGGCTCACTGCAGCCTCCACCTCCTGAGTTCAAGCAATTCTCTTGCCTCAGCCTCCCGAGTAGCTGGGACTACAGGTACGCACCACCACACCTAGCTAATTTTTGTATTTTTAGTGGAGACGGGTTTTCGCCGTGTTGGCCAGGCTGGTCTCGAACTCCTAACCTCAGGTGATCTACCCACCTCAGCCTCCCAAAGTGCTGGAATTACAGGCGTGAGCCACTACACCCGGTCATAAACTTTCAATGCATAGAAACCAAATTAATTTAAACCTTAAACTAGCAGCATATTACATTCCCAGGAGGGGTTATAAAAAGGAAAAATAATTTATTTTACAAATGAGATTATATTTGGAGTCATGTTCCAAATCTGATATAAAACTTTTTTAAAAATCAGAATTCCTTATCTGGCTGGGCATGGTGGTGCACAACTGCAATCCCAGCTACTCTGGAGACTGAGGCATGAGAATGACTTGAACATGGGAGCTGAAGGTTGCAGTGAGCTGAGATCATGCCACTGCACTCCAGCCTGGGCAACAGAGCAACACTCTGTCTCAAAAAAAAAAAAAAAGAAAGAAAGAAATCCTATAGGCAACAACTTGTAATTACTCACCTGTAAGTTTTATGGTATAAATCTTTTTTTTTTTTTTTTTTTTGATGGAATCTTGCTCTGTCACCCAGGCTGGAGTGCAATGGCCCAATCTTGGCTCCCTGCAACCTCCGCCTCCTGGCTTCCAGCGATTCTCCTTCTTCAGCCTTACAGATGCGTGCCACCATGCCCGGCTGACATTTTTTTTCTAATTTTTAGTAGAGACAGGGTTTCATCATATTGACTAGGCTGGTCTCGAACTCCTGACCTTGTGATCCACCTGTCTCAGCCTCCCAAAGTGCTAGGATTACAGGCGTGAGCCACCGCACCTGGCAGTTTATGGTATAAAACTTTTAAATCTGAAATTTTGATTAATTAAAGACAGTGCTGGCTGGGGGCGGTGGTTCATGCCTATAATCCCAGCACTTTGGGAGGCCGAGGTGGGGCGATCACCTAAGGTCAGGAGTTTGAGACCAGCCTGGCCAACATGGTAAAAACCCCATCTCTACTAAAAATACAAAAATTAGCTGGGTGTGGTGGTGCACACTTGGACCACCTCCCAGCAGCTTGGGAGGCTGGCAGGAGAATTGTTTGAACCTGGTAGGCGGAGGTTGCAGTGAGCCAAGATTGTGCCAATGTACTCCAGCCTGGGTGACAGAGTGAGACTCTGTCTCAAAAAAAAAAAAAAAAAAAAAAGTAAAATTTAAAAATAAAGGCAATGCTGTAGTGCAACCAGTCACATTAACTTGAAATAAACATAAAAGAGTGGTATTTCACAAACATCAGTTATTTGTATGCTCTCTTTACAGTTTTTACCATATCTACTGTTTACCTAATATTCTTTATAAAGGGATGCAAAATTTTTAGCCTTCTCTTAGGAAATACTATTTAGCATATAAAACTAATAAGTTATATGCTAGTTTTATATGCTAATTAAATTTATTCTACTCTTCATCAAAATAGATACATAACCTTGAAATTAAAAATATTCATTGATGTACCACCCAAAATCTTGTGTGCCATTGTTTGAGAAACAGTGTGATAGTTTGTGGCAATATCCTGTGATGATTCTTTTTGCAATCTTGACATTATTTTCATCAAATGAATCCTAGGAACACTTTGAGAAGAGCCTTGAGGGAGACTTGAGGGTGCTATTGATGAACTTTGAAGAAATACTGATTCAGAGAAGTCTGCTTTTCTATTTTGTTTTAGCTTTAAATTTCTCTGTGGCAAGTCTAGATTTTTTCAGTTAAAATTATTTCTGCTGTATTTGTAGGATAAAAGTTTTGGGTTTTTGTAAAATAATGACCAGAGGCTAAGAATCCCATGCCACCCTGTATCACTGTGGAAGATGCAGAAGTGAGGGACTGTATCTGTGGGTGAGCCCTGGTGCCATGTTGAGGGTGGGAATCAGGGGAGAGCTGCAGTGGCTTATATAAACACCTAAAGAAGTAGTCTAATTGGCTTAATCATTTATTTTATTTATTGAAATATATATCTGGGCCAGGCACAGTGGCTCACGTCTGTAATCCCAGCACTTTGGGAGGCCAAGGCAGGTGGATCACTTGAGGATAGGTGTTCAAGACCAGCCTGGCCAACATGGTAAAACCGAGTCTCTACTAACAATACAAAAATTAGCTGGGCGTGATGGTGTGCACCTATAACCCCAGCTACTCAGGAGGCTGAGGCAGGAGAATTGCTTGAACCTGGGAGGCGGAGGTTGCAGTGAGCCGAGATCGTGCCACTGCATTCCAGCCTGGGCAATAGAGCGAGACTCCATCTCAAAAAAAAAAAAGAAAGAAAAAGAAAAAAAAGAAATACGTATCTGTAACACTTTTTTCCAAAAATAATTCCTATTAGTTTGTTTGCATTGCTATAAAGCAATACCTGAAACTGGGTAGTTTATAAAGAAAAGAAGCTTTGTTTGGCTTATAGTTCTGCAGGCTGTCCAGGAAGTATGGTGCTGGTGTCTGCTTCTGTTGACGGCCTCAGAATGCTTCCAATTATGGCAGAAGGTCAGTGGGAGCTAGCATATTACATGACAAGAGAGGGGTCAAGAGAGATGGGGGAGGTTGCAAGCTCTTAAACACTCAGCTCTCACATGAACTACCAGAGTGAGAACTCATTCAATAACACAGGGAGGACACCAAGCCATTCATGGGGGATCCACCCCCATGGCCCAAACACCTCCCACCAGGCCCCACCTTCAACATTAGGGATCACATTTCAACCTGAGATTGGAAGGGACAAATATCCAAAGTATAATGTATCAGAATTTAAGGTGATTTTGTTCAGTCTCCCAAGTATCTGGGATTACAGGTGTGCATCACCACGTCCGGCTAATTTTTGTATTTATAGTAGAGACAGGGTTTCACTGTATTGGTCAGGCTGGTCTCGAACATTTAATCTCAGGTGATCCATCCGCCTCAGCCTCCCAAAGAGTTGAGATTACAGGCGTGAGCCACTGCGCCCAGCCCCACATTTGATGTTTTAAAGCATTCAAAATGTAAACGGTCATAAACCATGAATGACTGCAAGTATAGGGACACTTTAGTTTCTTGGTTTTCAGGTTTCCTCTGTCTTCTCAGGCATGGTTGAAAAAACCATAAGGTTAAGGCAGGAGTGCAGTCTGCTTGCTTTCTCACCTTTCTTCTAACTTGAGCCTGGCTCAAGACTTCCCTGATTTCTTCTCCCCAAGAAAGGACTAGATTTTATAGGCCCTGAATCAAAGCTGAAATGATTTAAAGACTTTAAAAAACGAAAACACTAAAACCCCCAAAAAACCTCATTTCATTGTAGAAATTAAACTTTTCAAAAGCATTTTTGTCCCATGCAACAGTAGGTATGAAATAGTTAATGAAACTTTGAGTTGTGGTAGTCAGGGAGGCTTTCTAATAGTATTTTGTCCAAACATCTGTGCAGTGGCAATGCATTTTCAGGGCAACTCAATTCTGGAAGCATCCTCGCCCCAAAAAAGCCACATTTAACATTCATTTGCCATTATGAGGCAGGATATAAGGCACTCAGATTTCAGGAAGGGAGAGAGTGAGCAAAGGTGAAGTCTCAGCAGAGGTATGTACTTTTTTTTTTTTTTTTTTTTTGAGACTGAGTCTCGCACTGTCGCCTGAGCTGGAATGCAATGGCACTATCTTGGTTCACTGCAATCTCCGCCTCCTGGGTTCAAGCCATTCCCCTGCCTCAACCTCCTGAGTAGCTGGTATTACAGGCGCCTGCCACTACACCCGGCTAATTTTTTGTGTTTTTAGTAATGACAGGGTTTCGCTATGTTGGCCAGGCTGGTCTCAAACTCCTGACCTCATGATCTGCCTGCCCTCCGCCTCCCAAAGTGCTGGGATTACAGGCGTGAGCCACCGTGCCCAGCCATGTATGTTCTTTTTAAAAGTAATCATGCGTGTCATCCCAGCACTTTATGAGGCTGAGGCGGGCAGATCACGAGGTCAGGAGATCAAGACCATCCTGGCTAATTCGGTGAAACCCTGTCTCTACTAAAAATACAAAAAATTGGCCGGGCACGGTGGCTCAAGCCTGTAATCCCAGCACTTTGGGAGGCCGAGGCGGGCGGATCACGAGGTCAGGAGATCAAGACCATCCTGGCTAACATGGTGAAACCCCGTCTCTACTAAAAAATACAAAAAACTAGCTGGGCAAGGTGGCGGGCGCCTATAGTCCCAGCTACAGAGGAGGCTGAGGCAGGAGAATGGCGTGAACCCGGGAGGCGGAGCTTGCAGTGAGCTGAGATCCGGCCACTGCACTCCAGCCCGGGCGACAGAGCAAGACTCCGTCTCAAAAAAGAAAACAAAAAAGGGCGTGGTGGCGGGCGCCTGTAGTCCCAGCTACTCGGGAGGCTGAGGCAGGAGAATGGCGTGAACCCGAGAGGTGGAGCTTGCAGTGAGCCGAAATCGCGCCACTGCACTCCAGCCTGGGCGACAGAGCAAGACTCCGTTTCAAAAATAAAAATAAAAAATAAAGTAATGGTTTAAGGCCGGGTGTGGTGGCTCATGCCTGTAATCCCAGCACTTTGGAAGGCCGAGGCGGGCGGATCAGAGGTCAGGAGATGGAGACCATCCTGGCTAACATGGTGAAACCCCCTTTCTACTGAAAACACAAAAAATTAGCCAGGTGTGGTGACGGGCACCTGTAGTCCCAGCTACTTGGGAGGCTGAGGCAGGAGAATGGCCTGAACCTGGGAGGCGGAGCTTGCAGTGAACCGAGATTACCCCACTGCACTCCAGCCTGGGCAACAGAGTGAGTCTCAGAAAAAAAAAAAAAAGGTTAATTACTCTTGGTAAAATCTTTGATCAAAGCTTAATTTTGTGGCTGGGCGCAGTGTCTCATACCTGTAATCCCAGCACTTTGGGAGGCCGAGGTGGGCAGATCATGAGGTGAGCAGTTCGAGACCAGCCTTGCCAGTATGGTGAAACTGTCTCTACTAAAAATACAAAAATTAGCCAGACGTGGTGGCACGCACCTGTAGTCCCAGCTACTGGTGAGGCTGAGGCAGAAGAATCACTTGAACCCGGGAGGCGGAGGTTGCAGTGAGCCAAGATCATGCCACTGCACTCCAGCTTGGGTGACAGAGTGAGACTCCGTCTCAAAAAAAAAAAAAAGGTTTACTTTTGCAACCAGGAAAAAAAAAAAAATTTGCAAAGAGTTCTAAAGGCTCCAGTACAAGGCAGTGTATCTGTATCACAGCACAGGTGAAAAACAAGAACAAGATGGAATTCTCAGAAGAGGATGAGCAGAACTTGGACATCCCAGAAAAAAAGGTGTCTGGACTGAACCCGACCACAGTTGGCCAAGGACTTTCACCAATTCTTCATACATAGGAATTGTTCATTAGAATCCTATTATATATTCCTTAGGGTCATAAATGATTCTGTTTATGTTAATTATACAGTAAACGTGGTGCGGATTCATTCTCATGTTGTCCTTTGTTCTCTTCAAAATGTTCCAAGTTAAGGAGTGAAGCCTAAATATGAATACTGGTACTCCCAGTATACGGGAACCAGAGGTGTACACATTCCAGTACTTGTTTGTTATGACTTGTTTCTATCTAGGAGAGTAATATATTACCATTTCACATGTATTAGTTTCTTTGGTCCATCCAACCAAGTGTTGTTGTCCTTTTTCTATGAGAAGAAATACTTAAGCTACACATAGTAGTAAATGACTTATTATTCAGGGTTTCTCTGACTGAGATGTCACTATAACATCAGTCATTTTACTCCTAATCCAGTAGATACAAACAGTGCCTGGAACAGTCTTTTATAACACTCTGAGAACATTTGGTAAATATATGAACTTTAATAAAAGGAAAGATTGCTGCTCAACACCAAAATCTGTGTGACTATTTCTCATAACCTCAGAGTATTAGTAAAGAATTGTCCTGTTGATTGGTTCTTTTATGTCCAAAGAGCTTGTTAGCATGGAGAAAAATACTGATATGATTTGGCTTTGTGTCCCCACCCAAATCTCATCTCAAATTGTAATCCCCATGTGTCAAGGGAGAAACCTAATGGGAGGTGATTGAATCATGGGGGCATTTTCCCCCATGCTGTTCTTGTGATAGTGAGTGAGTTCTCATGAGATCTGATGGTTTTATAAGGGACTCTTCCCGCTTCGCTCACTCACACTCTGTCTTGCCTGCTGCCATGTAAGACATGCCTGCTTCCCCTTTTGCCATGATTGTAAGTTTCCCGAGGCCTCCCCAGCCATGTGTAACTGTGAGTCAATTAAACCTCTTTCCTTTATAAATTACCCAATCTTGGGTATTTCTTTATAGCAGTGTGAAAACAGATTAATACACATACTCATTAGAATTTGTATTTTGATTAATGTTTGATGTATTTTTTTTTAGACAAGAGTCTCACTCTGTCGCCCAGGCTGGAGTACAGTGGCGCAATCTCAGCTCACTGCAGGCTCTACCTGCCCTCCCGGGTTCACGGTATTCTCGTGCCTCAGCCTCCCAAGTAGCTGTGACTACAGGCGCCCACCACTACGTCCGGCTAATTTTTTGTATTTTTAGTAGAGACGGGGGTGTTAGCCAGGATGGTCTCGATCTCCTGACCTCATGATCCACCTGTCTTAGCGTCCCAAAGTGCTGGGATTACAGGCATGAGCCACCGCACCTGGCCTTTTTTGTTCTTTTATTTTTTTAGAGACAGAGTCTCATGCCCAGGCTGGTCTTGAACTCCTAGGCTCAAGTGATCCTCCTGCCTCAGCCTCCCAAAGTGCTGGGATTACACGCATGAGGTATGACACCTAACCCCGTGTATTTATTTAAGAAACCAATTGACATTCTTTAAACAGTCAGCATTCCTCTACTTATTTGGACATTTGCAACTAATAAATAAAAAATTAAGAATTTATAAAATTAGATATGCCCACTCTTTTAAACATTAACTTCAGATTTAAACAGATCTTAATGTTTCATTATATCCAAACCTAAACTGTCAGATTCTATTAAATGTTTTAAACACTTTAAGAAACAGAAAAGATATAACCAGAATGTCACAATCATTATACCAAAACCAGTTATAAAAATGTTAACTGTGTAGATTTCATTTTTTTTTCTTATCTTTATTTGAACACTTTACGAGGGTTCCAATTTTCCACATATTTCTAGGTTTATGTTATTCTTTTTTTTTTTTTTTTTTCCGGAGTCTTGCTCTGTCGTCCAAGCTGGAGTGCAATGGTGTGATCTCGGCTCACTGCAATCTCCACCTCCTGAGTGCAAGCAATTCTCCTGCCTCAGCCTCCCAAGGAGCTGGGATTACAGGTGCCCACCACCACACCCAGCTAATTTTGTGTATTTTTAGTAGAGATGGGGTCTCACCATGTTGGCCAGGCTGGTCTCGAACTCCTGACCTCAGGTGATCCACCTGCCTCGGCCTCCCAAAGTGCTGGGATTATAGGCATGAGCCACTGCATCCGACCTTTTTGTTTGTTTGTTTGTTTGTTTCTGAGACAGTCTTGCTCTGTTGCCCAGGCTGGAGTGCAGTGGCGTGATCTCAACTCACTGCAACCTCTGCCTCCTAGGTTCAAGCAATTCTCCTGCCTCAGCCTCCCTAGTAGCTGGGATTACAGGCATGCATCACCAAGCCCGGCTAATTTTTTTTTTTTTTTCTTTTTAGTAGAGATGGAGTTTCACCATATTGGCCAGGCTGGTCTCCAACTCCCGACCTTGTGATCCACCTGCCAATCTTACCAGACCCAAAATAATTATACTCTCTCAAACTAAATTGTAGCATATGCATTAGCAATGCCTCATCCTTGGTCACATTGTCATAAGACCTTGCATGGATGAAATAACTCTTCTTTGGTCTCCTTTTGTAACAAAATGTCACTTGTAATGTGTGGGACATTTTAAGACCTTTTGTATAAACTTTAAATTTTTGAGACTTGAACTTTCCCAAAAGCATCTAGCCATTGTCCGGTCATTTTTATGACAGGACATAATGATCTTTTTAGCTAGCATTATTCCAAAGCCTTTATATTCCTTATTTGTATAATTAAAAGGCCATCCAACTCCTTCTTCGTGAAGAATGTAGTTTTTGTAGTCAGCTTTTCATTGTAAAACATTTGGCTGCTTAATCATTTTGAAACACCTGTTGAATCCTGCTTCTCCTTGGTTATTACTGTATGTAATCATTAGAGCTGATTAACTGTTAGATCATCTTTCTACTTTATTGAAGTAACTATTTTAACCATTAGAACATCTTTCTACTTTGTTGAAGTAACTTTTTCCAAGATTACTGGACTTGCCTAGCACCCCTGTGTTTTTATTTCCTGATTAAACAGTTAAACAGGAACAAATCTATATATACATACATATGTGTGTGTGTGTACATATGCTCGTACCTAGTAAGAAAAAATAGTTATTTTTTAGGCCAATAATGAATGAGGCTGGGTGCAGTGGCTCACACCTGTAATCCCAGCACTCAGGGCAATCACCTGAGGCCAGGAGTTCAAGACCAGCCTGGCCAACAAGTTGAAACCCCGTCTCTACTAAAAATACAAAAATTAGCCGGGTATGGGAGCACACGCCTGTAATCCCAGCTACTCAGGAGGCTGAGGCAGGAGAATGGCTTGAACCTGGGAGGCAGAGGTTGCAGTGAGCTGAGAGTGTACCATTGCACTCCAGCCTGGGCAACAGAGCAAAAACTCCATCTTAATAATAGGCCAGGTGCGGTGGCTTACGCCTGTAATCCCAACACTTTGGGAGGCTGAGGCGGGCGGATCACCTGAGGTCGGGAGTTCCAGACCAGCCTGACCAACATGGAGAAACCTCATCTCTACTAAAAGTACGAAATTAGCCAGGCAAGGTGGCCCATGCCTGTAACCCCAGCCACTCGGGAGGCTGAGGCAGGAGAATCCCTTGAACCCGGGAGGCGGAGGTTGCAGTGAACCGAGATCGCGCCATTACACTCCAGCCTGGGCAACAAGAGCAAAACTCCGTCTCA